>NC_067495.1:14385142-14687811 GCF_947179515.1 Apodemus sylvaticus | reverse complement strand
CAGAAGAGACTTTGAACTTTGGACTTTTAAAATTCTTGAAACTGCTATAGACAATGAGGACTTTTGAAGTTAGACTAAATGTATTTTGCATTATGCTTTGTTTAGGTATGGCCCCCATAAACTCGTATGTTACAAGACTATTGGGGCCAGGGAGTAGAATGTTATGGTTTGTATATGTTCAGATCCTGGGAATGGCACTATAAGAAGTTGGGGGTCCTGTTGGGGTATGTATGGCCTTGTTGGAATAGGAGTGTCACTGTGGGAGTGGGTTTTAATATCCTACTGGAAGCCAGTATTCAGCTAGCGGCCTTCAGATTAATATGTAGAATTCTCAGGTCTTCCTGCACCATTCCTACCTGGATGCTGCCATGCTCTCACTTTGATATACTGAATTGAATTTCTGAACCCTGTAAACTAGCCCCAATTAAATATTGTTCAAATAAGACTTGCCTTGGTCATGGTGTCTGTTCATCAGCAGTAAAAACCCTTACTAATTCTCACAGGAGTAAAGAATACAGAGACAAAATGTGGAGCAGAGACTGAAGGAAAGGCCATCTAGAGACTGTCCCACCTGGGGATCCATCCCATATTCAGTCCCCAAACCTGGACACTACTATGGATGCCTGGAAGTGCTTGCTGACAGGAACCTGTTATGGCTGTCTCCTGAGAGACCCTGCCTGAGCTTGACAAATACAGTGACAGATGCTCACAGCACTAGGTCCCAGATGGAGGAGTTGGAAAAGAACTGAAGAATATGAAGGGGTTTACAACCCCATGGGGGAGCAACAATATCAACTGGCCAGACATACCGGGAGCTCCCAGGGACTGGACCACCAAGCAAAGAGTACACATGGAGGGACACATGGCTCCAGCTGCATGCGTGGCAGAGGATGGCCTTGTTGAACATCAGTGGGAAGAGAGGCCCTTGTTCTTAGCAAGGGTCAAAGGTGCCCTAGTGTATGTAGGGAAATGCCAGGGCTGGGAGGCAGGAATGGGTGGGGAGGGGGTGGGGGAGCACCCTCATAGAAGCAGGGAAAGGAAGAATGGGATAGGGGGTTTCAGGATGGGGGAGTGGGGGTAGGGAACAGGGAAAGGGGATAACATTTGAAATGTAAATAAAGAAACTATCCAATAAAATAAAAGAAAGGAAGTCTGACATATTCTACCTAATTTTTTTTTAGTTAAAGAAACAGTATTCATATACTCTTTATTATTTTTTTTTCTTGAGACAAGGTCTTGCTCACTAGCCAGTTCTGGCCTGAAATTTTCTATGTAAATCAGGCTATCATTGGACTCAGAGATATTCTCTCTTCTGCCTTATTAGTACTGAGATTAAAGGCCTGGTCCATAACATCCAGCCTCATATACTCACTTTTTAAAAGTTCCCTTTAAACAAAGTTTATTTATCTTCTTTTATGCTATAACTTTCTTTGCAATAGAGATAGGAAGATTATCAGGAAATCACAAGTGTTATGTCCCCATTTGATGAGGGTCCATCCTCTTTAAATAGATGTTTTTGCTTTCTGAGATGAGTCAAGTGGGGAGTTCACAATTGACTTTAAAAGCCTACAGAATTAAACAATATAGGAATTTTTTACTCCATAAACTATAATCCATTTCATATTGTAATTAGATATGGCGTTCAATTTATTAACTGTGCCAAGTTAAATCATATTTTCTCTAGCCACAAATTATGTTTTGCCATTGTCCAATAAAATTTATATTTGCCCTAAATAATATCTGTCAATATTTTTCTCCATTGGTAAAATTGAGAAGAGTTGGGCATGCAATAAACATTTAAGTCTTTTTCCCAAGGTGGTTTACAGTTATCCTCTGCATGTGGGAGAAGGTAAGGAAGGGCAGGTAGTCCAATTTGTCTTTTAACAATTATAAAAGAGATATTTAACCTCCATCTTTTGTGATTAGTGTGTCTGTCTTTCAGTTAGAAACATGCAAAAATACGTTCTAATTTTCCTTTGAAACTCAACTAAGGCTTCATGTTGAACTATGCTGCAATACAATCACAGAGGAAAACTCATAAGAGTAACAGATTTCCAGAGATAACCTGCTTCTATAAGGCAATAGAAGACAAGAAGAGATATATGATGACAGGTTATTAGAAAGAAAAGAAGTCTTTGCATACTGGTTGGGGTAGTTTGAATGAAAATGGCCCCAATAGAGAATGGCACAATTAGGAGCTGTCGCCTTGTTGGAGTAGGTGTGTCACTGGCTTTCAGGTTTCAAATGCTCAAGGTAGGCTCAGTGTCATTCATTCTTCCTGCTGCTGGCCAATCTGGATTTAGAACTCTCAGCTACTTCTCGAGCAACTGTGCCTGTATGCCAGCATGCTTCCCACCATGATGACAGTGAAATAACCCTCTGAACCGGTAAGCCAGCCCCAATTAATTGCCATCTTTTATGAGAGTTAGCATTGATAACATGGCCAGCATGTCTCTTCAGAGCAATAGAAACCCCTAAGACATTGATGCCTGGTATCTGCCTCCAGTAGTGCCAAGAAAAAGGAAACTCTGATCATATCTGTTTAATCGAAATACATCCACAAAGTAAGATTTATTGATTGTGTGGGCTTAACAATAAATGCTGGTGTAAGTAGCCCTTTCCATTTTTATCACTTCAACTTGGAATGTGGGGAATAGAGTGTCATGCATTGCACATAATAAACATTTTCTGTATACAAGGATCTCTAATTTACTCAGACAGGATTCAAGTATAAGCCTGATTTGTACACACAGCCATTTGAACAGTGAAATGTATTTTGATACGTGACAAACTTTGGATTTGCTACCCACTAGTGCATTACCAAAAACCTACCAAAAACCCATTTCTTAAGTCCCAGCGATTCTAACATAAATTCTCTAGAATGTTGCAAAGCAGCTAAAGCCTAAAACAAAAAAAAAAAACAAAAAAAAGAAAGAAAGAAAGAAAGAAATCATTTTCCAGATCACTTTCTCATTATCCAGTGGGCATTTCATCAGTATCAGATACCCAAATCTGCAAAGTAAAACCGGAAACTCTTTTCTACAGTTTCCCTTAGGAGTCTATCTGAAGAAAACCATTAAAAAATGCAGAAAACTGAGAATACTTCCATTGCAGTGCACACATTAAATAATAGGAAATTTCGTTACATACTTGGGAAACACATAAGAAATGCAACTAATTTTAACCCCAATCAATAGCAACACATATGTTTAAAACATAATTATACTTCATTAATAAATATATTAGCCTAATAATAAAATGGCTGTTAAACAAGTTAAGCATTTGTAATGTGAACCTATTGAAATATGAAAGCTTAGCTGTATTAACTGCCAAATTGTCTCACCCTCTCACTCAAGGTAAAGGCAAAATTCCCTGTAGAGGTTGTAACCTGCAGGGCTTTGGGATTTCTTACTCCGCTGTGACTGCTGGGACATCTCTTCCCACAATTATCTACCTCACCCTGTCAGCTCCAGCCATGCCTCCATCCAAGCTGCTTCTCCTCATGCATGCCAGATCCTCTGGCCACTGAACTTCAGCAACTGTCACCTTAGCTGGAATGCACATTCCCCTACACTGCTGCTAGAGGCCAAAACTCTATCTGCCTGTTTTTATTCCAAACCCACTGGTTCCTTGATACCTTTTGTGGCCACTCTGACTCTGAAAAGAATGCTCGCCCTGGAATTTCATGTTCTTGAAATGTCCCCTCTTATCACTTATCAATATGAAAATGTTTCATACAGACTTATTAGCCACCAGGGTACATTGCTCATCTCCCTCACTAGGACGAGAACCCCATGAGCATAAGAGCTGTTCATTTACTGCCTCTGCTTGTTGCAATGTCCAGAACACTGCATGGGAGGGAACTCCCAGGGTGTTAATTGGACAAAGGTCAAACAAATGAACTGAGGAAGAATTTTTGTGATACAGCATGTAAAATTAGACAAGTATGCCTGGGTCTACCCATAAAGCTACTAATGCACTTCCCGCCAGGGTATGGGCTTGCAGGGCAGGGTGAAGCAGGGAAACTGGAGGCATGATCTACAGAATCCTTTCCAAGGTTGAAATGAGATAGACCCTTCCTCACACCAGGGTTCTTGTATCCTTGTTGGAATGTGGGTCCTATTCCAACACCTTTATATGATATGAACATGTCAAAAGTCTAATTGGATGTAGAACACAACAAAAAGACAAACACTTAAAAAAAAAACATAAAAGCACCTTTAATCCCAGCACTTGGGAGGCAGAGACAGGCAGATTTCTGAGTTCTAGGCCAGCCTGGTCTACAGAGTGAGTTCCACTCTGTAGGGTGAGTACCAGGAGGAACTGCTGGTGTTGGTTTAGCAAAATCACATGATATAGGAAAGAAAACTACAGTTGCCTTGGTGAGGTGTGCTAGTCTTATGTTATTCTTGATGCAATGAACATAGAGTCAAGGCTTGGTAGGCAGTGAGCATAAAGGAAATTTGACACTTTCTTTCAATGTCTGGGATACACTTGCTTCGTCCATGTGTAGCCTTGGGAAGAACTCAGCAGCAGGAACAGGAAACATTCTTCTTTTGTGAGGCAATAACAAAGTTTGCTAAAGGAGGGAAGAGAAGACACTCACAGAGTCCTCAGAGGGACTTTGGAAGCATGGGACAGGACAACAAAGAAAGGATGAGGACAGAGACCCTTGTCGTGTCTTATATATATATATGCTCTGAGTCACATTGCTAGCATTGCCCAAGTCTTTTTCCTAGGAAGCAAACCTCTCCAAGTGGCAGTATACAGACAAAAGAATTCCTTAGGCAAAGCCACAGTTCCCTAGCCCGCTGGTAGTTATAGTACCCTTCCCCCCAAAGAGAGATGTAACATTAAGTTTTTCAGAGCCTGCATTTAATGATAGTTCCTAAATGTTTTGACTTCCCTTTTAGCCTACCACCCACCAGAGGAAGTAGAAAAGAAAGGAAACAGGGGAAGTGCACAGTTTAGTGCACAGGGAAATGAGCAGTTTAGTTTACAGCTCAGCAAATGCACCTCAATCTCCTCCCAAACACGTCAAGGATACACCAGCAGTCCAGTTCTATAGAGTCAGTCTAGCAAACATGTATCAGCAGCAGTGACACTAACTAGCACAGATAGCCAGGTCTCAGCCCTGGCATGAGCCAGGAGGAACCAGGGCCAAGAGAACGCCAAGAAAAGTTCCCCACTGTGCCTCTCTCAAGGAAGCACCATCAGCAAAGTCACAAGACCAACAAGTGTTTAGCTATGTCAGTAAGCCAAGCTCAGCCACCTTCACTGTCCATCTAGCCCTTTTTAGAAACCCTCCAAACATCACATGTCCTCTATGACTCTTGCCACAGCATGACTCTTGTCCCAGCATGTGAGCCTGCCTCAGCTGACATCACTCTGCCAATCAGCTGGGGTCCTCACAAGTGGTAAGAAGCCAAAGCACACCACCAGAAGTTCTCCAATGAGTTTTCCCCATGGAGTCCCGACAAAAGAAGCTCAACTACACCATGTAAGGTAGACCAACGCACACGTATTAGCAAAGACTCCCTCATCACACATCCTCCTTTCAAGAGCTTGCTTTAGGAGAATATCCTTTCACCTGTGTCTGCTTCAGTGAAATGTTTCTTCATGTGTTTGCCTTAGCAGAACACCATACAACACAACTGACTTTCCAAAGGATATTCCAAAGGACATTTCCTCCCATTTCAGAGAGGTGAACACACACATTTCCTTCAGGGTTAGTTCTCAGTTTAAGAAGAAAGGGAAAGCCTGTTTGAGTAAGAGGTACCTAGAAGGTGTCAGGAGCTATAGGCTTTGTGAGAAGTGTAACCAGAAAGGGCTGCCTAAGGAAGGGCCGCTTCCCTTTCCCTGGGCAAGGAATGGAGCCACCTGTGGCTTCAGGCAGCTGTGACAGAACACGCACAAGTAAGTCCTCTCTATACCATGGAGACATGAGGCACAATCAGCAGATGTCCCCTCCCCCCAGGAAGGCAAGGACAATTTCAGCAGAGGAAAGACAGTGACAAGACTGCTTTCCTGGATCCACAAAGGGTCCATTTCCCAGTGAAAATACTTGCCCATTGCCCAGAGCTAGCCAGGAACTCTTACTGGTTTCTTCAGGCTGCTGGCTATGCCACTCTCTGAAAACAGAAAAGCCTGAGATGGATGCAACGTTGACTTGTTGAAACTGTTCAAGTAGACCCTGTTGAAATGCCCTTTAGTGACCCTCCAATGCACATGGATCCCATGACAAGGCCAATTTTTTTCCTGCCCCCTCCCATCCCTAAAAATACCCACCATGCTTCCTTTTCTCTCACCAGCCAGAGATAGCCTTTCTTCTTGGAATCGCTCCTCCCACGGGTACCTCTTTAATGTCTCCATCAATATGTATGCATGGGTCCTCCTGGACTCCCAGGTCCTTGGGCCTCTCCTCAGCGCCCTCTCAGGGCTCACCCTGCCCACCCGTGATGTATACCTCATTTACACTGCTGTATCCTTCTTCCTGAATTCATCAGTTATCCTGAAAGCCAGAAGGTGCCACCAGGCTTCACTGTTTCCACCTCTCCCTTCCCAATCCATATTTCTTTCATCGCTCTGTCCATCTTCCAGGGAGTCCCCCCCCCACACACACTCTTTGGCTTCCATCCACCTCTCTCTGTGTAGGCAGTCACCTCCTTCAGTCCCATCCTCCTCGCCCCATCTCCTGTTCTTTCTCCTCCTCCCCCCAAGAACAGACAGGCTAAGTCCCAGTCCATTTTTAGATGGCTGCTTATGATAGTAGCTCACTTCTCTCACAGGCTGGATTGACAGCTGTTCCATCCATCCGTGCTCCACAGACCAAACACACCCAGCAAAGTGCTTCAGACAGCATGCCATGCCCACAGAAGCCTGCATTCTTCAGGACAACTGGTATGCCTGCATTGAGCGCCAGACACACTGGAGACGAGCAGCCTGAGCACATCTAGAAATTACAACTTCAACTGTATTTCCAAAGAAATTACAACTTTATTTCTACAGCTGTGGCAGTGCCTTGACAATTTGCTAGAACTGCTTTACCAAGTCATAGACATAGATATGGAAATCATCTTCAAACTTAATGAAGTACACAGTGGGCTTGGCTTCAACCTGGTGAATGACCATTCCGACCCTCCTTGAGCCATCATCTTTGGTGTATTCCACATGTTTGCCTATCAGGCCATCCACAAGTTCCAGGTCGATGTCTAAGGGAGGGGGATCAATGAACCCTTCCATGATACGGAGGTCCCCCTCTTTAAAATCGTCTAGAAGCTGGTATACGTACAGCACGGGATCTCTCTCGTAAGTGATGTAAAAGCTACTATTTAACACTGGTGCTTGGCCCAGGACCATGCCTCTCCATTCCTCTTTAGAACCATGCTCACCCTCAAACCTGTGCACCACTGCTTTGCCAATTATGGCATGAGCAAGGCTGGCATCAGTGGCTTGAGATGTCACCTTGTCAGCAAGAACTTTTAGGGACAATACCCTGTCATCTGTTTGGAGTTCCAATCCATAGACACAGTCTACCCCATCATATTTCACCAGGTAGAGAGAGGGGTTTACAGGCACCTGATCCAGCACAGTACCCTTCCACTGTGTGATCGGACCATTGCCTTCCTTCCACTCATGGGAAATTCTGCAGCCCACTATGTTCCTTTGGGGCGGGACTGGAGATCTGCTCCTCTGCCTCTTCTGACCAGCTCTTTTCTTGTTCAGGTTTGTGCTTTCCATGTCCTCTTCTGCAGCTTTGCAGGTGAGCTGTGCTTCTGTTTCCAGGGTCCTGGAGGGCTCCAAGGCTGCAGTGTGAAAGGGGAGAGACACTTAACTGAGGGGGTAAATGGTGAAGCTCTCCAGTGAGTGCCTCTGTGCTTTTTCCTGGTCCCTAATTATAGGTGGCAGGAGCCTGAGGAAGAAGTTATAAACCTGGATGGGCTTCTGCTGTGAGGCTCTGTCTCTGGGGTTCCCTACACCCCTGGGAAGGAAGCCCTAGAGACAGGATGGTGGCTGTCCAAGAGAGTTAGGAATCCTCCAAGACAGGAATCAGCCACTCTGCTCAGCAGCTGGAGTCCTGTGCCCAGTGACTGGTGCTCAGCAGCCTGAGTCCCCTGCCCTGCCCCTGAAGGGATGGCTGCAAATCTGTTTGGAAGACAGGAAGAGCAGTAAAGCTCCTCTCCTCCCTCCCTCAGTGTCCTGAGTGTCCCTGCCTGTGGTCCCCAGTCCTACCTGCTGCTCCCTGTCCCCTCTGCTTTCCCTGGCTGCTTGGTAGTACCCATCCCTGGACTCCACAGAGCTCTTTCCAGAGCCTCCTTCTGGCTCAGGAGGACATCCCCAGTTCCTGCTGCTCACTGCAGATCCCCCCAACCCCTTCGCCTTCCCGTGGGAGCCTGTGCCCACCGCTACTCCGTTTCTCCAGCGGGGCTCCGTCCCATCACCCACCACTGCACTAGGGCGCCCACCTCCTAGCTGGCCCTTTCTGGCGCCCTGCCCCCAGGGATAGTGGCTACAGAAGGGGGCTTCTGACACCTTGTGGCCACCTCTGCTAAAAGCCTGAGTCGCAAGCTTCCAGCTCTGGGTGTGTGCTGGCCAGTACCGTGAAGGGAAAGATCCCCTGATGCCGGCAACAGTCGTCTGAGCGGGCAGCCTGGCCAGCGAAGTGCGGCGGGGCAAGCAAAGTGACCGTTGCTGGTGTCCTGGTGCTGCCTGTGGGCTCCCGGGTCCTTCTGCCAAGCTCTCTGGGAGATGGTTCCTCTGCCACCTGCAGATTCAGCCGAAGGCTTCAGCTGTAACTGTTCCCTCCCCTTTCCTGGAGACCAGCTTCCTGCCGGAAAGAAGTGTCCCCTCCTTACTACCTTCCCCCTCCCACTGTTTTAAAGTTCTGTTCCAGGAGATTCTCAGGGTGAACAATTAGTTCTGGCTCCTTTGCAAAACCATTTTCAACCTAGTCCAGAACCCTCCTTTTTTCTGCTATATTTATATTCTTTGGTTCCTTTCTTTAGTTTAAATCCTTTCAGTGACCCTTTCATCTGCTTTTCATCTTTCAGGAATTTGCTTTACAAACACAACACCCCTTGCCCCCAATACCAGGATGAAATTGTTTGGTGTACCTGAATTCACTTTCCTTTTCATTGGAGAAACGTTGAAGGGACAAATGTCATAGCACTTAGTTTGCCATTTTGACCTAGTCTCAACCTAATTTTTACTGACGTTTTCCTGATCTTTCCATTCGATGGGGTGTTCTCTTTCCCCTTTTTTCCTGGCTTTAAGGCTTTCTGATATGGAAAAAGAGCTGTGGTTTTAGCTATGTAAATTTCTTGAAACTGACATAATGAACAAATCAATTCCAAACTTATCTTTTAGTTCCTAGGCCTCATAGCTAAATATTAAAATTATTTCATTTCCCCTTTTCCTGTTGGTGTTTTCTGAGGGCATTCCATAATTTAAAGCTAGTTTTTCTTTTTTATTAAATGCATGATTATTGCTTATTCAATTGTATTACTGTCTTTGATGTATAAAATTTGATTTTGCAGTGAATGTAGCTTTCTCTCGGTCTCTGAGTTTTGGAAGAATAGTTCCACAATAACTAATAATGAAATACTCATCAGAATATAAATCTTTGTGAAATATCTTAAATTCTGAGGGAGAAAAATAATCAATTTTTAATTTGTGAATTAAGACTAGGTCTACTTCCGATCAGGAAAACAGAAACTAAACAGGGACACAAAGAAACTAATTGAAGCTTTGGATCAATTAGATTTAACAGATATATATAGAACATTCTATCCTAAAGCAAAAGAATATACCTTTTATTCAGCACCTCATGGTACCTTCTCCAAAATCGACCATATAATTGGTCACAAAACAGACCTCAACAAATATAAGAAGATCAAACTAATCCCATGCCTCCTATCAGATCACTATGGAGTAAAAGTGGTCTTCAATAGCAACAAAAACAACAGAAAACCCACATACACATGGAAACTGAACAATATTCTACTCAATGATACCTTGGTCAACAAAGAAATAAAGAAAGAAATTAAAGACTTTTTAGAACACAATGAAAATGAAGACACAACATACCCAAATCTATGGGACACAATGAAAGCAGTGCTAAGAGGAAAACTCATAGCCCTGAGTGCCTCCAAAAAGAAAATGGAGAGAGCATACATTACCAGCTTAATGACACACCTGAAAGCCCTGGAACAAAAAGAAGCTATTTCACCCAGGAGGAGTAGGAGGCAGGAAATCATCAAACTCAGGGACGAAATCAATCAAGTAGAAACAAAGAGAACCATACAAAAAATCAACAAAACCAGGAGCTGGTTCTTTGAGAAAATCAACAAGATAGATAAACCCTTAGCCAGACTGACCAAAGGGCACAGAGAAAGTATCCAAATTAACAAACTTAGAAATGAAAAGGGAGATATAACAACGGAAACTGAGGAAATCCAAAAAATCATCAGATCCTACTACAAGAGCCTGTACTCAACACAACTGGAGAATCTGGAGAAAATGGACAATTTCCTTGACAGATACCAAATACCAAAATTAAATCAGGACCAAATAGACCATCTAAACAGTCCCATAACGCCTAAAGAAATAGAAGGAGTCATAGAAAGTCTTCCAACCAAAAAAAGCACAGGACCAGATGGTTTCAGTGCAGAATTCTATCAGACCTTCAAAGAAGAGTTAACACCAATACTCTTCAAACTATTCCACAAAATAGAAACAGAAGGAACACTACCCAATTCCTTCTATGAAGCCACAATTATGCTGATACCAAAACCACACAAAGATCCAACAAAGAAAGAGAACTTCCGACCAATTTCCCTTATGAACATCAATGCAAAAATACTCAATAAAATTCTTGCCAACCGAATCCAAGAACACATCATCCACCATGATCAAGTAGGCTTTATCCCAGCAATGCAGGGTTGTTTCAATATACGGAAATCCATCAATGCAATCCACTACATAAACAAACTCAAAGAAAAAAAACCACATGGTCATTCCATTGGATGCTGAAAAAGCATTTGACAAAATTCAGCATCTTTTCATGCTTAAAGTCTTGGAAAGAACAGGAATTCAAGGCCCATACCTAAACATAGTAAAAGCAATATACAGCAAACCGGTAGCCAGCATCAAACTAAATGGAGAGAAACTTGAAGCAATCCCACTAAAATCAGGGATTAGACAGGGCTGCCCCCTTTCTCCTTATCTTTTCAATATTGTACTTGAGGTACTAGCTCGGGCAATTCCACAACATAAGGAGGTCAAAGGGATACAAATTGGAAAGGAAGAAGTCAAACTATCATTATTTGCAGATGACATGATAGTCTACCTAAGTGACCCAAAAAAACTCCACTAGAGAGCTCCTACAGCTGATAAACAACTTCAGCAAAGTGGCAGGTTATAAAATCAACTCAAGCAAATCAGTGGCCTTCCTATACTCAAAGGATAAGCAGGCTGAGAAAGAAATTAGGGAAATGACCCCCTTCACAATAGCCACAAACAGTATAAAGTATCTTGGGGTGACTCTTACCAAACATGTGAAAGATTTGTATGACAAGAACTTCAAGACTCTGAAGAAAGAAATGGAAGAAGACCTCAAAAAATGGGAAAACCTCCCCTGCTCATGGATCGGCAGGATCGATATAGTTAAAATGGCCATTTTGCCTAAAGCAATATACAGATCCAATGCAATACCCATCAAAATCCCAACTCAATTCTTCACAGAGTTAGAAAGAGCAATTCTCAAATTCATCTGGAATAACAAAAACCCCAGGATAGCTAAAACTATTCTCAGCAACAAAAGAAAGTCTGGGGTTATCAGTATCCCAGACCTCAAGCAATACTACAGAGCAATAGTGTTAAAAACTGCATGGTATTGGTACAGTGACAGGCAGGAGGATCAATGGAACAGGATTGAAGATCCAGAAATGAACCCACACACCTAGGGCCACTTGATCCTCGACAAAGAGGATGAAAACATCCATTGGAAAAAAGATAGCCTTTTCAACAAATGGTGCTGGTTCAACTGGAGGTCAGCATGCAGAAGAATACAAATTGATCCATCCTTGTCTCCTTGTACTAAGCTCAACTCCAAATGGATCAAGGACCTCCACATAAAGCCAGACACTCTGAAACTAATAGAAAAGAAACTGGGGAAGACCCTTGAGGACATCGGTACAGGGAGAAAGTTTCTGAACAGAACACCAATAGCTTATGCTCTAAGATCAAGAATTGACAAATGGGACCTCATAAAATTACAAAGTTTCTGTAAGGCAAAGGACACCATCAAAAGGGCAAATCGGCAGCCAACAAATTGGGAAAAGATCTTCACCAACCCTACATCAGATAGAGGGCTAATATCCAATATATATAAAGAACTCAAGAAGTTAGACTCCAGAAAACCAAACAACCCTATTAAAAAATGGGGTAGAGAGTTAAACAAAGAATTCTCACCTGAAGAACTTCGGATGGTGGAGAAGCATCTTAAAAAATGCTCAACTTCATTAGTCATTAGGGAAATGCAAATCAAAACAACCCTGAGATTTCACCTTACACCAGTCAGAATGGCTAAGATTAAAAATTCAGGAGACAGCAGGTGTTGGAGAGGGTGTGGAGAAAGAAGAACACTCCTCCACTGCTGGTGGGGTTGCAAATTGGTACAACCACTCTGGAAATCAGTCTGGCGGTTCCTCCAAAAACTGGGCACCTCACTTCCAGAAGATCCTGCTATACCACTCCTGGGCATATACCCAGAGGATTCCCCACCATGTAATAAGGATACATGCTCTACTATGTTCATAGCAGCCCTATTTATAATTGCCAGATGCTGGAAAGAACCCAGGTATCCCTCAACAGAAGAGTGGATGCAAAAAATGTGGTATATCTACACAATAGAGTACTATTCAGCCATTAGAAACAATGAATTCATGAAATTCTTAGGCAAATAGATGGAGCTAGAGAACATCATACTAAGTGAGGTAACCCAGACTCAAAAGATGAATCATGGTATGCACTCACTAATAAGTGGATATTAACCTAGAAAACTGGAATACCCAAAACATAATCCACACATCAAATGAGGTACAAGAAGAAAGGAGGAGTGGCCCCTTGTTCTGGAAAGACTCAGTGAAGCAGTATTCGGCAAAACTAGAACGGGGAAGTAGGAAGGGGTGGGTGGGAGGACAGGGGGAGAGAAGGGGGCTTATGGAACTTTTGGGGAGTGGGGGGCTAGAAAAGGGAAAATCATTTGAAATGTAAATAAAAAATGTAGATGTGGTGTTGTAGCCCAGGCTGATCTGGATCTGGAAGCGGAGAGATCTGAGGGCTTCCGCAAGAGGCCTCAGGACTGGAACCTAAGCTCTGTGCCACAGGAGCAAGCTGTGCTGTGAGCTCCCAGACTGCCTCTGGGTGCACACCAGTTCTCCTGCACTTCCTGGAGACTGAGTGCTGTGGCCCAGGCTGTTCAGATCCCAAAGCAGGCACCTGAAGGCTCCTGCTGGGGCCCGCTGGATTCACTGGAGTACACTGACTTCTCCCTGCTGGCCGCGCCGCCCGGAAGCCTCTCTTGCCTCTTGCAGGACCTGGAGATGTGGTGTTGCTGCCCAGGCTGATCTGGATCCGGAAGTGGAGAGGTCTGAGGGCTACTGCCAGAGGCCTCCGGACTGGAGCCTAAGCTCCGTGCCACAGGAGCAAGCTGTGCTGTGAGCTCTGATATTTACTTTTTAAGTATTTCCCTTTACAAAGGATTAAATTCCTTAGGCTTAAGCATCCATGAAATTCTTGCTCAACTCTTAGACTCCATGGCCTGATGAAGTGGTTCACTAAAGTCATTTGCCTCAGTTCCCTCCCTGTGACCCATGTGCTGGAAAGAGAAGGAAGCTTGCAAGTTGTCCTCTGACCTTCTCACTTATGGTAAGGCACAAGTGTTCCCACTTCTCTCACATACACACACAAATAAAACTAAGGAAATGCATCTTAATACTATAAGCATCCAAAAATCACTGAAAGAAGAGCCCAGACTCAGATGGTATGCAAAAACAAGAGTAGGTTGATTCTATAGAAACAACCAGCATTTGGAGGTCAACAATTCTTTGAAATGGCAACCCCACATTTTTAAAGGCATGTAGGCCTTCTTATAAGGAACTGGGGGAACTCTCTAGAAGAATTAGGTAATCTAAAATTTCATTTGTGGGTGCTGGAGGGGAGGTCACAGATGATCAGTGGTCTACTTTCCTATGTCATGATCATTCAATCATGTGATGAAATAGGGCTGCCACATCATGAGGGTTTGATGATCTTGTTCTGGATTTTATGGTCTATTCCTAGAGCTGGTGTCTTATGACCTAGCTTCTGGGACTTATTATGGTCTATTCTTGAAACTGGTGCATTATGGCCTTTTTTGAAATTAAGGAAACAACTCTCTTCACAATAGGCACAAATAATATAACATATCTTCGGGTAACTCTAACCAAAAAGTGAAAGACCTGTATAACAATAACTTCAAGTCTCTCAAGAAAAAAATTAGAAGTAGATCTCAGAAAATGGAGAGCTCTCCCATGTTCATGGGTTGGCAGAATTAACATAGTAAAAATGGCCATCCTACCAAAGGCAATCTATAGATTCAATGCAATCCCCATCAAAATCCCAACACAATTCTTCAAAGACATGCAAAGAACAATTCTCAAATTCATTTGGAAAGGCAATAAATCCAGAATAGCAAAAACATTTCTTAACAATAAAAAAATGGCTGAGGGAAACACCATCCCTGACCTCAAGCTTTACTACAAAGCAATAGTGATAAAAACTGCATGGCATTGGTATGGAGGCAGACACGCAATGGAACAGCTTCTATTTGTAATAGGTCCAAAGGAAATTATTCAAATTTCCATTAGAAGAACGCTGGTGTATTTATATGTTGGATTACCACACAGTAGTGAGAATGAGTAAGCTATAAGTTCATGCAACAACATTAATGAATTCCACAAAAATGTGAAACAAAGGAAGACGACAAAAAAAATCATACAATAAATTATTCAATCTAGTTAATGTTAAAAAAATAGTTCAAGAAATCTATTTTCTTAGAAGTTACAATAACAGTTATTCTTTTTAAAATACTATTTCATTTATTATTTGATGTTTTCAAACAAGTATATGTGTATATATTACATACAAGTATATAATTATTTCTCTTCATCTTATCCCCCAACTAAAAATAATAGTTCTTAAGAGATTTTTCTTTTGTATTTAATTAAAATATAATTACATCTTTCCCCTATCCCTATCCTATCTCTTGTACTTCCCATGTCCCCTCCAAACTTCCTTCCAAATTAACTGCTACCTCCTTTTAAACCATTGTTATATATACATGAATAAATATATAAATGTGCCTTGCTGAGTCTGTTCAGTATTACCTGCTTGTATATGGTATATTTCTAGGGCTGACCATTTGATATTGTATAACCAACCATTCAGGGATTCATCATTGGGGAATTCATCAATGATCAGTTCTTACTCTCTCAACAGTTGATTATTTGAAACCCTTCATCCAGGGTCAGTCCCCATGAGATTCACCACCTTTTTTGACTTCATCTATTGTTGGCACTGTTCAGGACTTGTTTTTGTAATAATTTTTTCTTTTATATTTTGAGATTATAGTGCAATTATACCATTTCCCCTTCCCTTTTCTCCCTTCAAATCTTTCTATATACCCCTCTTTGCTCTATTTCTAATCCATTGCCTCTTTTTACCTTATTGTTACATGCATACATTTATGCATACATGTATATGCATATACATATAAATTCCTAAATACAACCTGCTCAGTATGTATAAAGTTACTGTATGCCTGTTTTTAAGAATGACCATTTGAGATTGGAAAATTAGTGGTGTCTTTTTCATTGGGGAAGAATTTCTCCCCCTTTCATCTTTCTTTAGTTGTTCTTTGTATAGATTGAGGTCCCAGGGCTGTTGGTAAGACTTTGTTGAGATTTTGTCTGTTGCTATGTATTGTAATGCCAATTCTGTACCCAAAGGTCTAAGCCTCTGATCGAATTCTCACCTTTACTTGCTTTATTGTGCAAATTTTGTTCCTTGATTTAAAACTACTGGTTAAATAAAATTGGCTACAACCATTTACTGGAGGATTAGAGGTAGGTAGGGTTGGAGTGACCCTGTTGCAGGAGAGAGAAAAGAGGAGAGGAAGAACAGGAGAGAGGAAGAAACCACCATGGGGGAGAGGAACCATGATCACATGGCCAGAAGAAACAAGAAGTACCTGGGGTACATTGCTAAGGAGGTATCCAGGCCAGCAATTAGTAGACTAGGGGTGAGCCCCCAGTAATTGTCAATGCCAAATAAAATAACGGTAGTCTGAGTCTCATTTATATGTAAACTAGTTGGGAATAAGCTTAAATTATTTGTACTGCAGACTATATGGGTGTAGTAGCTTCTGACATTACTAGAAGACCATCTCATAAAAGTCCCCGCTTCTCTGGCTCTTACCATTTTTTCTGCCAGCTCAGTAAGAGGGAAATTATGACTAACACTGGAAATTTAGCCAACTGCTCAGAGCTATTGATGTCATGGATCTTGAAGGAGAATCTACAAGTGTCATTTTACTAAACCAGCATAATCCCTAACTACTTTCCAAGTAGTTGTTCTTAGCTCCACAGATAAGTGTAGCCCTTACCCCTCATTATGGCCATAGATGCCTCTCTGAATTAGAGACCATTAGATAAAAAAAATAACAATAACAATAACAACAACCAGCTAGTTGTGGTGGCACATACCAGCAGTAGGAAGGCAGAAGCAGGTAGTGAGTTCGAGATCTGATTGGTCTATATAGTATGTTCCAGGACAGCCTGAGCTAGGTGGTGAGACCCTGTCTCAAAACAAAATAAGCAAACAAACAAAAAACTAAATATAAAACAAAACAACAACAAAAATGTTTATAATGGCCAGTTCTACTCAGTGGGAAATTTTGAGTATTCTTATTACAACTGAACTCGAAACCATTGCCATCGACACCTATAGAAACTTAAAAGGAAACAATCTTAGTTTTTTTGTTTGTTTGCTTATTTTGTTTTGAGACAGGGTCTCACTATGTAGCTCTGACTGTTCTGGAACTCACTATGTAGACTACTAGGCTGGCCTCAAATTCACAAAGATCCACCTGCCTCTGCTGTCTGAGTGCTGGGATTAAAGGTGTGCACCACTAGACCTAGCTCATATTAGAGTATTAGTTATATAATTTTTCAAATTTTCTCTAATTTTTAAATAATTTCTTTTTGATACAAGAGAAATTTTCTTTTTCTTTATTATTTATTCACTTTGTGTCCTGCTCACTGTCCTCCTCCCAACAAACCTTTCTCCCATCCCCTTCCTTTTCTTCTCTGAGCTATTGGGGGCCCCTGGGTATCCCCCTCACCCTGGCACATCAAGTCTGTGAAACAGGCACATCCAGTTATTTTTTTAGAAGAATGTTGATATTAATATTAAATAGAGGACCAGACAAAAAAGAATTTTCACAGTCTTTTTTAATATATATATATTTTTTTCTTTTTTAATTGGATATTTTCTTTATTTACATTTCAAATGTTATCCCCTTTCCAGGTTCCCCCCTCATCCCTTTCCCCCTCCCTCTGCTTCTATGAAGGTGTTCCCCCACCCACCCACCCACTCCCGCCTGAATTTTCACAGTCTTAAAAGATAGTAGTCCACATTACTGGATAATATGCTTCATTTTCCTTCAGGTAAATTCAAAATATATGAATTCAGTAGTCCTGAGAGACTACAGTTGCCTTATTAACCAAATATGCATTGCCATCTCTGACAATAAATGGAGTGAGAGGTGTCAATATTAGATTGCATTCACTTGTTATTGCAGCATTGGTTATAATAGCAAAATAGCTGAACAAAAATGATAATATTCTACAAAAGAATAGTTGAGTACATTGTGGTACATGATGTATAAACTATACAATATATAGTTACAAGGAAGATGATTTGCAGCTATTTTGTCAATTTGTGGTTATAAACTAATGTATACTACAATCTCACATGTTAAAAAGATGGAAAGAATTTAAAATATCTATATGTATATTTCAAATGGATATTGCTTATAATATTATAGAACAGGATTTAGAAGAATTCATACTAGGAACTTAATATTGGTGAACATGATGGGAGGTGAAATAAAGAACATTCCAGATTTCTCCTGAGACGCTTGCAAATGAAAAAGAAAGTAGATTATTGTTCTTATTTTATATGGGTTGTTTACTATTATAAATATCAAAGTAAACTATCTTAACTTTTAATGACTTTGGCCAATGACTCAACAACTATAATTCAACTATAATACTGGAGGTTTTATTTGGTAGCATTTGCCATTATATTTGCCATTGTAAGTTGATGGGAAGGGAGGTTCTTGGTCCTGTGAAGGCTTTATGCCCCAGTGTAGAGGAATGCTAGAGTGGGGAGGCAGGAGTGGGTGGGTGGGTGGGGGAGCACCCTCATAGAAGCAGGGGGGAAGGAGGATGGAATAGGAGGTTTGCAGAGGGGAAACAGGAAGGGGCATAACATTTGAAATATAAATAAATAAAATAACCAATTAAAAATAAGGTACTTTAATTTACATCCTTTTTATAAATTTATAAATTTTATGAAGCTTCTATAGAAGTCTGTTTTGCTGTGTCTTATCAAAAGGCCTTTATTGCTTTTCATTGCTCTCTATAGTCCTGATTCTACCTTGCCCTCCCATCTTCCTCCCAATTTAATCATCCCAATATAAATTCCCCTTTAACTATTCATAACACTATATCTTTGAAAGATCCACTCCTCCCCTCTTGTCCCTTACTACCTACCTAACTTCCAAAAATATTCTGAATGGAACACACTTATTCAAAGTGTAAAAGCTGGCATCCATACATAAGAGAACACATGCAATGTTTCCCTTCCTGAGTGGGTTATCTTACATAGGATGGATGTTTCTAACTTCATCTATTTACCTGAGGTTTTCATAATTTCACTTTTTGTAACAGTTGAATAGTATTCTGTTGTGTGAATATACCACATTTTCAGTATCAGTTCATCCATTGATAGACATCTAGGCTGTTTCCAACTTCTGACTTTTATGAATAAGAGCAGCAGTGAACATGGATCAACAAGTGTCTCTGTAGTAAGCCATTTGGGTGTATTTCTAAGAGAGATACAACTGGGTTGTGTGACAGATACATTTTTGAGAGCCTTCACACTGATTTCCACATAGGCTATGCCAATCCACACTCCCCACAGCAATGAGTAATTAACTCATTGTTCCCCCTTCCTCACATCATTGACAGCATGTGCTGTCACTTGTTTTATTGGTCTTGGCCATTCTGTTTGGGTTAAGATCAAATATCAAAGTAGTTTTAGTTTGCACTTCCTAATTGCTAAAAATATTGAAAAAATTTGTCTCAACAATCTGCATTTGATATTTTGAGAATCTTCTGTTCAATTCTAAACCTCGTTAAATTTTTTTCTTAGTTTTCAGTTTTTGAAGGTCTTCATATATTCTAGATAGTAACCTTCTCTAAAGTGTATCCTTCTCTGAAGTATATAATTGCTAAGCTGTTTTATTTCTCTGTAGGCTGCTTTGCTCCAGAAATGTTATCCTTTGCTGCTTAGAAGTTCTTTAGCCTTATGAGGTTCTGTTAAGTAATTGTTGGTTTTCAAGCTTGACCTATTGGGGTTCTGTCAGAAAGTATTTTCCTGGGCCAGTTTCTTCAAGTGTATTCCCTCCTTTATCTGCTATTTTATTCAGGGTATCTGGTCTTATGCTGATTTCTCCAGGCTGCTAGAGATGGGTCTATTTGGATTCATCTACATGCAGCCATCCAATTTAAAAGGCACCATCTATTAAAAATACTGCCTTTTCTCTAACAAGTATGTTTGGCTGTGTTGTCAAAAAGCAAGTGTCCAAAGGTATGTGAAATCATGTTTGGATCTTAAATTTGATACCATCGATTAGCATTGTATGTGTATGTGCAAATACTATGCCCTTTTATTATTATTACTTTAGTTCTGTAGTAAAACTTGAAATATGAAATGGTAATACCTCCTATAGGCCTTTTTATTATTCTGGATTGTTTTAGCTATCCTGGATTTATGTATTTCCATGTGAAGCTAAAGATTGGTTTTGTTTTTTTTCAAATTGTGTTAAGAATTGTGTTGAAATTTGAATGGGGATTTTGTTCAATCTGTAGATTGCTTTTGTTAGAATGGCTGCTTTTATTATTATATAAATCCTACTGATCCATGAGCACAGGACACTTTTGCATCTTCTGATATCTTCTTCAAATTTCTTTCTCCAAAGACTTGAAATTTAATTTTTATTATATAACTATTCTACTTGCTTCATAATCTTTTTCAATCAATTGTGAAAGGTATTCTTCCCCAGATTTCTTTCTAGTGTGTTTGTACACAGAAAGGCTACTGACTTTTCTGTGTTATTGTTTCCTGTTACTATGCTGAAAATGTTTACCAGCTGAAGATGTTTCCTGGTGGATGTTTTAGGGGTCCTTTATGTATAAAAATCACATAATTTGTAAATAAAGATATTTTTATTTCATCCTTTCAAATTTCTATTCCCTTGATCAACTTAAGTTGTCTTATTGCTCTAGCTAAAATTTCAAGTAATATATTATATAGGTGTCTTAGAGTTGTACTGCTATGAACAGACACCATGACCAAGGCAAGTCTTATAACGGAAAATTCAATTTTAATTGGGGCTGGATTACAGGTTCATAAGTTTAGTCCATTATTATTTATCATAGTGGAAAACATAGTAACTTGCAGGAAGACATGGTGCTTGGAGAGCTGAGAGTTCTACATCTTGACCCAAAGGCAGCAGAAGGAGATAGGATTTCCACACTAAGAGGAACATGAGTTATATATATAATATACATATATAAAAATTATATGATATATATAACATATATATTATGTAATATATATCATATTTTCGAAGCAGGGTTTCTCTGAATAGCCCTGGCTGCTGGCCTCAAACTCAAAAATCTGCCTGCCTTGCCTCCCAAGTGCTGGGATTAAACACATGTGCCACCACTGCCAGGCCAGAATACCTTTCTATATTGAGGGAATTTATTATGATGACTTACAGTCTATAGTCCAACTCCCCAACAATGGTCAGCTGTGAATTGGAAGTCCAAGAATCTAGTAGTTGCTCAGTCCCACGAAAATAGTTGTTTCAACTGGTCTTCTGTAGAAGTAGATTCCAACAGATGTGCTAGCAAATAAATGCAAGTGGAGAAGAAGAATGAGTCTTCCTTCTTCCAATGTCTTTATATAGGTCCACAACAGAAGGAGTAGCCCAGATTAAAGGTATGTGCCATGCCTGGATCTGGGACTTGCTTGTGCCAGACTGACCTTGAACTCAGAGGTCTCCTTGCCTTAGTCTCCTGGGATTAAAGGTGTGGACAGCTGGCCATGGTGGTGCACACCTGTAATCCCAGCACTCTGGGAGGCAGAAGCAGGCGGATTTCTGAGTTTGAGGCCAGCCTGGTCTACAGAGTGAGTTCTAGGACAGTAAGCGCTATACAGAGAAACCCTGTCTTTGGGAGAGGGGGAGGTGTGTACTACTTTGCCTGGGCCTAAGCTTTTCATAGCCACTATGCCTCAGGATCTCCATGCCAAGACCAAAAACTTGTGCCTTCCAGCCTCAAGTTCTAGATCACAGGTGAGCCCTCCAATGCTGGATTTTCATTTATTCCAAATACAGTCAAGTTGACAACCATGAATAGCCATTACAATCATTAATGCAGGATCACAGCAAATTCCAGACTGGTGTGGTACAGGAGGAGCTGAGGGCTATGCTCTCAGGCAGCTAGGACAAGGGTATTAAAGCCCACACCCACAAGGCCACACCTACTTCAACAGGACCACACCTCCCAACAGTGCCACTCCCTGTGTCAAGCATTTACACACCATCACAGTCCTTCAAATAAGGCTGTATGTAAGTAAGCCTGTGAAAAAAATCAACTGTGAGGTGTATCTTGCTCCACCAAATCAATAATCTTTGTGATCACTGATGATTGTGGTGGCATGTACCTTTAATCCTAAAATTCAGAAGGTAGAGGAAAGAGGATATCCATGAATTCGAGGCTAACCTTGCCTACATAATGAGTTCCCATGCCAACACCATAAGAACTTGTGTCAAAAAAAAAAATCTTGACTACTGTACTGAGCCATATTGGGGTATCATGCCACATGGTAGGAACTTGACATTAGGAATCTGACATTAGGGCCTAGTAAGGAAGTAGGTTACAGCAGGAATTTTTATCCTAGGGTGGAGAAGCTCAGAGTGAAGGTTAAGCTCATTGTTCCTCCAGGTCTATGAATTCCTGAATTAAGCAGGTGACCCACCCAGCTGCCTGAGCAGTCAGGTGAAGCCAGGTGAAGCCAGCCAACTTCTCCTGAACTCAGCCTGGGGCCTGGGGGGAGGGGTTTGCCCAAACTGTTAAAAGGTCTGACCTCCATTTAAAGTTGGGGCCTTGATTGGTAAACTCTACCTGGCCTCATTCTTTTCGCCCCTTCCCCATCTATCTCTCAGCTTCTGTTCCAGCAACCCAGTTTGTAGTAGCTGCAGGCAGC
Source organism: Apodemus sylvaticus (assembly GCF_947179515.1). Taxonomy (NCBI): domain Eukaryota; kingdom Metazoa; phylum Chordata; class Mammalia; order Rodentia; family Muridae; genus Apodemus; species Apodemus sylvaticus. Next base: position 14,665,149 of record NC_067495.1, on the reverse strand, counting down.
TATGGAATACAACAGACTACCATGGCCATCTAGAAATGGTGCCTAATATTTACTTCATCAAATGTATTGACCCAAGCCTTGCTGAATTTTATTGAAGAAGCCATCCTAATGACTGTGTCAATCAACATTTTTGTTGTTAGAACAAACATCTGAGGAGACATATTAGTTGGAGGAAAGATTTATTTGTGGTCATGATGTCATATGTTTCAGTCTGTGATTTCTTAATCCCATTACTGTAGTGAAGCACAGCATTATAATAGAGAGGAATCAGCAAAACAGCTGCTCATTTCACAGCATACAGGAAGCAAAGAGTAAGGAAAAATGGATCTGCAACAGGATATACCTAGGCTTGGTACAGTTTAAGAGAGCTTTTTCAAACTAGGCTCAAATTTTTTCTGTCATTTCCTAAAATTGATTCCAAGAACCTCAGACTTGTGAAATGGTTCACCGACTAAAAGTGTTTCCTGTATAAACCTGATAATCTGAACTCAGTCCCCAGAGTCCATGATGGAAAGAGAGCTGGGAGCCTTCAGGTGTCTGCTTCGGGATCTGAACAGCCTGAGCCACAGCACTCGGTCTCCAGGAAGTAAAAGAGGCCTGGTGTGCACCCAGAGGCAGACTAGGAGCGCACAGCTTGCTCTGGTGGCACGGAGCTTAGGTTCCAGTCCTGAGGCCTCTGGTGGGAGCCTTAAGATCTCCGCGCTTCGGGATCCAGAACAGCCTGGGCTACAACACCACATCTCCAGGTCCTACAAGAGGACAGAGGGGCACCCAGGAGGCCGGCTGGGAGGAGTCAGTGTGTTCTGGTGAGTCCAGCAGGCCCCAGGAGGGAGCCTTCAGGTGTCTGCTTCAGGATCTGAAGAGCCTGGGCCACAGCACCCTGTCTCCAGGCAGTGTAGGAGGTCAGCTGTGCACCAGAGGCCACCTGGGAAGAGGCAGCTTGCACTGGTGAGTCCAGCATTGACAAGAAGACCAACTAACACCAGTGAGAACTAGATGGCAAAAGGCAAACGCAGGATCGTCACTAACAGAAATTGAGGCAATATGGCAGCATCTGCACCCAATTCTCCTTTAACAGCATGTCCTGGATACCCCATCACACCAGAAAAATAAGATTTGGATTTAAAATCACTGGTCATGATGCTGGTAGAGGAACACATGAAGGACATACTCAAAGAAATTCAGGAGAAAATGGATCAAAAGTTAGAAACCCTTACCAGGGAAACACAAAAATCATTGAAAGAAATTCAGAGGAATAGAAAGCCAATAAGGAGGAAACGCAAAAATCACTTGAAGAAATACAGGAGAACTTTGGTCAACAGGCTGAGGTCATGAAAGAGGAAACACAGAAATGTCTTAAAGAATTACAGGAAAGCACAAACAAGCAAGTGAAGGAGCTAAGAAAACCATCCAGGATCTAAAATCAGAAGTAGAAACAACTAAGAAAACTCAAAGGGAGACAACTTTGGAGATAGAAAACCTTGGGAAGAAATCAGGGGACATAGATGCAAATATCAACAACAGAATACAAGAGATAGAAGAAAGAATCTCAGATGCTGAAGATACCATAGAAACCATGGACTCAACAGTTAAAGAAAATGCAAAATGCAAAAAGCTTGTAACCCAAAACATTCAGGAAATCCAGGACACAATGAGAAGACCAAACCTAAAGATTATAGGCATAGATGAGAGTGAAGATTTACAACTTAAAGGGCCAGCAAATATCTTCAATAAAATTATGGAAGAAAACTTCCCTAACCTAAAGAGAGAGATGCCCATGAATATACAAGAAACCTACAGAACTCCAAACAGACTGGACCAGAACAGAAATACTTCCAGTCACATAATAATCAAAACACCAAATGTACTAAACAAAGAAAGAATATTAAAGGCAGTAAGAGAAAAATGCCAAGTAACATATAAATGAAAACCTATCAGAATTACACCAGACTTCTCACCTGAGACTATGAAAGCTAGAAGATCCTGGCCAGATCTCATGCAGACTCTAAGAGAACCCAAATGCCAGCCAAAACTACTATACCCAGCAAAACCCTCAATCACCATAGATGGAAAAACGAAGATATTCCATGACAAAACCAAGTTTACCCAATATCTATCCAAAAACCCAGTCCTACAAAGGATAATAGGAGGAAACAGCAATACAAGGAGGGAAACTTCACCCTGGAAAAAGCAAGATAGTAACCTTCTTTCATCAAACCCAAAAGAAGTTAACCAATCAAATTTAAAAAATAACATAAAAAATGACAGGAAGTAATAGTCACTATTCCTTAATATCTCTTAACATCAATGGATTCTATGCCCCAATAAAAAGACATAGACTAACCGACTGGATACTTAAACAGGACCCTACATTTTGTTGCATACGGGAAACACACCTCAAGGTCAAAGACAAACACTACCTTAGAGTAAAAGGATGGAAGACGATTTTACAAGCAAATGGTCTCAGGAAACAAGCTGGAATAGCTATTCTAATATCAGATAAAATTGACTTTCAACCCAAAGTCATCAAAAGAGACTCTCAGGGACACTTCTTGCTGGTCAAAGGAAAAATACAACAAGAAGAACACTCAATCCTGAACATCTATGCGCCAAATGCCATAGCACACTCATTCACAAAAGAAACTTTATTAAAGCTCAAAGCACATATTGCAGCTAACACAATAATTGTGGGTGACTTCAACACTGCACTTTCCTCAATGGACCAGTCAGGAAAACAGAAACTGAACAGGGACACAGTGAAACTAATTGAAGCTTTGGACCAATTAGATTTAACAGATATATATAGAACATTCTATCCTAAAGCAAAAGAATATACCTTTTTCTCAGCACCTCATGGTACCTTCTCCAAAACTGACCATATAACTGGTCACAAGACAGACCTCAACAAATATAAGAAGATTGAAATAATCCTATGCCTCCTATCAGATCACTATGGAGTAAAAGTGGTCTTCAATAGCAACAAAAACAACAGAAAACCCACATACACATGGAAACTGAACAATATTGTACTCAACGATACCTTGGTCAAGGAAGAAATAAAGAAAGAATTTGAAGACTTTTTAGAACTTAATGAAAATGAAGACACAACATACCCAAATCTATGGGACACAATGAAAGCAGTGCTAAGAGGAAAACTCATAGCCCTGAGTGCCTCCAAAAAGAAAATGGAGAGAGCATACATTACCAGCTTAATGACACACCTGAAAGCCCTAGAACAAAAAGAAGCTATTTCGCCCAGGAGGAGTAGAAGGCAGGAAATCATCAAACTCAGGGCCGAAATCAATCAAGTAGAAACAAAGAGAACCATACAAAAAATCAACAAAACCAGGAGCTGGTTCTTTGAGAAAATCAGCAAGATAGATAAACCCTTAGCCAGACTGACCAAAGGGCACAGAGAAAGTATCCAAATTAACAAGCTTAGAAATGAAAAAGGAGATATAACAACGGAAACTGAGGAAATCCAAAAAATCATCAGATCCTACTACAAGAGCCTGTACTCAACACAACTGGAGAATCTGGAGGAAATGGACAATTTCCTTGACAGATACCAAATACCAAAATTAAATCAGGACCAACTAGACCATCTAAACAGTCCCATAATGCCTAAAGAAATAGAAGGAGTCATAGAAAGTCTTCCAACCAAAAAAAGCACAGGACCAGATGGCTTCAGTGCAGAATTCTACCAGACCTTCAAAGAAGAGTTAACACCAATACTCTTCAAACTATTCCACAAAATAGAAACAGAAGGAACACTACCCAATTCCTTCTATGAAGCCACAATTACGCTGATACCAAAGCCACAAAAAGATCCAACAAAGAAAGAGAACTTCAGACCAATTTCCCTTATGAACATCGATGCAAAAATACTCAATAAAATTCTTACCAACCGAATCCAAGAACACATCAAAACAATCATCCACCATCATCAAGTAGGCTTTATCCCGGGAATGCAGGGTTGGTTCAATATACGGAAATCCATCAATACAATCCACTACATAAACAAACTCAAAGAACAAAACCACATGGTCATTTCATTGGATGAAGAAAAAGCATTTGACAAAATTCAGCATCCTTTCATGCTTAAAGTCTTGGAGAGAACAGGAATTCAAGGCCCATACCTAAACATAGTAAAAGCAATATACAGCAAACCGGTAGCCAGCATCAAACTAAATGGAGAGAAACTTGAAGCAATCCCACTGAAATCAGGGACCAGACAAGGCTGCCCCCTTTCTCCTTATCTTTTCAATATTGTACTTGAGGTAGTAGCTCGGGCAATTCCACAACATAAGGAGGTCAAAGGGATACAAATTGGAAAGGAAGAAGTCAAACTATCATTATTTGCAGACGACATGATCGTCTACCTAAGTGACCCTAAGAACTCCACTAGAGAGCTCCTACAGCTGATAAACAACTTCAGCAAAGTGGCAGGTTATAAAATCAACTCAAGCAAATCAGTGGCCTTCCTATACTCAAAGGATAAGCAGGCTGAGAAAGAAATTAGGGAAATGACCCCCTTCACAATAGCCACAAACAGTATAAAGTATCTTGGGGTGACTCTTACCAAACATGTGAAAGATCTGTATGACAAGAACTTCAAGACTCTGAAGAAAGAAATGGAAGAAGACCTCAAAAAATGGGAAAATCTCCCATGCTCATGGATCGGTAGAATCAATATAATTAAAATGGCCATTTTGCCTAAAGCACTATACAGATTCAATGCAATACCCATCAAAATCCCAACTCAATTCTTCACAGAGTTAGAAAGAGCAATTATCAAATTCATCTGGAACAACAAAAAACCCAGGATAGCTAAAACTATTCTCAGCAACAAAAGGAAATCTGGGGGAATCAGTATCCCTGACCTCAAGCAATACTACAGAGCAATAGTGTTAAAAAGTGCATGGTATTGGTACAGTGACAGGCAGGAGGATCAATGGAACAGGATTGAAGATCCAGAAATGAACCCACACACCTAGGGCCACTTGATCCTTGACAAAGAGGCTGAAAACATCCAATGGAAAAAAGATAGCCTTTTCAACAAATGGTGCTGGTTCAACTGGAGGTCAGCATGGAGAAGAATGCAAATTGATCCATCCTTGTCTCCTTGTGCTAAGCTCAAATCCAAATGGATCAAGGACCCCCACATAAAGCCAGACACTCTGAAGCTAATAGAAAAGAAACTGGGGAGGACCCTTGAGGACATCGGTACAGGGAGAAAGTTTCTGAACAGAACACCAATAGCGTATGCTCTAAGAGCAAGAATTGACAAATGGGACCTCATAAAATTACAAAGTTTCTGTAAGGCAAAGGACACCATCAAGAGAACAAATCGGCAACCAACAAATTGGGAAAAGATATTCACCAATCCTACATCAGATAGAGGGCTAATATCCAATATATATAAAGAACTCAAGAAGTTAGACTCCAGAAAACCAAACAACCCTATTAAAAAATGGGGTACAGAGTTAAACAAAGAATTCTCACCTGAAGAACTTCGGATGGCGGAGAAGCATCTTAAAAAATGCTCAACTTCATTAGTCATTAGGGAAATGCAAATCAAAACAACCCTAAGATTTCATCTTACACCAGTCAGAATGGCTAAGATTAAAAATTCAGGAGACAGCAGGTGTTGGAGAGGGTGTGGAGAAAGAGGAACACTCCTCCACTGCTGGTGGGGTTGCAAATTGGTAAAACCACTCTGGAAATCAGTCTGGCGGTTCCTCCAAAAACTGGGCACCTCACTTCCAGAAGATCCTGCTATACCACTCCTGGGCATATACCCAGAAGACTCCCCACCATGTAATAAGGATACATGTTCTACTATGTTCATAGCAGCCCTATTTATAATTGCCAGATGCTGGAAAGAACCCAGGTATCCCTCAACAGAAGAGTGGATGCAAAAAATGTGGTATATCTACACAATGGAGTACTATTCAGCCATTAGAAACAATGAATTCATGAAATTCTTAGGCAAATGGATGGAGCTAGAGAATATCATACTAAGTGAGGTGACCCAGACTCAAAAGGTGAATCATGGTATGCACTCACTAAGAAGTGGATATTAACCTAGAAAACTGGAATACCCAAAACATAATCCACACATCAAATGAGGTACAAGAAAAAAGGAGGAGTGGCCCCTGGTTCTGGAAAGACTCAGTGAAACAGTATTCAGCAAAACCAGAACGGGGAAGTGGGAAGGGGTGGGTGGGAGGACAGGGGAAGAGAAGGGGGCTTACGGTACTTTCGGGGAGTGGGGGGGCTAGAAAAGGGAAATCATTTGAAATGTAAATAAATTATATCGAATAAAAAAAAAAAGAAAGAAAATGGAGAGAGCATACACTACCAGCTTAATGACACACCTGAAAGCCCTGGAACAAAAAGAAGCTATTTCACCCAGGAGGAGTAGAAGGCAGGAAATCATCAAACTCAGGGCTGAAATCAATCAAGTAGAAACAAAGAGAACCATGCAAAGAATCAGCAAAACCAGGAACTGGTTCTTTGAGAAAGTCAACAAGATAGATAAACCCTTAGCCAGACTAACCAAAGGGCACAAAGACAGTATCCAGATTAACAAACTTAGAAATGAAAAGGGAGATATAACAACAGAAACTGAGGAAATTCAAAAAATCATCAGATCCTACTACAAGAGCCTGTACTCAACACAACTGGAGAATCTGGAGGAAATGGACAGTTTCCTAGACAGATATCCGACACCAAAACTAAATTAGGATCAAATAGATCATCTAAACAGTCCCATAACACCTGAAGAAATAAAAAGGGCCATAGAAAGTCTCCCAACCAAAAAAAGCACGGGACTAGATAGCTTCAGTGCAGAATTCTATCAGACCTTCATAGAAGACTTAACACCAATACTCTTCAAAGTATTCCACAAAATAGAAACAGAAGGAACTCTACCCAACTCGTTCTATGAAGCCACAATTACGGTGATACCAAAACCACACAAAGATACAACAAAGAAAGAGAACTTCAGGCCAATTTCTCTTATGAATATTGATGCAAAAATACTTAATAAAATTCTTGCCAACCAAATCCAAGAACACATCAAAACGATCATCCACCATGATCAAGTAGGCTTCATTCCAGGGATGCAGGGATGGCTCAGTATAAGGAAATCCATCAATACTATCCACTACATAAAGAAACTCAAAGAAAAAAACCATATGATCATCTCATTAGATGCAGAAAAAGCATTTGACAAAATCCAGCATCCTTTCTTGCTCAAAGTCTTGGAAAGAACAGGAATTCAAGGCCTGTACCTAAACATCATTAAAGCAATATACAGCAAACCGGTAGCCAACATCAAACTAAACAGAGAGAAACTTGAAGCAATCCCACTAAAACCAGGGACTAGACAAGGCTGTCCTCTCTCTCCACATCTTTTCAATATAGTACTTGAAGTTCTAGCTAGAGCAATTAGACAACATAAGGAGGTCAAGGGGATACAAATTGGAAAGGAAGAAGTCAAATTATCACTATTTGCAGATGACATGATAGTCTACTTAAGTGACCCGAAAACCTCCACCAGAGAACTCCTACAGCTGATAAACAACTTCAGCAAAGTGGCTAGTTATAAAATCAACTCAAGCAAATCAGTTGCCTTCCTATACTCAAAGGATAAGCAGGCTGAGAAAGAAGTTAGGGAAATGACACCCTTCACAATAGCCACAAACAATATAAAGTATCTTGGTGTGACTCTAACCAAACAAGTGAAAGATCTATACGACAAGAACTTCAGGTCTCTGAAGAAGGAAATCGAAGAAGACCTCAGGAAATGGAAAAATCTCCATGCTCGTGGATCGGCAGCATTAATATAGTTAAAATGGCCATCTTGCCAAAAGCGATCTACAGATTCAACACAATCCCCATCAAAATGCCAACTCAGTTCTTCACAGAGTTAGAAAAAGCAATTCTCAAATTCACCTGGAATAACAAAAAACCCAGGATAGCTAAAACTATTCTCAACAACAAAAGAAATTCTTGGGGGAATCAGTATCCCTGACTTCAAGCAATACTACAGAGCAATACTGTTAAAAACTGCATGGTATTGGCACAGTGATAGACAAGTGGACCAATGGAATAGAATTGAAGACCCAGAAATGAATCCACACACCTATGGTCACTTGATCTTTGACAAAGGAGCCGAAAACTTCCAGTGGAAAAAAGATAGCCTTTTCAACAAATGGTTCTGGTTCAATTGGAGGTCAGCATGCAGAAGAATGCGAATTGATCCATTCTTATCTCCATGTACTAAACTTCACTCCAAGTGGATCAAGGACCTCCAGGTAAAACCAGACACACTGAAACTAATAGAAAAGAAACTGGGGAAGACCCTTGAGGACATGGGCACAGGGGAAAAGTTCCTGAACAGATCACCAATAACTTATGTTCTAAGATCAAGAATTGACAAATAGTTTCTGTAAGGCAAAGGACACTGTTAAAAGGACAAAACGGCAACCATCAAATTGGGAAAGGATATTCACCAACCCTACATCTGATAGAGGGCTAATATCCAATATATACAAAGAACTCAAGAAGTTAGACCTCAGGGGACCAAATAACCCTATTAAAAATGGGGTACAGATCTAAACAAAAATTTTCACCTGAAGAAATTCAGATGGCCGAGAGGTACCTTAAGAAGTGCTCAACATCATTAGTCATTAGGTAAATGCAGATCAAAACAACCCTGAGATTTCACCTTACACCAGTCAGACTGGCTAAGCTTAAAAACTCAGGAGACAGCAGGTGTTGGAGAGGATGTGGAGAAAGAGGAACACTCCTCCACTGCTGGTGTGGCTGTAAGATGGTACAACCACTTTGGAAATCCGTCTGGCGGTTCCTCAGAAAACTGGACATGACACTTCCAGAGGACCCTGCTATACCTCTCCTGGGCATATACCCAAAGGATTCCCCAGCATGCAATACAGACACATGCTCCATTATGTTCATAGCAGACTTATTTATAATAGCCAGAAGCTGGAAAGAACCCAGATGCCCCTCAAAGGAGGAATGGATACAGAAAATGTGGCATATTTACACAATGGAATACTACTCAGCAATTAAAAACAATGAATTCACAAAATTTTTAGGCAAATTGTTTGATCTGGAAAATATCATCCTAAGTGAGGTAACCCAATCACAAAAGAATACACATGGAATGCAATCTCTCATAAGTGGATATTAATTAGCCCAGAAGCCCTGAATACCCAAGGCACAATTAGCATAACAAATGACTCCCATGAAGAAGTATGGAGAGGGTCCTGATCCTGGAAAGGATTGATCTAGCATTGGAGGGGAATATAAGGACAGAGAAAAAGGAGGGAGGTGATTGGAGAATGGATGGAGAGAAGAAGGTTTATGGGACACATGGGGAGGGGGGAATTGGGAAAGGGGAAATCATTTGGAATGTAAACAAAGAATATAGAAAATAAAAATATTTAAAAAAAAACAAAAGCAATAAAAGAAAGAGAGCTGACTCCTGAGGTCTGTCTTCTGACTTCCATACATGTGCTTTGGACCTGAAACCCACACATACAAAAGACATGCGCAAACAATAATGATAATGATAATAGAATACAAATATCAAATTATAAATCCACTAACAATTTAATCCATTCATTAGGTTAGGTTAGAATAGTCATAATCCAATCACCTCTAAATTATTATGTCACTAACTGGAGTCCAGAATCTGCATATAAGATGTTAGGAGATACTTCATCTCTAAAACATAGCATTCTTTCTGTGACCCCCAAAAGGCTTATGCTTGTCTCAGAATGAATAATGTATTCAGTTCATTTGTAATAATCCCCAAGTTCTTAATAATTCCAGTTTTGCTCAAAAGTATAAACCCAAAATCTTCTGTGAGACTAACGGAAACTCTCAGCTGTTAGCTCCTATAAAATAAAATAAGCATATATTCATTCAATATAGAAAACTACTGAATAAACATTCCCATTCCAAAGCAAGGTTTATAGAGAGGAGCAAAAGGGATCAGATCCCAACCCCTACAAAAAACCCTCAAACCCAGAAGATTTACTCTAAGTTTATTGTCCAGAATCCAAGGCACTGGTAGCATGGTGTAATCCCTAAGGTTCTTAGACATATCCATGTGTGTAGTCTTGCCAACTGCATGCCATGTAGCCTCTTTCTTAGAATGCATGTTGTTGCATGGCTTTCCTCACGAGATAATTCAGATAGTAGCATCTCCTACTTCCTGCTTTAACCCCTTGCAGTTCTATGAATCACCCTTTCATGGTATGCTATCAGGTACTACAACTATGCTGCACAAGGCCTACTACTATACTTTTCTCTTAAATATGGTTGTATGAATAGGTTTGGCCCCCATAGATTCATGTGTTTCGATGCTTGGCCCATAGGAAGTGGCACTATTAAGAGGTGTACCCTTGTTGGAGGAAGTACATCACTATAGGGGTAGGTTCAAAGGTTTCCTATGCTCAAGCTGTGCCCAGTGTGGCACAGTCTCCTGCTGTTGCCTATGGATGAAGATATAGAACTCTCAGCTCCTCCAGCACCAAGTTGGCCTGCGTGTTGTCATGTTTCCTACCATGATGATAATGGACTGAACCTCTGAAGCCAGCTTCAATTAAATATTGTTATAAGAGTTGCCTGATTGGAAGCTCTGAATACTCAAGACACAATTAACATATTAAATGATTCCCAAGAAGAAAGAAGGAGAGGTCCCTGGTCCTGGAAAAGCTTGATGCAGCATTGTAGGGGAGTACCAGGATAGAGAAATGGGAGGGAGTGATTGGGGAATGGGTAGAGGGAAGAGGGCTTATGGGACTTATGGGGAACCTGGAAAGGAGAAAGCATTTGGAATGTAAACAAAGAATATAAAAAAATTTTAAAAAAAGAGTCGCCTGCGTCATGGGGTCTCTTCACAGCAATGAAGACATGGGATTTTTTTTGTTTTTTGTTTTAGTTTTGTTGTTGTTGTTTTTAGATTCTAAGACTCGTGACTTTTTTTATATTTTTGTTTTCTATATTCTTTGTTTACATTCCAAATGATTTCCCCTTTCCAGGTCTCCCCCTTGCACACACTCTTGACTTTTTAATGCTGCAATACAGCATTACAAAGGTAGCTACAGGGATAGTCACCTCAAGTAGTAATAGCCAGATTCCCTTAGACCATAGCAACAGTGGATTCTGAGGTCTTGGATAGCTAAACACAGTGCAACAAATCTTGATGGAAATTAATGTCCAGACAGGCCTGGAACAGTATTCTCTCTGCCTGGCAGAGCATTCCCTCATTGCTATCTTATAAACAAAAAATGCTTTTCAATGTGTTTCCAACATTTTTGCTCTCAGCTAACACTGAGTAGGTGCTTATAGATTTCTGAGATGCACCCCTGTACCTCCAGTGAAAATTACTTCTCTTTTAATGGTTTTATTCTCCTTAGTCCCATGCTTTCCTTGGCCACGAGCTTGTATCTGCTTTTTATGTGACCAAACTACAAGTTTTTTTTTTAATGATTATGCATTTACTATTCAAAATAATGACTACCTAGACAACCTAGGGGAACATATATATAGCTGTGGAGTTTAGGCTATGTTTACTTATATCAAAAGCCCTGCTGCAATTTGACTAACAACAGAGAATTGGAATCAGTATTTAAGCGTCATCAGTCTATAAAAGCAGCTTACAGATCTAGAAACCTAAGAACTTCCTTTAATTGGCACAGTTTGACTTGTGTTCCAAAGTCTAGATTCCATGTTTATTCCTGATACAGATATAAGCAACACTTGTGTTCATCTAGTAGCATCTGTGGTGGAAGAGAATCATCTAATTTTGTAGATCTAGATTTATGGCTGCTTACACCATGGCCCTGTGTGGTGGTTTGAATATGCTTGGCCCATGGGAAGTGGCACTATAGGGGCTTGTGGCCTTATTGGAGGAGGTGTGGTCTTGTTGAAGGAAGTATATCACTGTGTAGGTGGGCTTCAAGGCCCCTTATGGTGAGACTCTGCCCAATGTAAAAAAAGAGTCCCCTCCTGGCTGACTATGGGAAGATAATCTCTTCCTGATTGCCTTCAGATCAAGATGTAGAACTCTTGGATCCTCCAGCACCATGTCTGTCTGGATGTTCCCATGCTTTCTGCCATGATGATGATGTACTAAACCTCTAAAGCTGTAAGCCAGCCCCAATTAAAAGTTTTTCTTTCTAAGAGATGCCTTCATCATAGTATCTCTTTACAGCAATGCAAACCCCAATTAAGACAAGACATGAAACACTGCATTTATACTTAGAGACTTAGGGAAGGTTTACACAATATGGCATGGAATCCATGAATGTTGTTAGGAAAAGCCTTGGCCTTGTGTGTGCTTGATCTACCTAGCTGGATGTGGTGTAAGTGAATGGTATAATCCCAACACTTGGGAGAATGAGCAAGATCAATGCCTATTCCAGTCAAACATGGTAGAACTTTGAGTACATATTGGCTATGCAGTTTAGTATCCAGTGCTTATAAGCTAAAGATATTTATTGTATCTAGTTCTAGATTTTGGAAACTATTAAGTGGGGAGAGCCAGCATGATCATGTGGTTGTAAAAGTTCTCTTCCTTGGTTGTAGATAACCATTTTTTTTGTCTGTATCTTCAAATAGTAGAGATGTATAGAATACAAATCCTCTTCTATTACCTTTTTTATATGACATCATTCTGACCATATACTTTTATAACCTAATTACATTCCAAAGGCTTCACACATTCCAAATTCATCACACTAGAGATGAACGTTTTAATAGATGAATTTGAAGGTTGGAGGGAGCACACACTTATTCATAGAATTAAGTAAAAGAAACCAGTCAGAAAAGGCAAAATAGTACATTAAGCCACTTAGAAGATAATCTATAAAAAAACAATTTTTCTAGAATATAAATATTACTTAGTTATTTTTTTCCGAGAAAGAAATAGGAAGAGAAGAGAAATTTAAATCTGTCAAAACTGAAATTTGTAGGGCAGGTTAGTAGGTCTGCTCCTTCATGAATCAATGCAGCAGTGGCAAGTTCACTAGCAGAATATGTTCCCTTTCTGGTTTTGTTTTTGTTTTTATTTTTTCCTTCCAATCTTTATCATGCTGAATGAGATCTATCACTATTATTGAATGTAGTCTTCTTCACTCAAAATCTAATAATTTGTGACCACATCTAAAAAAATGCTACAGCCGGGCCGTGGTGGCGCATGCCTGTAATCCCAGCACTCTGGGAGGCAGAGGCAGGCGGATTTCTGAGTTCGAGGCCAGCCTGCTCTACAAAGTGAGTTCTGGGACAGCCAGGGCTATACAGAGAAACCCTGTCTTAAAAAACCAAATAAAAAAAAAAACCAAAAAAAAAAAAGTTACAGTAATTTTTACAGTTTATTTCTAACTGGGTTAGATCTAGTATCATCTAAGGCTTCTGGGAAGATCTATCAGGACATTTCCAGGAAAGATTAATTGAAGGGAAAAGAACCTCTTCTCAGGAAGGGAGAACCCTTCCAGAAGTGTCCAGACATAAAGAAGTCTGAGGAAAAAGTGGTGCTTGCTTATCTGGTGACTATACATTCCATCCTGTTGTTGATGCTTGCTGCTGCTGCTGTTCCCACATCCTTAACTGGCAGCAGAATCCACCTTCGGCCTTCAATGTCAACTGGACACCAGAAACTCCACAGGGATCCTCCATGCTGTTAGCAGCAGTTTGAGGCTGATGAGGCATTTCCTCTTGTGTGTTGAGTTGTTACCAGATTCTTAGCCTCTACAGCATGCAAATGACCATTGTACCATCAGCTCCTATCCTATAAACAATGGTATCATATTAATATATGCGAATTCTATCAGTTCTGTTCCTTAGCAGAAATGTAACTAATATGATAAGAAAACATAATAGTGGTACATAGGGTTTGGGAAATGGAGTATATCTATGTAGATAAAACACAGGGAAGTTTTACAGTCGTGAATGACTTTTTTTGTTTGTTTGTTTTGGTTTTGGGATTTGGTTTTTTCAAGACAGGGTTTCTCTGTATAGCCCTGGCTGTCCTGGAACTCAGAAATACACTTGCCTCTGCCCCTGCCTCCCAGAGTCCTGGGATTACAGGTGTGTGCCACCACTGCCCAGCAGAATGACTATTAAATCATTAGTTAGAGTAAATCATTAGTTTGGGATTCTTCTAATAAAACTTGTTCTCAGAAGAGGAAGAGATATTTATTTTGTATCCCTTTCCACTTGTGCACAAAGGAAGGTCAAGTCAGAATGAAGAGGTAGCTAGCTATCTGTTAATCATGGAGATGGATCGCATCCAGAGTAAAATTTGTCATCATGATTTTGGACTTCTAACCTTCAGAGGTGTAAAAGTTGTTGATTAGGTATCCAATCTGCCATATTTCGCTACAGCTACACAATCAGGGTGATATAAGTGAATATCTGGCATGATGTACTTCTCAAAATTCACAATACTTCATATAGTATTAAAGATGGCACTTTGACATCTTGATATATATCAATTTAATATGTAATTTAGGAGATTTTCTAAGTATATAGAGGATTCAATATATGGAAGAGAAAATTGATCTGTTCATCAGTCTATAATGTAAATAATTTAATAAAAACTCAAAGATGAAACAGAATTAACACTGAAAAATATAATCTAAGCAAAGCTCTTCACAAACATCAAAGCACCCAATTTGACATATTAAAAGATTTTATTTTGTCCTTGAAAATACTGACAGTTAATATTAAAGCAAACCATGGTTTAAAAAATTAATTATAAAGGTCAGTATTTTTTTTATCTATAGGCCAAAAGGAAAGAAAACAAAAATAAAAACAAAACAAGTTACATACTTGAAAAGAAAGAAAAGTGGCTTCAAATTACTTATGACAGAGTATATGCCATATTTGTCTGGTTTGTTTCACTTCATATAATGTACTCTTCTTCCACCCTGTTTTCTAAAAATAATAAGAATTTGTTTTTCTTCATGGATGAATAATAATTTGCTGTATATGTATAATGACATTTCTTCATTCGTTTCTTAATCTGTGAATAGCTAAACTACCTATGTAACGTGGCTACTGAAATAATACCAGGGTAAACATACATATGAAGACATATATAAAGTATGCTGTCTTTAATTATTTTAGGTATGTACTTGAGTAAATACCTGGTATTCTTAGATCATATGATAACTATATTTTCAGTTGTTGAAGAGCCTCCATACTTTTTAAAAACCCTTGTTGTTGTTGTTGCTGCTGTTGCTGTTGTTTTAGATGGCATTGCACTATGTCCTGGCTGTCCAAGAATTCACCAAGTTTGAGACTTGCCTCAAAGAGATTTGCCTACCTCTTCCTTGAGGCCAAAAAGTCCTTGTGCACACAGATAAGCACGGATAAGTCTTCTTCAATGGAATGAAGCGTGCAGCAGTTCTTCCTGGAATGCCAGGAATGAGGTCATTTTACAATCTTCCGAGTCTTTGCTGCCAGGAGAAATAGGCTTTGTCCTTATCTCTAGAATTTACTTATCTTAGATCTCTTAGACCTTCCCCCCTCCCCCCCAAATCTTGGAGCACTGCTTTTAAGTCATAAAACCCATCCTTATGAGTGATGTCACTTGTACTTTACAGCAGCCTAAGTGACTTTCATGTTATCTTAGGGTCAGGCCAGCCCTGACATCCACAGGCATTATGTTTACCTCAGTCATCCTGGACCCTAAATCTCCTGCGCTATCTCTGAGTCAACAGTACCCATCCTTGTGAAAGAAGCCAGATGTACGTTGTAAAGAATTTCAATGTAAGCATGTCTTAAATAGTTGTGCTCTTGGGATGGAGTCAATTGTTATCTGAATAATTTTTTTCCCCAAAATTGTGCTATGCTTCAATATGGCTAAAGTAAAATGACCTGGGCCAGATTCTAGAAGTCTTGTCCAGCACCAGTTATAATAAAATTGGTCTGAGCCAATTTTTTTTCTTATTTCACCCTGATTACTTTTCTCCCTGTCTACTATAAATTCTGAAGGGGAATAATCATACCTCTGCCTCCTAGGGACTGGGATTAAAGGTGTTTGACACCACTGATGACTTCACGATGCTCCCTGAGGAGGATATGTGATTTTGGTGTCCCATTTATGGCTGAGCATTTAGTAGTTCTTTATTCTCCGTACTTTGACCAATTGGGGCTCTCTTTCTTTATTATCTTCATTTGAAGAACAAAGCTTTTACAATGAAGGACTAGAGATGCACTAATCTATGGGTGTAACCATGAGGAGTCATTGAATACTCTGCTGTTAGCAGAGTAATCATATTATGCTCTTCACTAGGGTCTATGACTCTAGTCACAGCTTCATGCCCTAATAATGGTGTCAGATATGGGTTACAAATGGAATAAGTTTCAAAGCTGCAACAAGCATCTAAGGTACCTAATTTACATATCATAGCAGACCTGGCCTCCAGGTTCACAGAGCATCCCTCAGTCCCTACCTGTCACAGGGTATCCAGGCATATTCCCTCTCTACCCTGAACTTTCCATCCGAGGGATTGCCTTTCTCCCCAAAGTCTCTTTCCTATACTAGCCAGATATTTTGGTTATCTATTCTCTCTGTATCTTTGTCCCACTCTCAGTCTCTGCCTCTCTGCCCCCATCTCTACCTGTCTTGCTCCTTTGTACTACTGGGTGCCTGACTGATTCACTTGCTTCCCCTCTCCTCCCCTCTCCTTTCTCTCCACATGGTTCAAGGTTATGACCACTCTGAGCTCTCCCAGGTGTGTCTGTCTCTGGCTATGCTCATCCACCTATCTACAATAAACTTTCTCCTCCACCATTCCTAGGATCAGTCATGTCTTTCCCTTTTCATTTCTTTTTTCTAATTCATGGATCAGGTTTTAACTCCCATAAGAAACTGGTGCTCCCCTTTGGACCAGTGTGACCAAGCCAGCTCAGTCAGTCAACAGCTTCTCCAGGGCTGGAGTGAGGATTCAAAAAGAAAATAAGACAATTTCATGTAGCATGATCCCACCCAGTTCTGAGGCAGGAGCAGGTTGATTATTTTTTCCAGTCTGCTTTTATATCACTTTAAGTACATGCAAAATAATAAGATCAGTTCTGGGTCAAGGAACAAGCAAGACAATAAACAAAATCCCACATAGACCTTTCTAGAGGCTAATCAGGATGACCAAGACAGAAGGAATGTTACACCTGCCTCAGCTGAGCCTGCTCTGAGCTTTGTAACTCAAATGTAACTTTGTAACTCAAATTAACTCAGATGTAAATGTTCTTAATCTGGGCCTATTTCCTGAGTCTTCTCCCAAAGTCAGATTCCTAGCTTCTTACTTCTTTTGTCCTGGCCCAATATCAAATTCCCACCCAGTTTCCTGAAGCAGCCTCAAAAAAACACTTTCCACACTAGTGGACATGTCTTGCTAGGACAGTAGGTTCACAGCTGGGTATGAGAGCTGTTTACTTCTCTCCTATGACAGTGCCCATAGCCCTTCTCACAATTATGAAAGGTAGCCAGTAGAGATGAAACTTCAGGTAAGTACCAGTTTGATTTCTTCTTGTTCTATGACTTGAGCATGTGGTAGCTTCACAATAGGGTCTCATCATCTGTTTTTGGAGGATAACAAAGAGCATAGGCAATAACCAGTAATGATTAGTGATCTTACAACTTTACTTGACAGCAACAGCAAACGAATTCATTTTTGGCAATGGGCATTTTATTTGTTGGCCTATGCTGCCTAGTAGGGTCACTGTTGTTCTGTTGCAGAGTAACTTAAGATTTTATGTGCACTCGCTCATGTGTGTGTGAGTGTGTGTGTGTGTGTGTGTGTTCATATTTTAGGAAGCTTCCAAGTAGTAGGTTTCCATATGACCTTTTCAAAATGTCTGCAGTATTACTTATTCCATCCTGTTTCATTCCTTTTCTGCTGCTGTGTATCAGAGGGAGAAGAGTACATTATTATGGATGAGGCATTGATGCAGATAGGCATGTTGGCTGAAGCAGGAAACTGAGAGATTATATTTTCAACGGTAAACATGGGGCAGGGATTGCTGTAGGCTTTAAACTCTTATACCCCAACTCCAGTGATGTAGTTCCTCTTCCTCCAACAAGACCACACCTCCTAAACCTACCCAAACATCACCACCAACTCTTCAAATACACCATCCTTATAGAAGACTTTTTGTTTGTTTGTTTGGTTGGTTATTTGGGGGATTTTTGTTTTTGTTTTTGTTTTTTGGTTTATTTTTTTCGAGACAGGGTTTCTCTGTATATCCCTGGCTGTCCTGGAACTCATTCTGTAGACCAGGCTGACCTCTTAGAAATCTGCCTGCCTCTGCCTCCCAGAGTGCTGGGATTGCAGGCATGCGCTACCACTGCTCGGCTCAAATTACACACTTCTAACATATAGTGACACAGAATATACATGACTACTCCAAAAGGGAGTAATGGAGTGATAATGAGAGGAAAACCAGGCCAAAGGGAAACCAAACCACATGAGTAAAACTTTGAAATCCCTTATCTCCACATCCAGAATCTGGAACTTTAATTTCAAAGGGTTTATATCCAGCTTTGCTGCCTGCAATATACAGGTCTCTCAAGGATTAGTTCTGACTCCTGCATGCAACTTCCCTTAGTAGTCATGTCAGAGTTTTGGTATTTTCATGTGCTTGACAATGACAAATTTGGATGTCACTTTGGAAGAAACTTGGACTTCCTTGAATCATATTAGCAGTAGCACTTTTATTCAGTTGTTTTCTAGGATCAGGGAATGCCTTATACTTTCTTAATTGGGAAGCTTAGCTGGATATGGGCTTACCATTAAGGGTCCCTTTCCCTACACCAGAATAGTTCTCATTAATGGCAATAATCTCCTTAACAGCCTCTATCTTGGTTAGGGTTTCTATTGCTGTGAAGAAACACCATGATCACAGCAACATATAAAGGCAAACATTTACTTGGAGATGGCTTACAGTTTCAGAGGTTTAGTCCTTTATTATTACGGCAAGAAGCATGGTGGCATACAGGCAGTCATGGTGCTGGAGAGGTAACTGAGTTCTACATCTGTATCAGCAGTCAGCAGGAAGAGAAAACAAGCCACTAGGTCTGACTTTAGCTTCTGAGGCCCCAAAGCCCACCCCCCAGTGACACACTTCCTCCAATAAGGCCACACCTTCTTTTTTTTTTTTTTTTTTTTTTTATTATTCGATATAATTTATTTACATTTCAAATGATTTCCCCTTTTCTAGCCCCCCCACTCCCCGAAAGTCCCGCAAGCCCCCTTCTCTTCCCCTGTCCTCCCACCCACCCCTTCCCACTTCCCCGTTCTGGTTTTGCTGAATACTGTTTCACTGAGTCTTTCCAGAACCAGGGGCCACTCCTCCTTTCTTCTTGTACCTCATTTGATGTGTGGATTATGTTTTGGGTTTCCAGTTTTCTAGGTTAATATCCACTTATTAGTGAGTGCATACCATGATTCACCTTTTGAGTCTGGGTTACCTCACTTAGTATGATATTCTCTAGCTCCATCCATTTGCCTAAGAATTTCATGAATTCATTGTTTCTAATGGCTGAATAGTACTCCATTGTGTAGATATACCACATTTTTTGCATCCACTCTTCTGTTGAGGGATACCTGGGTTCTTTCCAGCATCTGGAAATTACAAATAGGGCTGCTATGAACATAGTAGAACATGTATCCTTATTACATGGTGGGGAGTCTTCTGGGTATATGCCCAGGAGTGGTATAGCAGGATCTTCTGGAAGTAAGGTGCCCAGTTTTCGGAGGAACCGCCAGACTGATTTCCAGAGTGGTTGTACCAATTTGCAACCCCACCAGCAGTGGAGGAGTGTTCCTCTTTCTCCACACCCTCTCCAACACCTGCTGTCTCCTGAATTTTTAATCTTAGCCATTCTGACTGGTGTAAGATGAAATCTTAGGGTTGTTTTGATTTGCATTTCCCTAATGACTAATGAAGTTGAGCATTTTTTAAGATGCTTCTCCGCCATCCGAAGTTCTTCAGGTGAGAATTCTTTGTTTAACTCTGTACCCCATTTTTTAATAGGGTTGTTTGGTTTTCTGGAGTCTAACTTCTTGAGTTCTTTATATATATTGGATATTAGCCCTCTATCTGATATAGGATTGGTGAAGATCTTTTCCCAATTTGTTGGTTGCCGATTTGTCCTCTTGATGGTGTCCTTTGCCTTACAGAAACTTTGTAATTTTATGAGGTCCCATTTGTCAATTCTTGCTCTTAGAGCATACGCTATTGGTGTTCTGTTCAGAAACTTTCTCCCTGTACCGATGTCCTCAATGGTCTTCCCCAGTTTTTTTTCTATTAGCTTCAGAGTGTCTGGCTTTATGTGGAGGTCCTTGATCCATTTGGATTTGAGCTTAGTACAAGGAGACAAGGATGGATCAATTCGCATTCTTCTGCATGCTGACCTCCAGTTGAACCAGCACCATTTGTTGAAAAGGCTATCTTTTTTCCATTGGATGTTTTCAGCCTCTTTGTCGAGGATCAAGTGGCCATAGGTGTGTGGGTTCATTTCTGGATCTTCAATCCTGTTCCATTGATCCTCCTGCCTGTCACTGTACCAATACCATGCAGTTTTTAACACTATTGCTCTGTAGTATTGCTTGAGGTCAGGGATACTGATTCCCCCAGATTTCCTTTTGTTGCTGAGAATAGTTTTAGCTATCCTGGGTTTTTTGTTGTTCCAGATGAATTTGATAATTGCTCTTTCTAACTCTGTGAAGAATTGAGTTGGGATTTTGATGGGTATTGCATTGAATCTGTATAGTGCTTTAGGCAAAATGGCCATTTTAACTATATTGATTCTGCCGATCCATGAGCATGGGAGGTTTTCCCCATTTTTTGAGGTCTTCTTCCATTTCCTTCTTCAGAGTCTTGAAGTTCTTGTCATACAGATCTTTCACATGTTTGGTAAGAGTCACCCCAAGATACTTTATACTGTTTGTGGCTATTGTGAAGGGGGTCATTTCCCTAATTTCTTTCTCAGCCTGCTTATCCTTTGAGTATAGGAAGGCCACTGATTTGCTTGAGTTGACTTTATAACCTGCCACTTTGCTGAAGTTGTTTATCAGCTGTAGGAGCTCTCTAGTGGAGTTCTTTGGGTCACTTAGGTAGACGATCATGTCATCTGCAAATAATGATAGTTTGACTTCTTCCTTTCCAATTTCTATCCCTTTGACCTCCTTATGTTGTCGAATTGCCCGAGCTAGTACCTCAAGTACAATATTGAAAAGATAAGGAGAAAGGGGGCAGCCTTGTCTGGTCCCTGATTTCAGTGGGATTGCTTCAAGTTTCTCTCCATTTAGTTTGATGCTGGCTACCGGTTTGCTGTATATTGCTTTTACTATGTTTAGGTATGGGCCTTGAATTCCTGTTCTCTCCAAGACTTTAAGCATGAAGGGATGCTGAATTTTGTCAAATGCTTTTTCAGCATCCAATGAAATGACCATGTGGTTTTGTTCTTTGAGTTTGTTTATGTAGTGGATTGTATTGATGGATTTCCGTATATTGAACCAACCCTGCATTCCCGGGATAAAGCCTACTTGATCATGGTGGATGATCGTTTTGATGTGTTCTTGGATTCGGTTGGCAAGAATTTTATTGAGTATGTTTGCATCGATGTTCATAAGGGAAATTGGTCTGAAGTTCTCTTTCTTTGTTGGATCTTTGTGTGGCTTTGGTATCAGCGTAATTGTGGCTTCGTAGAAGGAATTGGGTAGTGTTCCTTCTGTTTCTATTTTGTGGAATAGTTTGAAGAGTATTGGTGTTAACTCTTCTTTGAAGGTCTGGTAGAATTCTGCACTGAAGCCATCTGGTCCTGTGCTTTTTTTGGTTGGAAGACTTTCTATGACTCCTTCTATTTCTTTAGGCATTATGGGACTGTTTAGATGGTCTAGTTGGTCCTGATTTAATTTTGGTATTTGGTATCTGTCAAGGAAATTGTCCATTTCCTCCAGATTCTCCAGTTGTGTTGAGTACAGGCTCTTGTAGTAGGATCTGATGATTTTTTGGATTTCCTCAGTTTCCGTTGTTATATCTCCCTTTTCATTTCTAAGTTTGTTAATTTGGATACTTTCTCTGTGCCCTTTGGTCATTCTGGCTAAGGGTTTATCTATCTTGTTGATTTTCTCAAAGAACCAGCTCCTCGTATTGTTGATTTTTTGTATGGTTCTCTTTGTTTCTACTTGATTGATTTCGGCCCTGAGTTTGATGATTTCCTGCCTTCTACTCCTCCTGGGCGAAATAGCTTCTTTTTGTTCCAGGGCTTTCAGGTGTGTCATTAAGCTGGTAATGTATGCTCTCTCCATTTTCTTTTTGGAGGCACTCAGGGCTATGAGTTTTCCTCTTAGCACTGCTTTCATTGTGTCCCATAGATTTGGGTATGTTGTGTTTTCATTTTCATTGTGTTCTAAAAAGTCTTTAATTTCTTTCTTTATTTCTTCCTTGACCAAGGTATCATTGAGTAGAGTATTGTTCAGTTTCCACGTGTATGTGGGCTTTCTGTTGTTTCTGTTGCTATTGAAGACCACTTTTACTCCATAGTGATCAGATAGGAGGCATGGGATTAGTTCGATCTTCTTATATTTGTTGAGGTCTGTCTTGTGACCAATTATATGGTCGATTTTGGAGAAGGTACCATGAGGTGCTGAGAAAAAGGTATATTCTTTTGTTTTAGGATAGAATGTTCTATATATATCTGTTAAATCTAATTGGTCCAAAGCTTCAATTAGTTTCATTGTGTCCCTGTTTAGTTTCTGTTTTCCTGATCGGTCCATTGAGGAAAGTGCAGTGTTGAAGTCACCCACAATTATTGTGTTAGGTGCAATGTGTGCTTTTAGTTTTAATAAAGTTTCTTTTACAAAAGAGGGTGCCCTTGCATTTGGGGCATAGATGTTCAGGATTGACAGTTCTTCTTTTTGTATTTTTCCTTTGACCAGCAAGAAGTGTCCCTCAGGGTCTCTTTTGATGACTTTGGGTTGAAAGTCAATTTTATCTGATATTAAAATGGCTACTCCAGCTTGTTTCCTGAGACCATTTGCTTGTAAAATTGTCTTCCAGCCTTTTACTCTAAGGTAGTGTTTGTCTTTGACCCTGAGGTGTGTTTCCTGTAAGCAGCAAAATGTAGGGTCCTGTTTATGTATCCATTCAGTTAGTCTGTGTCTTTTTATTGGGGCATTAAGTCCATTGATGTTAAGAGATATTAAGGAATAGTGATTGTTACTTCCTATCATTTTTGACGTTATTTTTTAAATTTGAATGCTTAACTTCTTTTGGGTTTGATGAAAGGTTACTATCTTGCTTTTTCCAGGGTGAAGTTTCCCTCCTTGTATTGGTGTTGTCCTCCTATTATCCTTTTTAGGGCCGGGTTTGTGGATAGATATTGGGTAAACTTGGTTTTGTCATGAAATATCTTAGTTTCTCCATCTATGGTGATTGAGAGTTTTGCTGGATATAGTAGTTTTGGTTGGCATTTGTGTTCTCTTAGAGTCTGCATGAGATCTGCCCAGGACCTTCTAGCCTTCATAGTCTCAGGTGAAAAGTCTGCTGTGATTCTGATAGGTCTTCCTTTATATGTTACTTGGCCTTTTTCTCTTACTGCCTTTAGTATTCTTTCTTTGTTTAGAACATTTGGTGTTTTGATTATTATGTGACGGGAAGTATTTCTGTTCTGGTCCAGTCTGTTTGGAGTTCTGTAGGCTTCTTGTATATTCATGGGCATCTCTCTCTTTAGGTTAGGGAAGTTTTCTTCCATAATTTTATTGAAGATATTTGCTGGCCCTTTAAGTTGTAAATCTTCACTCTCATCTATGCCTATAATCCTTAGGTTTGGTCTTCTCATTGTGTCCTGGATTTCCTGGATATTTTGGGTTACAAGCTTTTTGCATTTTGCATTTTCTTTGACTGTTGAGTCCATGGTTTCTATGGAATCTTCAGCATCTGAGATTCTTTCTTCTATCTCTTGTATTCTGTTGTTGATATTTGCATCTCTGTCCCCCGATTTCTTCCCAAGGCTTTCTATCTCCAAAGTTGTCTCCCTTTGAGTTTTCTTAGTTGTTTCTACTTCTGATTTTAGATCCTGGATGGTTTTGCTTAGCTCCTTCACTTGCATGTTTGTGTTTTCCTGGAATTCTTTAAGAGATTTTTGTGTTTCCTTTTTCATGACCTCAGCCTGTTGACCAAAGTTCTCCTGTATTTCTTTAAGAGATTTTTGTGTTTCGTCTTTCATGACCTCAGCCTGTTGACCAAAGTTCTCCTGTATTTCTTTAAGTGTTTTTTGCATTTCCTCCTTGTTGGCTTTTGTATTCTCCTGGATTTCTTTCAATGATTTTTGTGTTTCCCTTGCAAGGGCTTCTAACTTTTGATCCATTTTCTCTTGAATTTCTTTAAGTATGTCCTTCATGTGTTCCTGTACCAGCATCATGACCAGTGATTTTAAATCCAAATCTTGTTTTACTGGTGTGATGGGGTATCCAGGACATGTTGGTAGAGGAGAATTGGGTTCAGATGTTGCCATATTGCCTTGATTTCTGTTAGTGACGTTCCTGCGTTTGCCTTTTGCCATCTAGATCTCACTGGTGTTAGTTTATCTTGTCAGTGCTGGACTCACCAGTGCAAGCTGCCCCTTCCCAGTTGGCCTCTGGTGCACAGCTTGCCTCCTGCACTGCTTGTAGACAGTGTGCTGCTGCCCAGGCTGTTCAGATCCCAAAGCAGGCACCCGAAGGCTCCCGCTGGGGCCCGCTGGATTCACTGGAGCACACTGACTTCTCCCAGCTGGCCGCCCGGAAGCCCAGCTAGCCACTTGCAGGACTTGGAGATGTAATGCTGCCGCCCAGACTGATCTGGATCCGGAAGCGGAGAGAGTAGAGCTAAGGGCTTCTGCCTGAGGCCTTGCCCCAGATTGTGTCTGTGGAGCAGATGGAGCCCGTGTGCACTCCCAGGGAGTGCCGACGGTGTATGCTACTGTGACCTCCCCTGTGTTCCGCTCACTCCGCTGGGCAGCCGATCTGCCAACCGGGCTGTCGCACACAAGGTTAGCCTGGCCGCCCAGTCCCTGAGTCCAGGCAAAAGCCTGGGAGGCCAAGGTCTGAGCAAAGTTCTCCTACGGCTTTGACTGTTAATTGGGTTTGCCAGGTGACTAGGATGGCGGGCGTGCGCGCCCGCGCTCCCTGAAAGCGCCGGGAGAGTCTGCTTTGCTAACAATCACCTGGGCGGGTTGACTCACAGATGGCCCACCAAGCCGCCCAGTTCTTGGGGTCAGTCCTGTGCCTTTTGGGGCCTGGACCCCCGCTTTGTTAGCCTTAGGCTATGCCTGTTACAGGTCTGCCCGCCTGAGCTCTCTGTCGCCCTGCAGGCAAAATGGCGGCGGCGCGCTCGCAGGCCTGGGCAAAAAACCTCCTGGTTGGGTTGGCACCCCGATGGCCCCCCGACCCGCCCAGGGCCTGGGTGCAGGCCAACGCCCGTCGGGCTCAGACCACCGCGGTGTTGGCCTCGGATTATGTTTGTGTACCTCAGTCTGTCAGATTCCTGGAGTACGGAACCAAGATGGATGCTCCTCTCCTGACTGGTGGGAGGCCGAGTTCTGAAGTGGCCTCCGTGCAGGAAAGGCGCCGCACAACTGCAGCTGCTTGCTGTCCGGCTGGTCAGCGAAGGTCAGTGGTCGTGGGCGCAGGGCCTAACTGGTCCCTGTGACGCCTTGGTTCCACTGCTGATGGCCCTTCAGCTGGAGCAGCCACTGCTGCCGCTGCTGCCGCCGCCGCCGCCCCAAGGCCACACCTTCTAATAGAGTCACTTCCTATGAGCCTATGGGGGCCATTTTTACTGAAATTACCACAGCCTCTCTTCTAGAACATGCCTGGACAACCTACTCGTTTTCATTGTAGACCTGTATAAGCCTTATTATCAACAGCAATCATTCCAGAGACTCAACATTATGCAGTCTTGAAATTGTCTTTGCCCACCACCCACCTCAACCCCCCCCCCAAAAAAAAACAGAAAACAGAAAACACTTGTGTAAGTTCTTAGGACAAGAGCAGGAGAAAGTCAGATTCTTTGGCAAACTATCACAAGAACAATCTCTGTTAGCATTCTGTCTAAGCGCCACCACACAACTACCTGGCAACTGTGATCCACTATAAAAGGGGCTGCTTGCCCTCCTCACTCTCTTGTCCTTCTCTTGTTCTCTTACTCCTCTCTCCCTATTCCCTTCCCCCTCCCCATTCCCTTCCCTGTTCTCTCTCTCCATGTGTTTATGGTCAGCCTATACACTTTTACTTCTCTTCTCCTCTCCTCTACCTCTCCTCTCCTCTACCTCCCCTCCCCTCCCCTCCCCTCCCCTCCCCTCCCCTCCCCTCCCCTCTCCTCTCCTCTCCTCTCCTCTCCTCTCCTCTCCTCTCCTCTCCTCTCCTCTCTTCTCTTCTCTTCTCTTCTCTTCTCTTCTCTTCTCTTCTCTTCTCTTCTCTCTCTGCCTTTCTATGCCTTTACTACCCTCTTAATTCCCATGCCCTGAATAAACTCTATTCTATACTATACCATTATGTGGCTGGTCCCTCAGGGGGAAGGGATGCCTCAGCATGGGCCCTCAGAAAGCACCCCCTTTCCTCATACCTGACTACACATTCATAGAACATATCCCCCTCTCTTTATCTTTTTAGAAATACATCAGTCTCTATCTTACTACCATTGCTCTGCTCTAAAATCTCCTTTGGTTTGATCTCCATGGTTCACATTACTCTCAGCACTACTGTCTTTCTCCTTTATACTAAGATGGTCTCTTAAGTTCTGCTTACAGCATTTTACAGCTTTCCTAGTCCAAGTTCCAAAGTCTTCTCCATTCCTTTCCCAAACCAACAAGGTCATATGTTCTTTCCATTAACAAACACCAACTTCTATGTTAGTTACATTTCTGATGTTTAAAACAAAACAAAACCTCAATAATGAAAAGCAGCTTGTGGAAGATCTTATTTTGGCTTATAGTCCTAGAAGAGCCCATCAGGGAGGCATCTAACAGGCAGGTATGGTAGATGGAGCAGAAAGCTAAGAGCTACAACCTTAATTGAAACCTTAAAGCAGAGAGAGGGAACAGAAGTATCTTGAGGTTTTAAATTCATAAAGCTTGATTCCAGTGACATACTTATTCTGGCAAAGCCATATCTCCTATACCTAAACAGCGCCACCAGTTGGGGACCAAATAGTCAAATACATTTCATCGGACATTTCTCATTCAAACCACCACATTCCCCTACTCCCTCCCATTTCCTACCCTATTTAATACTTTCTATTTCATCATTCCCTTCTTCCCCCTTATACTACTGCATTTTACTCTACTTTATTATTTAAAGATATTTTATTAATTCTTTGATAATATTATACATACATACAATGTATTTTAATTAAAGTTACCCCTACTGCTCCTCTTAACTCTTCCTAGAACCACTGCCTGTCCTCTTTTTTCCCCTTTTTTGTTTTTTTGTTTTTTGTTTTTGTTTCTTGTTTTTTGTATTTTCGAGACAAGGTTTCTCTGTATAGCCTCTGGCTGTCCTGGAACTCACTCTGTAGACCAGGCTGGCCTCGAACTCAGAAATCCCCCTGCCTCTGCCTCCCAAGTGCTGGGATTAAAAGTGTGCGCCACCACTGTCAGCTCCTCTTTTTTTTTTTTTTTCTATAACCTAGAGAATCCAATTTGTGCTGTCCATATACTCTAAGGTATAGAGCCATCAACAGAACAAAGCAGACCTTCCAGGGGCTATACCCTTAAAGAAAACTGAATCTCATTCCCCTTAGAAGTTATCAATTATTTTTAACTTCTCACCTGTGGGGACTCATAAGCTTCTCCTATCTGCAGGCCAGCATGGACTTTGATATGCAATCACAGGCATCTGTCAATAGATAACTCATCCCTACAGACAGAGGAAAGGGAAGTAACTCCTTTAGGCTGACAAACCAGTTTCTCTAGTTCCTGAGGAATGCTGGCTTTAATCTAACCACCAGCGATCATACTGTATAGTTCAGATTGAGCCTACCTTAGACTAAATTTTTGACAAAGTGGCTCTGTGCTCTGAGGGGAAATGGGGTACCTTCCTTAACATAAGAGACAGAATCCAAAGAATTTCGGAAGGAATGCGCCCGAGGTAAGAAAATAGAACTGTGGAACTAAACATTATGAAGAAGCCAGGAGAAGACTTACCAAAAGGGAACACTGAAAGTCGGAGTGCAAGAGGCTGCAGGCATAAAACCAACCCACAAAACCAAACTAAGCCAAACCAGAAGAAAACCGCCAGAGAACAGCAGGCACACGCAGAAACCAAGAAACAATAACTCTAGTATAATGTAAAGGGGAGAACATACTAATAAGTACACAGAATGAGAAAGGAGCAGCAGGCTTCCACGGAATGTGCAGGTGGCAGAGGAGTCGCATCCGCGCGTGAGCTTAGCATGAGGATGCGCTAGCCCACCGGCAGCACCAGGACACCAGCAATGATTACTTTGCTTGCCCCGCCGCACTTCGCTGGCCGCGCAGCCTGCTCAGAGGACTGTTGCCCTTGGCAGGCAGATCATTCCCTCACAGCACATGTGAGCACTCCCAGAGCTGTAAGCCTGCGACTCGGGCTTTTAGCAGAGTTGGCCACAAGGTGTCCGAAGCCCCCTCCCGCAGCCACTATCCCTGGCAGCAGGGCGCCAGAAAGGGCCAGCTAGGAGGTGGGCGCCCTAGAGCGGTGGTGGGTGATGGGACGGAGCCCTGCTGGAGAAACGGAGTAGCGGTGGGCACAGGCTCCCATAGGAAGGCGAAGGGGTTGAGGGGATCTGCAGTGAGCAGCAGGAAATGGGGTTGTCCCCCTGAGCCAGAAGGAGGCTCTGATGTAGAGAGCCTTATTGGGGCACCCCGCTGCCTGGCAGGAACTTGTCATTGTCCAAGAACAAGGGCTTCAAGCAGGAATCTTACTTTAGGGCATAATAGGGAAGTAAATTATGGCAAGAATTTTAATCTTAGGGAGGAACAAAAGAAACAGGCTTCAGGCAAGATTTTGGGCTTGAACAAGGAAGTAGACTCAGGCATTTTGGTCCTTCTGACAATCCCTTGGAAAACCTGTCACAGGACTTTGCTTATTGCCTTGACAATTTTGAGTTTACTGTCTTGCTGGTTCCTCATCGTACTACTACAGATCTTAATACCTGCATGTAATTAAATTGGTATAAAAGTGGATTGGAAATTATTACATCTGCCTTCAGTCTCAGAACTGTCTGGGGTTATGCTGCAGTTTTTTTCTAATTCTCTTTTCAATCCTCACTCCTGTGCGGGAAAACCTGTTGACTGACTGACCGGGCTTGGTCAGGTGGCGCCCCAACATTGGAGCTCTAGAAAGCAGGGTACAGTGAAGGACACCATGGGAAAAGGAAGCGTGTACAGAGGAAAAGTTGGACTATAAGTGAGTAAACCCCATAAAAATGGGGCAAGGGAATGGTCCAATATCTTTTATATTTGCTTAAAAGTATACTAAAGGCCAGAGGAGCGAGAATAAGTCAGAAACAAATCACCCAGTTTCTTATTTTTATAGAAGTCTATCCTTGGTTCCCTGAAGAGGGTAGGATAAGTTTATGGACATGGGAGAAAGTGGAAGAAGGGATAAAAGGCTACTATACAAAACATGGTCCTGGAAAAATTCCCATAGGTGCTTTTAGTCTTTGGCCCCTGCCTAGAGACAGTTTATACCCTAGACATGAGATAATGGGCTAGAGAAAAGCAGTCCTTCCCTGCTGTCTGGGAAGCTTTGGCAAAAGAGAAGGAAAATGAAGGTAAGCTGTCTCAGAGCTCTCCTAGGGACAGAAGGAGATATGAGATATCCTGCCTCCTCTGGCTCCTACTGGAGGGATGTTTGGTTCTGGGTCCCTTAGGTAGAATATCTGGGTCCCTTCCAGACCTCTAATTCTCTTCCCTCTTTGTCTATTGTCTGTCCTTGGCACACCAATTTGTCCATGTCTGTCAAAACTGACTGTTTTATGTTAAGACTGTGTTTTCATTTTGTGGTTTGATTGATTGATTGTTGTTCTATGTTTCATGTTCAAAAGAAAAAAAAACGGTTAAAACTTTATTTGTGGTTTATTCACCCTCTGATTTAGTTTTAACTAATTTCATAAAAAGAAAAAGATGAAAATAGATAAAAAGCAGTCTCAATTGGCCTTTGGGGACTGGCACCTGTAGTTAGGAATCTAGCACAGCTGAGAAGCCCTGCCAGGAGCTTCTCTGTACAAGCAGATCTTAAAGGGCCTTCTCGGCTTCTACAGTTTCTACAAAACTCTCTGTGATTGTGGTTATTGGGTTCAGCAGGTGACAATGAGCTCCTCTCTTGAAATTACAGTTAGAAAGGATAAGAAAAATTTTATTTGGTCTAAATTTATAAGATTTGCGTGGCTGCTTCATTTTGTTTCTGATTGGTCTTTAAGGTATAAATATGTCCTGCATGTCTTGGTTATAGAGTACTGGCTTATAAGTTATTGGGTATGATTTTAAAAAGTGTATCGTTTGTTAAAAAAAGAAAAGTTAGCTTAAAACTGGTCACTTTGTGTTGGAATCATTCAGAACAAGAACACCTGGCATGAGCCAACCCGAGGAAACAGGTCTTAAAAGATACTTCTAAGTTAGGATAATATTTTGTGTAATTCTTATCCTTAAAACTAGACTTATCAGGGATAACATTTAAAACAATGCCACTTTAATGAGGTATTAAAAGTTGCACTGTCAAGCATTCATATATAAAAACTGGCAGTCAAAATTTGTAACGTGAAAGTGATGTTTTGGTATTGATTTTAAAGAGAATTGACTCTTTAAAATTGGGTTTTGTTTCCCAAGGTTGTGGTTATGACCTAGTATTACAAAGGAAACTTAAAAATTGCCGGGAGCCTATGGATATATCTTAGCATATTTGACTCCATGTTTGATTCACTCCCAGGGCCAAGTTTCTATTTCTCACGGATTGAATTGTTTTTTAGTAATCAGCAGACCTTTTTGTAGTTAGGCAGTTAATTTGAAAATAGATGGTTGCCC
This sequence comes from Apodemus sylvaticus, assembly GCF_947179515.1. Lineage (NCBI taxonomy): Eukaryota > Metazoa > Chordata > Mammalia > Rodentia > Muridae > Apodemus > Apodemus sylvaticus. Next base: position 14,634,056 of record NC_067495.1, on the reverse strand, counting down.
TGACAATACGTCCTGCTTGGCGGACCACTCTGTTTCATCATGAGAATTTCCCACCCCTAAACAGTTATCAGTTTACTCCTCGATTACTGTTTATAAGCCAGTAAAAAATAAAGTTCCTTCAGAGCTTGATCAGATCACCTGTCTTCCTCTCATTCTTCATGTCTCTTGTTCCTTTCATTCATTGGTTCTCTCCTCAGGTTTATGTTGAAGACCCCACTGGTTGGGGCATCCTGGCACCCAGTCGTGGGACCTGAGGTACGAGATTCCCTGTGAACACCCCTCAACACATCCGTCAGATACATCGAGATTGCAGCGAAAATTCAAGTTGCTACTGGAGATCTGCACTGTGATCACAGCAGGACTGCCCACGGGTGAGATCAATCCAAGGAAAAGAAGGTACATGCGCATGGTGCAGTCTTGGGACAAGCATTGAGTAAGCATGACTTATTCCTTTGGGGCCTTAAGGAGTCCCTCAAGACATGAGGAACTGGGGTTAAAAAAAAAAGATTTACACAAATTTATTGCCTTTATTGGAGACATGTGTGGTTCCCTCAGGAAGTAACGATTGATGAAAAGAGGTGGGGCAGAGTAGGAGACTGTCTCCAGGATTTCCATAAAGCTTTTGGGCCCTAGAAAGTGCCTGTTCCCCTTTCTTACTGGAATCTGGTCAATGATGTTCTTAGGGTTCATAATCATTCTTCTGATATTCAGCAAGTAGTTAAAAAAGGTGAAAAATTCTTCAAAGATTACACAGACTGCCTTCTGTATGTGAGTCTGTTTCTATTCCCATACCTGACCCTGAGACCTTTAAATTTTAATTTTATTAAAATTAAAACTAGATGGAAGGCCTTTTGAGGGCTTGGTTGATACAGAAGCAGATGCTATGATTCTCTCCATGAAAGTCTGGCCTCCCTCATGGTCACTTACAGCCTCCCTCACACACTTAAAAGGCATTGGTCAAATGTCTAACCCCCAACAAAGTATTTGGGTCCTTAGGTAGACAGATAAGGTGGGCAATGCTGTGATTGTTCAGCCATATGTCATATCCAGTTTGCCTATAAATCTGTTGGGTCGAGATATACTTTCCCAAATGAATGTTATCATGTGCAGCCCAAATGAAGTCTCTACCCGCCAAATGCTAAAACAGGGATTCATTCTAGGTCAGGGATTGGGCAAACATTCTCAAGGGATTAAAGGTCCCATGACTGTTGTTGAGAAACATGATCTATGTGAACTAGGCACAAAAAATTTTCCCTAGTGGCTGTTGACATTCCTGTACCCCACACAAGTAAAATCACCTGGAAGTCTGATGAGGCTGTGTGGGTAGCTCAATGGCCCCTGACAACTGAAAAATTGGCTGCAGGTACAGCTCTAGTTGTAATCGAGAGAAAAATCTGGCAAATGCAGGTTATTACAGGATCTTAGAGAAATGAATTAGACTATGGTACCCATGGGGCCCTACAACCAGGGTTTCCCTCTCCTGTTGCCATACCCTCAAAATATTTTAAAATTATTGTAGACCTTAAAAATTGCTTTTTTACCACCCCCCTACATCCAGCTGATAAGAGAAAGATTTGCTTTTAGCCTTCCGGAGATTAATTTTAAAGGACATGTCTCAAGATCATTGGAGGGTTCTGCCTCAAGGAATGACTAACAGCCCTACCTTGTGTCAGAAATTTGTGGCTCCTAAGACAAGGTTGGATTCGTGTTTATATTGTTCATTACATGAATGATATTCTTTTGGCTGGATCAGATGGCACACAATTGCTTTATTGTCAGATATTAATTGAAAAATTAGCCTCCTATGGGCTTCAGGTGGCCCCCAATAAGATTCAATTAAAAGAACCTATTTTTCATTTGGGATTTGAATTATATCAACAGAAAATTATTACCCAAAAGGTACAGTTAAGGACTAACCAGTTACATACCCTAAATGACTTCCAAAAGCTCCTTGGTGATGTTAATTGGCTTCAGCCCTATCTCAAACTTACCACTAGAGAACTTAAGCCACGTTTTGGTATTCTTAAGGGCAATCCCAACCCCTCTTCTTCTAGGATTTTGACACCTGAAACTGAGATTGCTTTACAGCTGGTAAATAAAGCCATTCAAAATCAGGGTATTTCATTTGTTGCCTATGAAAAGCCTCTTTTGTTCATCATATGTAATATATCTCACATCCCCACTGGGGTATTTTGGCAGCAGGGTCCTCTTCTGTAGGTTCATCTCCCTGCCTTCCTGTCAAAGTACTTGTCCCTTATCTCACCCTAGTTGCTAAATTGATTATACTGGGACAAACACAGAGCCATCAGGTTTTAGAAAGGATCCAGATAAATTAAGTGTCCCCTTTTCTAAGGAACAGTTAGATTGGTCTTTTCAAACCTCAGATGAATGGCCTATTGCTTGCCTTTTCTTCCTTGGAATAATTGATAATCATTACCTTGCTGATAAATTACTCCAATTTATCATCCCCTAGGATACATCCCCTTGTTTTCCCCATTATTACCTCCCCTCACCCCTTGCCCAAAGTCTGTTTAGTGTTTACTGATGGCTTTTCCAATGGAATGGCTGCCTATGTTATAGATGGACAAGTTAGACCTGAACAGTCTCCCTATGCCTCTGCTCAACTTGTGGAACTTTATGCAGCTGTCAGTTTTTCAGTCCTTACCAATGGGCCCCTTTAATTTGTATACTGATAGTGCTTATGTTGCCTATTCCCTTCCTCTTTTAGAAACAGTCCCTTATGTAAAGCCTTCTACAAATGCTGCATCATTGTTCTATCAACTTCAAAGGTTGATCTCTTCTCTTTGTGACAATGTCCCTTCTTTGTTGGCCATCTTCCGAGCACATTGTGAATTACCAGCCCCCCTCTCTAAGGGAAACACCTGGGCAGATGCTGCTACACGATTGGTCTTCCCGGTATTGGCAGGCTCCATTGATCATGCAACAAAAGCTCATGCCCTCTATCATTTAAATGCCCAAACCTTGCGACAACTCTTCAGGATCACCCACGAACAGGCTAGACAAATTGTTAAGCAGTGCCCTGCTTGTGTGACTCCATTGCCCATCCCTCACCATGGGGTTAACTCTTGAGGGTTGGTTCCTAATGAGATTTGGCAGATGGATGTTATACATCTTTCTGAATTTGGAAAGCTTAAATATATCCATGTTACCATTGATACTTTTAGTGGATTTATTTTTGCCTCCCTACAAGCTGGAGAGGCCTCAAAAATGTCATTGCCCATATATTAAATTGATTGTCAGTCCCAGGAAAACCTAAAACAATCAAAACTGATAATGGGCCAGGCTATATGGGCAAAAGTTTCCAACAATTCTGCTTACAACTTCAGATCAAACATGTTACTGGCATCCCTTATAACCCTCAAGGCCGAGGAATTGTTGAACATGCTCATCACCCCCAAGAAATTAAAATGGGGGATCTGTATCCCATTGAAGGAGCCCCCCCATCCCCGAAGTCTTTTAAGCCATGCAATGTTTGTATTGAATTTTCTAACCTTGGATCAATAAGGAAAATCAGCTGCCGATCGCTTTTGGCATGGAGAAAGCAAACTTAAATCATGTTACAGTCATGTGGAAACAACCACCAACCCTCTGATGGAAAGACCCTGACTCTGTGCTTATATGGGGCCGAGGGTCAGCTTATATTTATGAAATCAAAGAGGGTGCAGCCAGATGGTTGCCTGAATGCTTAATAAAACAAATTGATGCCAAAATAACCCAATTCCAGGGAGTAAAACACCTCCCCCCCCCCCCGTGATTCTTCAAAATTTTTCTTTCTTTTCAGGAGCATGGATTACATTGAATCAAAAAGAAGATTTCTGTGGATGCTCCTGTGGATCGGACATGCTGTCATCCCATCAGGATCAGAAAAATTGTCGTCTGCTAACTCACCTTTTGCATGGCGTTTTTTTATGACAGAAAATTATACTAACTATGCTAAAACCCAGAGTTTTGGCCATCTCTTGGCCACTGCTGCCTGTCCACCTAAAGGATGTCAGCAGCCCATTTTGTTAAAATTTGCTGATTTTCATGGTTGACCAGCTGGGCAATAGTGGTACACACCTTTATTCCCAGCACTCAGGAGGCAGAGGCAGGTGGATCTCTAAGTTCAAGGTGAGACTGGTGTACAGAGTGAGTTCCAGGACAGCCAGGGGTACACAGAGAAACCCTGTCTCAAAAAAAAAAAAAAAAAAAAAAAGGCTTGACCAGGGAAGGTTGTCCCTGCCCTTTGCTTTCTGTTTGATCAGAGCCATCCACCATGTAAAAATAATTGGATTGAGGAGAAGGTTGTTTGCCCCTGGCCGGCCTGTAAAATCCGTAATGTTGTTACACTCATAAAGAATCAAGTTGTTCAAGGCCCTTATGACCAACATAATTTTTATTGGTCCAGTTCAGGATTTACCTGGGCCATTTGGGATCCACATTGGACCTCACCAGTTAAAGGAGCCATGTATATGACTAGAGATACAAAGTGGTCCGGGTTTATATCTGGTGATCTTAGGTCCAGGTACAATCTACTGTCTATTCTGATATTTTGTAACATGAGGAAGAATTAAATATACAACTTTCTTCATCTTCTGAGCACACACACACCACCTTTGTGTTCCGGGACTGGAGTGTCTGAAGGATTTGGTGTCTGGCAGTCTTGTGTTCCGTGGGACCAGCTATATGTTGTCTGCCTCGTGTCTGGTTTCTGTTAATTTTTTTACTTTCCTCTATTATGTCAGATTGGTTTGTCATCTGGGTTAATTTATAAGTGAATATTTATTTAGGTGATTTCCAGCCGTCGACACCCCTTTTCTTGGCTTGCCCTTCTTAGAGAGGGGTTAATGCTTGCTAATATTACAGGTATTGCAATATAAATGTAATTAGTATTACAATAAATTAATATGTAATAAGTAATGTTTCTGCATGCTTTCTTTGTGCTGCACCGGTCACGGGCCCCTGGTAGCATGCCAGGAGCCATTCTCACATAGATCTCAAAACCTCCTCCTTTCAGTCATTTCAAGCCTGCTTTTAGAAGGAAAAATACTAGCTTTCAAGATTAGCCAAGTAGCAAGGTAGTCAGCACATGCAGAGCTCACCTGACTGGGCTAGAACAAACAGACCTCACCTGTGGTTAGGCTACCATAGCAACTCTTTTCCACCTCACCTCCTTGTGATCATTTTATTAGCCAATTTCCTGCAGCAATAGCCAGCTTTTTCATGAGATTCTGAGAGACAATTCTGAGAAACTGTTCCCAAGAAACAATGCTTGCCCCCTGAGATTGTTCCCCCAAAACAATGTCTTTCCCCCTTTACTCCTCCTTGCTTTCTTTCCTTTATATTGCTGTGTGTAAAAAATAAAATTTGACAGCTTGATCAGAATACTATCCTTCTGTCCATCTCTTGCATCCTGTTGAAGGTAAAGGGTTTGTGAAGGGATATCTTTGGAAAGTTTTGCCTCAAGGAATGGCTAATAGTTTCCACCTTATGTGAGAAAAATTTTTGTCTCTGCTTCAATACAATAAGCTAGGATTTTGAATCTGTGTATATTATCCACAGAGTTTTATTAAAGGCTTCTGATCTTATACAATGGGCTTTAAAAATGTTTGGACTAGTTGTAGCTCCAGAAAAGATGCAAAGGCAATATCTTTTTCAATATTTGGGATATCAGTTATATTCTACATGAATTGTAGCATAGAAAATTCAAATAAGGAAAGATAATTTACTTACTCTGATTGGTTTTCAAAAGTTCTTAGATACTGATTGGCTAAGACCTCACCTTAAGCTCACCATAGAAGGACTTAAGCCTCTGTTACTCTTAAGGGGAATGCAAATCCTAATTCCCCTCGATATTAAATGATGACAATTAAATAATATTTCAATACATTAACATAATTGGAAAGAGTACAATCAATACAACTTACGTTAAAGACAAAAAAGTAATTTTAACATGACCTCTTAATAAATGATTGGGAGCTTTAACACATGCACTAACACTTGTTTGAAATCCAGATCCTGTCCCAATTTTATCTATTGCTAACATAACATCATAGAGGACTGCAGCTAACTTCCAAATATGTCTCTGAAAATGTCCAGAACCAGCCTTCCAGATAAAGACTGTGATTTTCAACATTGGATTGATCTGTATTCCAGTCCATGATTGAGTCAGACTAACTGGTCACACTAAAGGATAGAGAAGAGTTATTATAACAACTTCTCTATTTGATTAATTTTTCTAAGTTAGTTTCTACAGTCTCCATGTTCTCTGTCCCTCAAGGTCTAAAATCTTGAAGCAATGCAGCTTGTCCAATCTGGGATAGAGGCAAGCAAAGATGGGTCAGGAACAAATGCCCAAAACAACTTTTCTGTCACCATTGTCAGGGCACTCAGCAAGCTCACAGGTCAGCATCATTCTTTGTCCCAGCAACAGCATGTCACACAAATCACTCCAGCAGCTAGCATGCTCCTTCAGCATCCTGTAGAAAAAAACAGAAACATGTTCTCTTCCCCATATTTATTGTATTCCATAGTTGCCTGCAGCTATTACAAACTGGGTTTCTGGAACAGAAGCTGAGGGATAGAAGGGGAAGGGGAGAAAAGAAAGAAGGGCCAGGACAATATTTTACTGATGAGGCTGAAACTTTAATGTCGGTCAGACCTTTTAACAGTTTGAGCAAACCCTTCCCCCCAGACTCCGGGTTGAGTTCCGGTGGAAGTTGTCTAGCTTCTCCTGGAGGTTCTTGTCTTGACTGCTCTGGCAGCTGGATGGGTCACCTGCTTAATTCAGGAATTCCTAGACCTGGAGGAACAATGAGGTTAACCTTCACTGAGCTTCTCCACCTTAGGATAAAAATTCCTGCCTTAACCTACTTCCTTATTATGTCCTAACAGCAGATTCCTGCCAGAAGCCAGGGATTGTCCTAGGCCAATGTCAAGTTCCTACCGAGGTATGACTCCCAATATGGCTCTGTACACATACTAAAAACCTGATTGGGATCATGACCTGGTATGTGGATCCTTCCATTTCACCTAGGCATAAGTATACCTAGTTGTAGGGTGCCATAGACACTCAGCCGAGTTCCTTGGCATCCAAATTGTAAAAAAATTAAAATAAAAAGTGTATGATTTAAATAATTGTGTGGTTATATAAGGAGGATGTAACTTCCCCTTTTTTGTTTTATGAACATACTGTTTTAAAGTTCCATGCGCCAGTTCCACAATGCCTTATCCTTGAGGATTATAAGGAATTTCAATATTATGGGTGATATTAAAGTGTCTGCAGAAGTCTCAAATGCTTGACTTTGATAGCCAGTTCCATTATCTGTTTTAATCTGATTGGGAGCATCCAATATAGAAAAACAGCATAGGCAATGATTGATTAAATTTTAATTGCTTCTCCTGTTAAAGCAGCGGCAACTAGAAGGCCTGAAAAGGTGTCAAAAGTCACTTGTACACATTTTACTTTTCTAAAATCAGAAATATGAGTAATATCCATTTGCCATAATTGATTAGGTATAAGTCCTCAGGATTAACACCATTATGTGGCACAGGTAGAAATTGAGGACATTCAGGGCAAGTCTTTACAATTTGATGTGCACATTCTCTAGAAATACCAAATTGTTGTCTCAGCTATTAGTATTCAGTGGATCTGAAGGTTCATAGTCTATGGATGTTAGCTAATGGGTTTTAATTACAAATTGACTGATATATTTAGTACCTCTAAAAAGTATAAAAGCTGCCTACAATGTAACTTCTGGGTTGCCTTTGCCCCGACTTGCTGGGTGGCCACAACGCATTGGAATAAAACCTCATGCTGATTGCAGAGGTCTCAGCCTCTGTGTCTTTGTGAAATAAGGGTGCCTGGACACAAGCTCTTTTCAGGTCCATCACTAATAACTTTTGAAAATCACTTAAAGTAAATAAATTATCTTTCCTTATTTGAATTTTCTGTGCTACAATTCATTTATGATATAACTGATATCCCAAATATTGAAAAAGATATTTTGGAGCAACAGCTACTCCAAAAATTTGTAAAGCCCATTATGTAAGAGCAAAGGTCTGTAATAAAACTCCATGAATAATATACACTGAAAGATTCAAAGTCCTAGCTTCTTGTATTGAAGTAGAGACAAAAATTTTTTCTCACATAAGGTGAGGCTATTAGCCATTCCTTGAGGCAAAATTTTCCAATGATATTGCTTCACAAACTTGTTACCATCATCAGGATTCAAAGGAATAACATAAAAACAATTCTCCAAATCCATAATAACTCTATATGTAGTAGGCAGACCAGATTTTAGTGACTTTATAAGTTTCATACCCTCACTAACCTTTCATAAATTTTAAGTATGAACTTTATTTTGAACAACACCTTGATAGAACTGCAATAATGCTGGTTTGGCCTAAAAAGAATTAATTCTCTGAAGGCTAGGTGAGGGCGCAAAAAAAAAAAAAAAAAAAAAAAAAATTCCCTAGGCAGGGAGTGTCACACAAGACTATGAGGCAGCTCTGAGCTTTGCATTAACTCAAATGTAAATATTTATCTGAGACTATTTCCAGAGGCCAGGCCCAAAGATGACCCCTCTTGCAGGTGTGGACAGATTCCAGGGGAGCAATTATACTGTATATGTCTTTAATTTCTTGGACAATGTTTCCTAAAATGATTTAAGCCCCATACTTAAAGCATTCCTTATCACCTCAGCACTGTGAAAGCATTACTTGTACTCTAGACCCTTGCAAGGCAACAGCCATAGCTAGACCCTGATTGTATGAGGGTCCAATTCAAGTCAGTTTTTGCTTCGTATGGATGGATGGCTGTGTGGCAGACTACATTAGCATTCTCATAAGCCAATTTTGTAACAAAAGAAACCCCTGCTTGAGGGTTTCAATTGAAAAATCTACTGGCTGGTTTTTGTTGTTGTTTTTAAGTCTATCCACACATTCCTGAAACAAGAGCCTGTTTGATGACAAATTCCCACTGAGATCTCCTTTGCAATCTTGGGGGTTTAAATTTTGCTTCTACCACTGTATCCAATAAAACTTGTGCAAAAGTGGCAGTGGGCTCATACAAGCCACAGCTGTTTTTAACCTTTTTACACTCTTGAAATCATCCTAACTGGGGCTGGAGGGATGGCTTAGCGGGTTAAGAGCACTGACTACTCTTCCAGAGGTCCTGAGTTCAATTTCCAGCAACCACACGGTGGCTCACAGCCATCTGTAAAGGTATCTGATGCCCTCTTCTGGTGTGTCTAGAAACACCTACAGTGTACTCAAATAAATAAAATAAATCTTAAAAAAAAAAAAAAGAAATCATCCTAATTGTGAACTTGCGATTAAACTTCAAACTACAGTCATTAGAACACTGGCAGTTCAGCCTTAATTGTTTAGTTTCTTTTGCAATACTAGACCATAACTACAACTTTGGAAAACAAAACCCAATTTTAAACAATCCATTTTCTTTCAAATCAATACCAAAAACATTACTTTAACATTACTAAAGTTTGGCTGCCAATTCTTATATATGAAAGCTTGACAGTGCAACTTTTAATACTTCATTAAAGAGACTATGTTTTTAATCTTATCCTTTATAATCTAGTTTCTAGGATAAGAATTACACAAAATATTATCCCAATTAAGAAGCATCTTTTGTGGCCTGATTTCCCGGTCTGGTTCCTGCCACGTGTTATTTAAAATAGCTTAACCCCTGAGTTAGCAATTTTAAGTTAACTTTCTTTACCAACGTCACACTTTTTTAATCATACCCAATCAATTATAAGCCAATACTCTAAACTAAGACATGCAAGACATACTTATTACTTTAAGGCCAATCAGAAACAAACTGAAGCAGTAACACAAATCTTATAAATTTGAATAAACAAAATTTTTACATTTTCTAACTGTAATTTCAAGAGAGGAGCTCCTTGCCACCTGCTGAACCCAATAACCACAATCACAGAGAGTTTTGTAGGAAAACCAGCCACCAGCTCCCTTACTGTAGAAGCCGAGAAGGCCCTTTTAAGATCTGATTGTACAGAGAAGCTCCTGGTGAAAGGATAGAAAATAATACAGCCTAACTCTAATGACCCCAAGAAATCAGGAGTTTAAAATGCTATCTCATTTTGTTAGAAACTAGGTAAAAGGTCACATTCCAGAGCCTTCCCTTTGTTTAGACCTAGCAGAAAGGCCTTGAATAGGTGATCCTGGCCTCATAGGGTAACTGGAAATGGGCTAAGCTTATCTTCTGTAAACTTACGCCATTACCCCTAAGCAAGAGTTCACGCAGCTGTAGACATTATAGGAAACTAATTGATCCACTGAGCACGGGCTCCAATAATTTAAACTGATTGGCCTAAAAACTATGGAGTGGTACAAATCAATTGGCTCACATTTCGAGGGCTCTCCATGCTAAGAAATGATTGGTTTGTGATTCGAGGGCTCTGTCATAATCTTATAAAAGCTGTCTCAATTCGGCACTCGGGGTCCATAGTCCTCTAACCCTGTGTGGTGCATGGCTATGGAACCCAGAATTCTGGAAATAAAGAAATCCTCATGCTATTGCATTGAGACCATTTCTCACGAGTGATTAGGGTCTCTCCTTCCGGGGTGTGGGGTGCTGGGGCACCCTCGGTTTTTGGGGTCTTACACTGGCAGAGCTCCAATGTTGAGGCACCACCTGACCAAGCCCGGTCAGTCAATCAACAGGTTCTCCAGCGCAGGAGAGAGGATTGAAAAGGAAGAGATAATTAGACAAAATTGCAGCATAACCCCAGTCAACTCTGAGACTGAAAGCTTAATAATTTCCAATCCACTTTTATACCAATTTAATTACATGCAGGTATTAAGATCTGTAATAGTACGATGAGGAACAAGCAAGACAGTAAACACAAAATAGTCAAGGCAATAAACAAAGTCCTGTGACAGTTGTTTCAAAGGGATTGTCAGAATGACAAAAATACCTGAGCCTACTTCCTTGTCTAAGCCCAAATTCTTACCTGAACCCTGCTTCTTTTGTTCCTCCCTAAGATTAAAATTCCTGCCATAACCTACTTTCGTATTATGCCCTAAAGTCAGATTCCTGCTTGAAGCCCTTGTCCTTGGTCAAAGTCAAGTTCCTGCCAGGCAGTGGGGTGCTCCAATAAGGCTCTCTACAAGTATGAGCTATCAGAATACCAGCAATTGCTTTAGGACTGAAGGGTGAGTGTATCCCCTCACAGAAGGGAGAGGCTATATAACATTCCTCAGGTCACAGGGTGGTCCCTGTGGCTAGGAAGGCCCAGAGTTCGCTGGCCATCTACCAACAATTTAGTTTAAAGGTAACACTGTTCTGCCAATCACATTGTGCCTAATGGCAGCTGCCCTGAGGACTGTACAAAGGGCCCCACAGCCTGGCTTGAGGTGGGGAGGGGTCATTCTCCATGTGCTGGGTGACCCCAGCATGCTGGATATTATAAAAAATCCTCTTGCTTTTTGCATCTATTCCCATCTCTGCATGGTCTACTCAGAGGGTCTCTCCATTAAGTTTAGACTCCCCTGAGTCTTACAGTTAAAGTTGTAATTTCTTTGGAAATACAGTTGAAGTTGTAATTTCTAGATGTGCTCAGGCTGCTCTTCTCCAGTGTGTCTGGCGCTCAATGCAGGCATACCAGTTGTCCTGAAGAATGCAGGCTTCTGTGGGCATGGCATGCTGTCTGAAGCACTTTGCTGGGTGTGTTTGGTCTGTGGAACACGGATGGATGGAACAGCTGTCAATCCAGCCTGTGAGAGAAGTGAGCTACTATCATAAGCAGCCATCTAAAAATGGACTGGGACTTAGCCTGTCTGTTCTTGGGGGGGGGGGGAGGAGGAGAAAGAACAGGAGATGGGGCAGGGAGGATGGGACTGAAGGAGGTGACTGCCTACACAGAGAGAGGTGGATGGAAGCCAAAGAGTGTGTGTGTGTGGGGGGGGGTGGACTCCCTGGAAGATGGACAGAGCGATGAAAGAAATATGGATTGGGAAGGGAGAGGTGGAAACAGTGAAGCCTGGTGGCACCTTCTGGCTTTCAGGATAACTAATGAATTCAGGAAGAAGGATACAGCAGTGTAAATGAGGTATACATCACAGGAGGGCAGGGTGAGCCCTGAGAGGGCGCTGAGGAGAGGCCCAAGGACCTGGGAGTCCAGGAGGACCCATGCATACATATTGATGGAGACATTAAAGAGGTACCCGTGGGAGGAGCGATTCCAAGAAGAAAGGCTATCTCTGGCTGGTGAGAGAAAAGGAAGCATGGTGGGTATTTTTAGGGATGGGAGGGGGCAGGAAAAAATTGGCCTTGTCATGGGATCCATGTGCATTGGAGGGTCACTAAAGGGCATTTCAACAGGGTCTACTTGAACAGTTTCAACAAGTCAACGTTGCATCCATCTCAGGCTTTTCTGTTTTCAGAGAGTGGCATAGCCAGCAGCCTGAAGAAACCAGTAAGAGTTCCTGGCTAGCTCTGGGCAATGGGCAAGTATTTTCACTGGGAAATGGACCCTTTGTGGATCCAGGAAGGCAGCCTTGTCACTGTCCTTCCTTTGCTGAAATTGTCCTTGCCTTCCTGGGGGGAGGGGACATCTGCTGATTGTGCCTCATGTCTCCATGATATAGAGAGGACTTGCTTGTGCGTGTTCTGTCACAGCTGCCTGAAGCCACAGGTGGCTCCATTCCTTGCCCAGGGAAAGGGAAGCGGCCCTTCCTTAGGCAGCCCTTTCTGGTTACACTTCTCACAAAGCCTATAGCTCCTGACACCTTCTAGGTACCTCTTACTCAAACAGGCTTTCCCTTTCTTCTTAAACTGAGAACTAACCCTGAAGGAAATGTGTGTGTTCACCTCTCTGAAATGGGAGGAAATGTCCTTTGGAATATCCTTTGGAAAGTCAGTTGTGTTGTATGGTGTTCTGCTAAGGCAAACACATGAAGAAACATTTCACTGAAGCAGACACAGGTGAAAGGATGTTCTGCTAAAGCAAGCTCTTGAAAGGAGGATGTGTGATGAGGGAGTCTTTGCTAATACGTGTGCGTTGGTCTACCTTACATGGTGTAGTTGAGCTTCTTTTGTTGGGACTCCATGGGGAAAACTCATTGGAGAACTTCTGGTGGTGTGCTTTGGCTTCTTACCACTTGTGAGGACCCCAGCTGATTGGCAGAGTGATGTCAGCTGAGGCAGGCTCACATGCTGGGACAAGAGTCATGCTGTGGCAAGAGTCATAGAGGACATGTAATGTTTGGAGGGTTTCTAAAAAGGGCTAGATGGACACTGAAGGTGGCTGAGCTTGGCTTACTGACATAGCTAAACACTTGTTGGTCTTGTGACTTTGCTGATGGTGCTTCCTTGAGAGAGGCACAGTGGGGAACTTTTCTTGGGGTTCTCTTGGCCCTGGTTCCTCCTGGCTCATGCCAGGGCTGAGACCTGGCTATCTGTGCTAGTTAGTGTCACTGCTGCTGATACATGTTTGCTAGACTGACCCTATAGAACTGGACTGCTGGTGTATCCTTGACGTGTTTGGGAGGAGATTGAGGTGCATTTGCTGAGCTGTAAACTAAACTGCTCATTTCCCTGTGCACTAAACTGTGCACTTCCCCTGTATCCTTTCTTTTCTACTTCCTCTGGTGGGTGGTGGGCTAAAAGGAAAGTTAAAACATTTAGGAACTATCATTAAATGCAGGCTCTGAAAAACTTAATGTTACATCTCTCTTTGGGGGGAAGGGTACTATAACTACCAGTGGGCTAGGGCTGTGAACTGTGGCTTTGCCCAAGGAATTCTTTTGTCTGTATACTGCCACTTGGAGAGGTTTGCTTCCTAGGAAGAAGACTTGGGCAATGCTAGCAATGTGACTCAGAGCATATATATATATATAAGACATGACAAGGGTCTCTGTCCTCATCCTTTCTTTGTTGTCCTGTCCCATGCTTCCAAAGTCCCTCTGAGGACTCTGTGAGTGTCTTCTCTTCAGTCCGTTAGCAAACTTTGTTATTGCCTCACAAAAGAAGAATGTTTCCTGTTCCTGCTGCTGAGTTCTTCCCAAGGCTACACATGGACGAAGCAAGTGTATCCCAGACATTGAAAGAAAGTGTCAAATTTCCTTTATGCTCACTGCCTACCAAGCCTTGACTCTATGTTCATTGCATCAAGAATAACATAAGACTAGCACACCTCACCAAGGCAACTGTAGTTTTCTTTCCTATATCATGTGATTTTGCTAAACTAACACCAACCACTCCCTTCTCCACAGACCCCTTTCTACTAGCTTAGATGAGTTTTTTTTCCAGTCAGTGTTTTGTTGTGTTCAACATCCAATTTGACTTTTTAAAATTTTAATTTTATTTACATTTTTCAAGTATTCACTTTACTTCCTACTCCCTGCCCACTCTCTTGGTCACTCTCTCCCACAATTCTTTCTCCTCCCCTTCTCCTCTGAGTGATTGTGTGACCCCTGAATATCCTCCTAACCTGGCATTTCAAGTCTCTGGGCAGCTAGATGCATCCTCTCCTACTGAGGCCAAAGAAGGCTGTGCAACTAGGAGAACACAACCCATGGACAGGCAACAGCTTTTGGGATAGCTCCAGATCCAGTTGTTTGTGACTCACATAAAGTTTAAGCTGAATATCTGCTACATATGTGTGGGGAGGTCTATGCATGTTCAGCCCATGTATGTTCTTTGATTGGTGGTTCAGACTCTAAGATCCTCAAGGATGCAGGTTAGTCGACTGTGTTTGTCTTCTTGTGGAGTTTCTATCCTTTTTGGCCCCCAGTCCTTCCCCCTATAAATCCATATGTGTCCCCAAGCTCCATTCACTGTTTGGCTCCTGGTGTCTGTGTCTGTCTGAGTCAGCTGCTGGTGGGAGCCTATTAGAGGACAACATGCTCCTGTCATGTATATCCTTGTAGGATTGGGTTACTTGACTCAGGATGATATTCTCAAGTTCCATCCATTTGCCTGCAAAGTTCATGATGTTTTTGCTTTTAATAGATAAATAGCATTCCATTGTGTAGATGTACCACATATTTTAAAATCCATTTTTCAGTTCAGGTTGTTTCCAGTTTTTGGCTATTAAAAATAAACCTGCTATAAACAGAGTTGAGCAAGTATCTTTTGGGATGTTGGAGCTTCTTTTGAGTATCTGCCCAGGAGTGGCATAGCTGGGTCTTGTAAAACTATTGTGAATTTTCTGAGAAACTGCCCAATTGATTTCCAAGTGATTGTACAAGTTTTCACTCCTACTAGCAATCAGGGAATGTTCCCCTTGCTCTATCTGCATCCTTGCCAGTATGTGCTATCTCTTGAGTTTTTGTTCATATCCTTTCTGATGGATATAAGATGGAAACTCAGGGTTATTTTTATTTACATTTCCCTGATGACTAAGGGCTTTACTATCTCTTTAAGTGCTTCTTAGCCTTTTGAGATTCCTCTGATGAACATTTTCTGTTTAGCTCTGTACCCCATGCTTCAGTTGGGTTATTTCTTTTCTTTTCTTTTTTTTTTTTTTTAAGAGTCTATGTTCTTTAGTTATTCGTAAATTTGGATATTAGCCCTTTGTCAGATGGCTGCTGTAGGCCCTTTCTCTATCTATAGGCTGCTGATTTGCCATTTGACAGTGTCCTTTGCCTTACAAAAGCTTTTCACTTTCATGAGGTCCCATTTATCCATAGTTGATCTTAGAGCCTGAGCCATTGATAGTCTGTTCAGGAAATTGTCTTCTGTAAAAATGCATTCAAAGGCCCTTCTTTCTTTGTTTCTTTGTTTCATTCTTTGTTTGTTTCTTTTTAGTGGGGCAAAAGATTTATTGCTCCCTTAGGTATGACATATGACAGTGTGTCTTTACCAATATGACATGGGAACCAGTACTCAATGGCTGGTTCCATGCATCACCAGCAGCTGCAGGGCAGCCTCACACCAATATGATCTGAGCATTGAATCTCCCTGAAGCTAGTCACACACTGGGGATGGACACCAGGACCACGGTGACACATGCAGCAAGTCCATAGCCAAGGTTCTTAGCCTATGCACAGCCTCCTCTATGACCTTCTCTTTTACCCCGACTCCAACAAGGGCTGACAGGTCACTGGAAGCATGGATCTATACTGCTGCATTCCATCTCCACAGGATGATGCCTAACCCCAAATGACAGCAAGCCAGGAACTCACAGGTGTGCTCACACAGGTGTGCTCACATATGGCCTGTGCAGCACAAGATTATCAACCTCCTTTGATCCTAGGCCAGCCTGGTCCCTCCATCA
The DNA here is from genome assembly GCF_947179515.1 of Apodemus sylvaticus. Classification (NCBI taxonomy): domain Eukaryota; kingdom Metazoa; phylum Chordata; class Mammalia; order Rodentia; family Muridae; genus Apodemus; species Apodemus sylvaticus. The sequence continues at coordinate 14,617,794 of NC_067495.1, read as the reverse complement.
GCCTCAGGGAAGTACAGTGAAATGAGAGTAGGGAAAGGCTTTCTTATTAGCTTAGCTCAACCAAAGCTTCTGGCTAAGTTCTGGATCACCAGGGGCTGGAGCCTTGCACCAGGGATGGGATAGTCATCCTGGTTCAGGCTTCCATCACCCTCAACTTGTACCATTTGCTCTCAAAACCCCGGCAAAGCCTATGGAGAGGAAACTTCATGTTGATAACAAAAAGCCAGGACATCACTGGGCAATGATGAGGTAGAGGCTTCCCTTTCAGAAGACAGGAATGCCTGCTGACTGAGCAGGGCCAGCCTACTCCCCTCTCCCCCCAAACACCCAGGAGACCTGGCCTTCCCCCCCCCAATCTCTTTCTAAACACTAGATATACAGGCAGTGGCTGACTATATAAGGCAGCCTCTTTCCTCCTCATTTGGAGGCCCACTAGCCTGGGGTCTTGGTGGCAAAAGTCAGGTACCCAGTCTGGTCCATAGTCTCCTTCATGGGTGTGCCACTACGGTAGGGGCTGGCATCAGATCCCACATTGATCTCTAAGTTGTTGGCCCCCAGGTCAGGCAAGGGCAGACAACATTGTAAACCTGTGGCAGTACCTCCAGGATGCTGAGCTCTGTGAAGCCATGGCTAACAGTACCTGGCATGTGTGCTGTACCTGCTCAATGCATGGAGAGAAGGAGCAGAAGTGCACACCTTCAACCTTGAGAGCATCCCAGGCTCTAGTTCTCTGGAGGAATTTTGGGCATTGCTTATGTATACTGTCATATCATCTGAAAATAGTGATACTTTTTCTTCCTTTCCAATTTGTATCCCCTTGATCTCCTTTTATTGTCTAATTGCTCTAGATAGAAGTTTGATTACTGTATTGAATAGATAAAAATGAGTGGGCAACCTTGTCTTGTCCTTGATTTTAGTGGGATTACTTCTAGTTTCTCTACATTTAATTAGATGTTGGCTGTTTGTTTCTGGTATATTGCTTTTATTATATTTAGATATATGTCTTGAACTCCTGATCTTTCCAAGAGATAGTCTTTTAACATAAATGGGTGTTATATTTTATTGAAGGTTGTTTCAGTATCTAATGAAATGATCATGTAATTTTCCCCCAATTGGGTTTGTTTATATAGTGTATTATGTGGAAGGATTTGCATATATTGAACAATCCCTGTGTCTTGAGAGGAAGCCTACTCGGATCATGGTGAATAAAGGTTTTGATGTGTTCTTGGATTCAGTTTGCAACAATTTTATTGAATATTTTTGCATTGATATTCATAAACAAGACTGGTCCGAAATTCTCATTCTTTGTTGGGTCTTTGTGTGGTTTAGGTATCAGAGTAATTGTGGCTTCATAGAATGAATTGGGCAGTGTTCCTTTTGTTTCTATTTTGTAGAATAGTTTGAGGAGTAATGGTATTAGATCTTCTTTGAAGGTCTGGTAGATTTCTACACTAAAACTGTCTGGCCCTGGGCTTTTTTGGTTGGGAGGTTTTTTACAACTATTTCTATTTCCTTAGTGGTTACAGGACTGTTTAGATAGTTTACCTGTTCTTGATTTAACTTTAGTAAATGATATCTATCTAGAAAGGTGTCTAGATTTTCCAGTTTTTCTAGAGGTAAAGGCTTTTGTTGTATGTTCAGATGATTGTTTTTGAATTTCTTCAGTTTCTGTTGATATGTCTCCCTTTTCATTTTTGATTTTATTACTTTGGATACTGTCTCTGTGTCCTTTAGTTAGTTTGGCTAAGAGTATACCATATCTTTCTTGTTGATTTTTCTTAACAAACCAGCTCTTGGTTTTGTTGATTCTTTGTATCATTGTTTTTGTTTCTAATTGGTTGATTTCAGCCCTGACTTTGACAATTTCCTGACATCTACTCTTCTTTGATGCAGTTTTCTTTTCTGTTCTGGAGCTTTTAGGTGTACTTTTAACTTGCTTGTATAAGATCTCTTGAAATTTCTTTATGAAGGCACTTAGTGCTATGAAGTTTTCTCTTAATGCTGTTTTCATTGTGTTCCATGAGATTTGGTATGAAGTGTCTACATTTTCATTGAATTCTATAATGTCTTGGATTTCTTTATTTCTTCCCTGACCAAGCATGACTAAGCAGAGGGTTTTTCAGTTTCTATGAGTATGTTGTTTTTTTGTTGTTGACATCTATCCTTAGTCTGAGGTGATATGATAGAAGATATGGGGGTATTCCCATTTTCTTGTATCTGTTGAGGCTTGTTTTATGCCAAATTATATCAACAATTTTGGAGAATGTTCCATGAGGTGCTGAGAAGAGCGTATAGTTTTTGAGGGAAATGTTCTCTGTATATCTGTTAAATCCATTTGGTCCATAACTTCTGTTAGTTTTGCTGTGTCTCTGTGTAGTTTCTGTTTCAATGACCTGTCCATTGGTGAGAGTGGAGTGTTGAAGTCTCCGACTATTATTGTGTGATTTGAGCTTTAGTAAAATTTCTTTTATGGATATGGGTGCACTTGCATTTGGGGCATAGATATTCAGAATTGAGACATGGTTTTGGTGGATTAATCCTTTGGTGTGTATGAGTTCTTCCTCATCTTTTTTTCTACTTTTGGTTGAAATGTTGCTTTATTGGATATTAGAATGACTACAATGTAGGCCTGTGTACTGGAGGCTTTCCACAGACATCTCTGGCCTGGCCAGGTGTGAGGGTTCAAGCAAAGCGGGGGAGAGCACTACGAGGAAGGGGGAGTCGTCTCCACTACTGCCACTACTGCCACTACTGCTGTCATAGGTTCTGTTGCTCCAAGATGCTCTGTGCTGAGTAGTACTGGGCTGAGTCAGTGTGAGGCTGACTAGCCAGGGAGAGGTGTAGGGGAGTTTCTGGTGGCATTTTGGGAGAACAGATCACTACCCTAGTGGTAGTGTTATACCTCTTATGACAGAAGCTCTCAGAGGACGGACACATTCTCATACACTTTTATTCCTTCTATATAGGATCCTAATATACAGTTTGGGGATGGGTCAGAGGGTAAGTGCTTCCTATTGTCTTGGTCTAAGAGCTTGGGGATACCTTATCTACATGTGGGGGGGCTTAGGGTGCTGCCCCTATGTGACTGATGGCCACAAACCTCTCTATGGGATTGGGGTGGGGCTGTGACTATGAGATAGCTGCCTGGTTCCAGGAGGAGGCAATGTTCCTACTGTCGCTTCATGGTCCCCAGGGCTTTAAGCCTTACCAGGCTTCCTTTTACAGTCCACAGCTCCACACGACTCCAGCTTGTTTCTTGCGACTGTTTGCTTGGACAAACTTTTTTCCAGCCTTTTACTCTGAGGTAGTGTCTGTCTTTGTTACTGAGGTATATTACTTGTATGTAGCAAAATGCTGGATTCTCCTTTTTTTTTAATTTTAATTTTAATTTTTTATTTTTTATATTCTATGTTTACATTCCAAATGATTTTCCCTTTCCCGGTTCCCCCCTCCCCATAAATTCCCTAAGCTCCCTTCCCTCTGCCCATTCTCCTATCAACCCCCTCCTACTTCTCTGTCCTGGTGCTCCCTTACAGAGCTGGAACAAGCCTTTTCAGGATCCCGGACCTCTCCTGCCTTCTTCTTGGGAGTCATTTGATATGTGAATTGTGTCTTGGGTATTCAGAGTTTCTGAGTTAATATCATAAAATTCTTAGGCAAATGGTTGGATCTGGAAAATATCATCCTAAGTGAGGTAACCCAGTCACAAAAGAACACTCATGGAATTCAGTCACTGATAAGTTCATATTAACTCAGAAACTCTGGATTCTACTTATGTAGCCAGCTTTCGGCAAAATGGCCATATTTACTATGTTAATCCTGCTAATCCATGAGTATGGAAGATCTTTCCATCTTCTGAGATCTTCTTCGATTTCTTTCTTCAGAGGCTTGAAGTTCTTGTCGTACAGATCTTTCTCTTGCTTGGTTAGAGTCAATGAAGGTATGTAATATTATTTGTGACTATTATGAAGGATGTCATTTCCATAATTTCTTTCTCAGCTTGTTTATCCTTTGAGTATAGGAAGGCTACTGATTTGTTTGAGTTAATTTTATATCCAGCCACTTTACTGAAGTTGTTTATCAGCTTTAGGAGTTCTCTGGTAGAAGTTTTGGGGTTGCTTAAGTATAAGATCATATATCATCTGCAAATAGTGATATTTTGACTTCTTCGTTTCCAATTTGTATTTCTTTGACCTCCTTTTGTTGTGTGATTTCTCTGGCTAGGACTTCAAGTACTATATTGAATAGATAGGGAGAGAATGGGCAGCCTCGTCTGCTCCCCAATTTAGTGGGATTGCTTCAAGTTTCTCTCCATTTAGTTTGACATTGGCTATGGGTTTGCAGTGTATTGCTTTCACTATGTTTAGGTATGGGCCTTGAATTTCTGATCTCTCCAAGACTTTTATCATGAAGGGATGCTGAATTTTGTCAAAAGACTTTTCAGTATCTAATGAATGACCATGTGGTTTTTTTTCTTTGAGTTTGTTTATGTAGTGGATTATATTGATGGACTTCCTTATATTGAACCATCCCTGCATCCCTGGGATGAAGCCTACTTGATCGTGGTGAATTATAATTTTGATGCATTCTTGGATTCAGTTGGCCAGAATTTTGTTGAGTATTTTTCCATCAATGTTTATAAGATAGATTGGTCTGAAGTTCTCTTTCCTTGTTTGGTCTTTGTTTTGTTTAGGTATAATTGTTATTGTAGCTTCATAGAATATATGAAGGGTAGTGCTCTTTGAGTTTCTATTTCATGGAATAGTTTGAAGAGTATCTGTATTAGCTCTTCTTTGAAGATCTGATAGAATTTCCCACTAAACCCATCTGGTCCTTGGCTTTTTCTTGATAGGAGACTGCTTCTATTTCCTCGGAACTTATGTGACTATTTAGATGGTTTATCTGATCCTGTTTTAACCTTGGCACCTGGTATGTCTAGAAAATTCTCTAGAAAATTGTCCATTTCGTCCATATTTTCAAATTTTGTTGAGTATAAGCTCTTATAGTAGGATCTGATGATTTTTTGAATTTCCACAGTTTCTGTTGTTATGTCTCCCTTTTCATTTCTGATTTTATTAATTTTGGTAGTGCCTCTGTGCCCCCTGGTTAGCCTGGCAAAGGGTTTATCTATCTTGTTGATTTTATCAAAGAACCAGCTCCCGGTTTTGTTGATTCTTTGTATATTTCTTTTTGTTTCTTCTTCAAGGGCTTCTACCTGTTTGTCTTTGTATTCCTGTGTTTCTTTTAGGGAGTTCATTATTTCCTCCTTAAAATCCTCTGTCATGTTCATGAGATAGGATGTTAAGTCATTATCTTGCTTTTCAGGCATTTTACATTATCCAGGGATTGCTGTGGTGGGAGAACTGGGTTCTGATGATGCCAAATTGCATTGGGTTCTGTCTCCTATGATCTTGTGCTTGCCTCTGGCCATCTGTTTCTTTCTGGTGTTAACTGGCCTGGGTGTCTCTGACTGTAACTTGCCTCCTAATCTGAGTTAGGGCAGGCCTCCTTAGAGGCAGGCAGTGCTGTCTCTGGTTAGGGTGAGCCTCCTGTGTCTCTAGTTAGAATAGGCCTTCTGTGACCCTGGTAACTGCGGATCTCCTATGCCCTTGGTTACTGTGGACCTCCTGGGAAGCTTGAAGACTGTAGTGTTTGGGTAGGTATTGGGCCACTGATCTGGCCCTGGTGAGGAAAAGGGGCTGAAAGAAGATAGATCTCAGGGCTGGGGGTAGGAGTAGAAGTAGGGGGTAAGTCCTGTGTCAACTGGGCTCGGTGGGTGTCCTAGCCAGTGTGGATATTTGGGTGAGATTCTCACCTGTGTCTTTGGTTACTGTGGACCTCCTGGGAGGTAACAGGGTTGTAACCTTTGGACAGGTATTAGGCCACTGATCTAGGCTATTGCTTTTTGATGAATGATGTCTTTGATGTGTTCCTGGATTCAGTTTGTGAGTACTTTATTGACTATTTTTGCATCAATGTTCATTAGAGAAATAATTCTTAATTTCTCTTTCCTTTCAGTCTTTGGGTGGTTTAGGTATGAGGGTGACTGTGGCTTCATAGAATAAGTTTGGCAGTGTTTCTCTGTTTCTATTTTGTGGAATAGTTTAAGGAGTATTGGTATTAGCTCTTCTTTGAATGTCAGATAGAGCTGGGTTGCAGTGGCACAAGCCTGTAATCCTAGCACTTGGGAAGCAGAGGCAGGCAGATTTCTGAGTTTGAGGCCAGCCTGGTCTACAGAGTGAGTTCCAGTACAGCCAGGGCTATACAGAGAAACCCTGTCTCGAAAAAACCAAATCCAAAAAACCAAAAAAAAAAAAAAAAAAAAAAGAATGTCAGATAGAATTGGGCACTAAAACCACCTGTCCCTGAGTTTTTCTTTGGTTGAGAGACTTTTGATGACTGCTTCCATTTATTTAGGGGCCATAAGACTGTTTAAAAAGTTTACCTGATCTTGATTTAACTTTGGTATGTGATATCTATCTAGACAATTGCCCATTTCACTGAGGTTTTCCCATTTTGTGCAGTATAGGCTTTTGAAGCAAGACCTAATGATTCTTTGAATTTGTTCAGTATCTCTTATTATGTCTCAAGTTTCATTTCTGATTTTGTTTATTCTGGTAATATCTCTCTGTCTTTTGGTTAGTTTGGCTAAATGTTTGTCTATCTTGTTAATTTTCTCAAAGAACTAGCTTTTGGTTTTGTTGATTATTTATATTGCTTTCTTTGTTTCTACCAGATTGGTTTCAGCAGCCCTGATTTTTTATAATTTCCTACCCTCTACTCCTCTTTGGTTTGCTTGCTTCTTTCTTTTTTTTCTACAGCTTTCAGGTATACTTTTTAATTGCTTGTATGGGGACTTTCTAATCTCTTTATGGAGGCACTCCCAAGGGCTGGGACTAAAGGCATGTACTATCACTGCCTGGCACACTTCAATAAGTATACCGTGATGAAAATTTTCTTAAGAAGTTGTGACACCTAAATTTGAATACCAGAGCTTTAACAGATCCATAATGTAACTGAAACGCTCAGGACTTGCCAAGCACTGACAGGAATTAAAATGAGTTAAGGCTGTGTTTTTTTAATTAAATTTATTTATTTCATAAAGATGTGGTCCCTCATGAAACAAGTATGTATAAGGTAAACTATTTTGCAAATCAATCAGTAGGTTGACTATTCAAAGTCAGATCTCTTGGGAGAGAAAAATGTACATTCTATTTGTGTCTTTAGTTGTCATGGAAACAGGTACAACAGAGCAATAGCAAAACTGATCTCCTAAGGATATCTGCTGACAGAACACCTCTGTAAGACCAGAAAGACCTGTTGGAGATTCTAATGAAATGGGTATGCTATAAAATGGGCCATTTAAATCCCAGGGATTCTCATCTTCAATGATTTTTAGTTTGCTGATTTTTGTGGCCTGGATTGTCTTTCTCAGTATCTGTTCTGATGTTGCCCCAATTTTAATTCATGCCCACACTTGATAACAAGTAATTTTCCCATTTTAGTGACCAAGTTATCGACAATTATCTTCCTTCTGTTTATCACTACTATTGACATTGGTTAATGTTTAATTACTCGTCTATATTACTAACTAACCTCCAAAATCTGCAAATTATTAATTTCCTGCCTTTACGATAATTCATTAAATTTAAGTTACATAGCAAATTACATTCTTTGTACAATAAATTAATAATTCTCAAAGGATTCCAATATGAAATTCAGATTCTCTTTGTATCCTGGCACTTGAGTTCTTTTCTAGCCATATCTTCAGCCCTTATCAGTTCACATAGCAGGCCACAGACTTATTCAGAGAATCACTTATATAGGCAGAAATAATTCTCTCTCTCTCTCTCTCTCTCCCTCCCTCTCTCTCTCTCCCTCTGTGTGTGTGTAGTTATTACTCAAGTAAAATCTGAAGATGCATTCAGTGATTTCTCTAAGCTAATTTTCACAAAGATATGTATTTAGAGTTAGTATTTGCCTTTTCTTCTGACAGGAGGAGATTGAAATAGTTAGGCCAAGATTTTCTTTCTGTTATTTCCCTCACAACTATATTATTTTCTGTGATCTCAAGATCTGAATTTGAACAAATATACAGAGCCATAATGGGGAGTCATGCCACATGGTAGGAACTTGACCTTGGCCATGAACAAGGGCTTCAGGCAGGAATCTGATGGTTGGGCATAATAGGGAAGTAGGTTACAGCAGGAATTTTTATCCTTGGGTGGAGTGCTAAGAGTGTACTAGACATTGGTCAAGGTGAACTTCTCACAGCTTACATTGAGCACAGAATCCTGAGCTAGTCAGAATCCTGCTCCACCTAGGGTGGAGAGGCTCAGAGTGAAGGTTAAGCTCATTGTTCCTCCAGATCTACGAATTCCTGAATTAAGCAGGTGACCCACTCAGATGCCTGAGGAGTGGAGCCAACACCCAGCGAACAGCCAGACCACTTCCCTGGAAACTCCCCCCCCCCCCCCCCCCGCGCCCAGTCTGGGGTGGGGGCTTGTCCAAACTGTTAAATGGTCTGACTTTCATTAAAGTTTCAGCCTCGATCAGTAAAATATTGTCCTGGCCCTCATTCCTTTCGGCCCTTTCCCATTCATCCCTCAGCTTCTCTGCCAGGACCTGGTTCACTGTAGCTGCTGGCAGCAACAAACAAACAACAACTGAGAAACAAGAGTGAGTTGCATACCTCATGGGTAAAAAATCATGTTTTGTTGGTTTTCATGATATTGTCTCTGCCAAACAGATTAGTCCATTATTCCTGTATTTAACTCTGTTAAAAATCTCAGTGCAGCAGCTGAAAATAACTGTCTTAGGCTGGTGACTATATTGCTCCTTCTTACCTATCGTGGAGCATACATTACATTGATGTACATTCTGTCTTAGATTGATAGGAGCGCAAGAACACTCTTAACCATCATTGAGCATATTCAGTCAAATTGGAGAGGAGGATGCTTTTATATGGAGGGCATGTATCTAACTCTCTTCAGATGTAAAAATTGTGACAACATGTACTGAAGGACACATGATAGCAGTAAATAGAAGAGAAATACTATACCAAGTGTGACAACAGTAATGCTGTGTTGTAGTAGTGCAGGCCAAAAAGGAAACCAACTCTGCAATTGTCCTAGTAAGTCTCTAGCTGCTCAAATTGCATCAAAATGTAGAGGCTCTGCTTTTTCTAAATTAAAAACTTCTTGGTGTAACTTTAATGCATCTAAAGATAAATTTGGATGATTCCAAACGCCTTGGGTTCCAGACTACTGTGTGCACTTTGGGGGCTGAAGATCCAAAGTTCAGTCGGTTGACTTGTGTTTTGACCACTTAGTCATCTCCCTGGTTTCTCAACATTATTTAACAGAAGTTATCTTTTGTACTAATAATAATGATAATGATAAAGGTATTATACTTACCATTTAATTCACTGTATTCTGATGTTTTAGTAAAAGCAGAAAAATTAAAATCAAGCATATCTTCCTACAAAAAACATTCTCAGGGCACACACAGATTGCAGACAGATTAATGGCAAGGATATCATATAAGTGGCTTCTAGGCTGGTTCATATATATTTTTTTTCTTTTTTTTGAATATCAATAAGTTTTTATTTTTCCCAGGGAAGAAAAGAAAGGTAAATGTTACAAAATGATTATACGATAGGAGATAGGGATACAAGGATGCGGGTACAGCAAAAATCAGCCATGAAATAAAACACCCCAGGGGTGGGGTCACCCAAGCCTGGGGGCGGGGCTTAGTCTCCTGCAGTTCAGGAAAGAGATCAGGGAAAGGACAGACAAGTACACCCTTTCCCACCCTCCCCATAAATTCAAGATTTCTCACAAAGCTTTGGTTTCTAGCAGTAAACATGGAGATACATTCGTCTGTCTCCTAGTAACAATCTCATGGCCTCTTTGACATAAGCTTCTTACACCGGCATTGAGTTCCTGAGTGCCTCACCTGGACATTCATTCATAGTCCCTTTTCTGCTTTCCAGATTCCACTTTCTACACAGAAGGCCCCACAATTGCTTCTTGCTACCTAGGGTGACAGATGACATTGGTTCGATCTGTCCAAAGGCGAATCACACCATGAGATGGTGATGGTCTTGCCAAGGAGAAGTGGCTCACCTGCAATCCCTGCACAGAGGAGTCTAAGGCAGGAGGATAGCCAGGAACCTGAGGCTATCTCCGGCTACTGAGTGAGACCCTGTCTCAAAACCACCAACCAAAAACTCTTCACCGAGTTAGGGAACAATGGGAGATTGAGGTTGGTGGCTTCTTCAGAACTTTCACATGGGTCATTCAAGAGTTGTAGAGATACCTTAAGGACATTGTGGTTCAGAATGGGAGATGGGGAGGAGCACGGAAGGGAAAGCCTGGTCCCAGAGGCTCACTTTGAGAAGAGGACCCCACACTTAGGTTTCAGATGTTGTCTGGTGCAGAACTTTCTGTCAAAGATGCTTTGGCTATTTTTTTTCTCCTCAATACAACAAAAGTTTTGTAAACAATAAAACCCCTTAAAAGAACATGAAGACCAACACATTTATATTACACAACTAGACCACCTAGCAATCACCAACTCGGAGACAGTAAAGTCCTACAGAGGCCAGACAAATACAGTTAATTAGGGGCAGGGGCAGCATTTGGGGGAAACAAGAAACCAGGATTGGACACACACACCACACAATGTGTTCTATTGCATTTGTCCCATTTCAACACAGCGAGGAAGGTTTGTGGTGATCTCAAAGCATGTAAATGAAACTCCCCACCCCCTCTTTCCTTTACCCATCAACTATCACGATACAGCAGGGCAGGACACTTGCCACACTCATGAATCTCTCTGGAAGCCAAGATTGTAGAAGGCTATGGATTCCCATGCCTGGACAGCATAGTGTGGGAATAAGGGTATTGGTCTTCAATTGCATCCTTACCAGGATAACGCAGTGGCAGGGTACTTCCTAGCACATATGAAGTCCAGGATCCCCAGTATCAAAAAACAAACAAACAAAAATCACCTCGTTCTCATAAATTTGCATTAAAAAATCAACATACACACACACAAATACTCACACTCTGCTGTGCATGGCAGGCTTAGACTAATCTAGCAAAAGGATGGATTTGGTACAGAAAGTTACTCTTGCGCCTTCACCTGGCCCAGCCCTTTAACGTCTCTGTACCACCCTTTCCTGTTTAGAATGATTTCCTATATTTTGCCAAAACCAGATCAAATCTTGGGGCAGCTCAATTAAAGCCTGTGAGACATTTTTCAAGGAAGCTATGCAGAAAAGCCAGCTGTAACCGGCAATATTGAGGTAGTTTGACAGGCTGTGCACTCCAAATGGTTGGTCTCCATGGTGATCAAAACAAAACACAAAAAGTATTCCTGCTGTGCAGACCTTGAGCTGCTACGGACTTATCCCTGAGATTGCTCATGTACCTGAGAACACAGTGCAGGAGTGAAGGCCTTAAGATTAAAATATACAAAAATACAAACCCAATATTTATATTAAGAAAAAACAAAACAAAACGCACAAGATACATCATTCACATGTAGATAGTGCAGTTGGCATCCTGGAGAAAGTGGGACCCAAGATGCAGTTACCCAAGGGAGCAAATAAATTAAAATCCCATTGGCCCAGAGAGGGCTGGGAGTGGGGTGGGAGCAGGTAGTCTGCAGTTGTTCCCCCAACCACCCTCTTTTCCTGTCATCACAACCTGTTGCTAGACACCGTTCCTAGCACAATGTCGCAGGACTGGGTTATGAGTAAGCACGGTGTGAAAATAGCTTCACCTTGCTCCTGAGAGTCCCTTCTGCAGAACACAGTAGCTTGGAGGGTCATGAATCTTGGTTTAACACTTGTTTTACATCCTGTCTGGCATGGGGAAATATCACACAGCCTTCTACAAAAGAAGAACTTCTCTATCCCAGTCACTTGGCCAAGTCTCAGATAAAGCATGCAGGTTCTAGGGTGGCTCCCCCACAAAAGCCTTCACTTGCTTTGAGATAGAGTATAGTAGGAGTTCCTTTGCCTCACCCTTTCCCTCCCTCCAAGGAAAGACAGGGTGACACTGGGAACCCGGGCCTGAGACAGGGCAGTGCAAGCTACCCGTGCAACACCCCCACCCCCCTTATCCCCACTTTCTCCACTCTGCAGATTGATGCCTCCTCCCTGAAACTCCCCATTAGCCAAAGAAAAACCCTGACTCCTGGGCCACAATTCTGGGCTTCTGGGAGCAGGGCAGGGCTCTGGATCTCTTCCTCTTCCTCCGGGAATTAGGCAGGCTTTCCCTGAGAACTGGGGCCCTGCTGGGCCTTCAGTGGACACGAGGCTACCATATGGTTGATGCTTTGGCAAAAGTGGCACTTCTTGGGCTGAGGTGGCAGCTTGCATTCCTTGGCATGATGGTCTAGCCCACCACAGTTGTAGCACCTGTCTCCTTTGGACCTTCGCTTCTGCAAGCTTCGCCCCTTTGGCCGCCGCTCACTCCCAATACAGAACACGCCACTGGGATCAGTGATGTGGATGGATTCCAGACCCTTGACAGACTTCTTAAAGGTGAACTCCACCGCCTTGCCCTCCTTGAGGCTTCAGAAACCTTCCATGTGCAGTTTGCTCTGGTGCACAAAGACGTCCACCAGGGGGTCGAGCGCGACCCCGGCACGGCACGGGCAGTCATGGATAGGAAGCTGAACCCCATGCGCATGTTGAACCACTTACAGATGCGGGGCCCTTGCAGCAGCTGCGGCTGGTCTGCCCCCCGGGCCGTGTCAGCTGGTGCCTCCTCAGGCACCTTCTCCGCTGCCTTGGCACAGCCACCTGCAAACTTCTGGTTAGACACGGAGCCCATGGTCCTCGGCTGAGCCCGTGGCCCCGGGCCCCACGTCAGGCGGCTGCTGGCCCCAGAGAAGTCTGGAGGCCATATATTAATTTTCTATATTCTTTGTTTACATTCCAAATGATTTCCCCTTTCCCAGTTCCCCCCTCCCCATATGTCCCATAAGCCTTCTTCTCTCCACCCATTCTCCAATCACCTCTCTCCTTTTTCTCTGTCCTGGTACTCCCCTAAAATGCTAGATCAAGTCTTTTCAGGATCAGGACCCTCTCCTTACTTCTTCATGGGAGTCATTTGTTCTGCTAATTGTGCCTTGGGTATTCAGAGCTTCTGGGCTAATTAATATCCACTTATCAGAGATTGCATTCCATGTGTATTCTTTTGTGATTGGGTCACCTCACGTAGGATGATATTTTCCAGGTCCAACCACTTGCCTAAAAATGTCATGAATTCATTGTTTTTAATTGCTGAGTAGTATTCCATTGTGTAAATATACCACATTTTCTGTATCCATTCCTCCATTGAGGGACATCTGGGTTCTTTCCAGATTCTGGCTATTATAAATAAGGCTGATATGAACATAATGGAGCATGTGTCCTTATTGCACGCCAGGGAATCCTCTGGGTATATGCCCAGGAGAGGTATATCAGGGTCCTCCAGAAGTGTCATGTCCAGTTTTGTGAGGAACTGTCTAGGCTGGTTTTTAATACAGTCTCCAGTCCTCTTTGACATCTCATGAGCTACACCTCCACTGTCAGTATTTATGTTGAACTTCTGGACTTCATTATAGTTCTCAGTTTAGGTCCTCTCCTTACAAATGAATTTTCATTTGTGTAAGTTGGAGCCTTTGATGGGAGGATTCAATGTCTGGGCATCTTTCTTATTGTACCAATGCAGAGAAAGTGGATTCTCTTCAACATAGAACTTCTTTTTCGGCATATTCCTGGTCTATGGCTTTAAACATGTTAAGAACAGACCCTTTCCAGATCCTGGTCACTAGCCACAGCTCCCATAGATTAGTAGCCATTAGTCATGTAAGGGCAATGCCCCAAAGCCATCTACATGTAGGTGAGGAAAAAGACATGACCTGTGGTCACATAGCCTGCAGACTGAGATAGTCATTCTACTGAGGTACCCATAGGCCTGGAGGAATTATCCAATGAGCTTTTCTTCCCAGACATTCCTCCCTGCAAAAGGTATTTAATCTCAGGCTTACCCTGAGAAGTGGGATATGGTTATATGTGTCCATTTCCCACCAGGACAATATATATCTTATAACCATGAACTGTCTATTTACACTGGAATCTGCTGTGGGGAGCCTTGGGGAAGGCCTTTGCTTATATAACCACTGTCAAGTCTCCTATAGAAGGCTTCTCTGTGCTTCCAGCCACAACTACCACCATGCTCAAGCTGGGCACTTTAAACCAAGGGCTTTCCTTACTGAACCAGCTGGAACCCCTCCCTTTCCTCCCCTCCTCCTCTGTCTCCAGTCTAGATCCAGCTTCTCACACAGATTCAGTTCTCAGCTCTTCAGTGACTTCCAACAGTGCCTGGGCATCCAAGAGCCTGGAAAATCCAAGGCCCTAACATCTTTGCAGGACTGGGGACACCTGAGCCAACTCAAGCTGTCCCATGTCTCAGACTGTGCCTCTCCCAGGAGTGTCCTAGAGCTTTCCTATGGCCCAACAAGTGCTCTCAGATAGCATGATGTAAGCACAGTCAAACTTCCCGTGTCGCACCAAGAGGCTGAGCCTTATGGCAGAGAAGATGCAGAAATCATGACTCTAGAATCTACATTCTTTCTATCTTTGTGCCCCACTTGTATCATTTTCCTGTTTTCCTCCTGGAGACTTTAATAAGGGTAACAAACAAAACAAAAACATGTTATGCTGGTTTTCTTGATATATTTACTCTGCCAAACAGACTAGTCCATTATTCCTGTATTTAACTTTGCTAAAATTCTCAGTGTACCAGTTGAATATACCTGTCTTGGGTTGATGATTATATTGCTCCTTCTTACCCATTGTGGAAGCATACATTGCATGGATGTACAAACAGATTGCAGACAGAGTAATGGCAAGCATATCATACAAGTGGCTTCTAGGCTGGTTCTTAGTACGGTCTTTAGTCCTCTTTGACATCTCATGAGCTAAGACTCCACTGTCAGTATTTATGTGGAACTTCTGGACTTTTAACTTCGGAACAGAACAGACCAACAAGAACTGCTTATAGCATTTGAGGGATTTTCTAGTCCAAGTCCCAAACTCTCCCACATTTCACACAATAATTCTCATCACATCATCAAATCTATTTCTGTATGCCAATTTTCTATATTGGTGAATTTTCATATTGCTATGACAAAATATCTAACAAGAAGCAGTTTAAGGGAGGATTGATTTATTACAGCTTACAGTTTTAGGCAATACATTCTATCATGACAGGGAAGAGTTAATAGATGCAAGGGAAGAATAAGAGCCCAGGTGGTCATCTAGCAGGAAGCAATGAGAGATGAATACTGATGCTCACTTCCTTTTCTCATTTCTATTCAGTTGGACAGAGAGAGGATCTCACCTGCAGTAATCTTATCTAGAAAACCATTGACAGATATTCCCAGACCTTTGTCTCCCAGGTGATTCTAGATCCTATCACTTTTATAATCAATATAAATCTTCATGCCTACTGTACATGGATGTTCAGTTTGTAATTTTGAATTAATTGAGGCCTTTGAAGTTTTTTGTTTTTTTTTTAAGATTTTAAACTTATTTTATTAAAATCTACTTAAATGAGAGTAATAACTACCTGCTGTGCAGTGATTTTTGTGATTGCTAATTTATACTTGGAGAAGTTATGGATACACAGACATATAAATGAGGCAGATAGATAAATAGTAATAACAGAATGAGGAAAATTCAATGTTAGTTATTAATGTATTTTCTACTTCCCGTTTTTTCTAAATAGATACTTCTAGCTTTCAAGCAGCTTCTACAAGTTTTCTTTTGCTTTGCTGCTAATTGCATGCTAATGAAACCAGTTTCTACAGTGTATTGGTTGAGTTGTCCTAAGAGCTCACATTTAGTCTTGATCTTCAAAATCTCAAAAAGTGAGTTTAAGGTAAGTCCTTCCAAGAATTCTTTAAAAGGAAGACCATGAGAAGTGAGCTCTGGTTTGTTCTAAGTATTCCAGGAGGTCAATAGGGCATGCAAAGTAGTATTGAGGATTCATGTCCAGCAGAGGATCACTGTGTCTCCCTCTCATACCTACCAAACTGGCAACTCCAATATATCTCAAACCCTCCATCTTTTCTCTATTCAAGTCTACCTCTTCTTATGTTTTCCATATCAGAGACTTAGGAGAGAAAGATTGTCAGTCATTCAGCTCATGATCGACAGACTATCAGTGTCTTCTCATGGTAACACAACACTCACATTAAAGTTCTGAAGGTTCAAGCATTAACAGAAAGAAAGGTGAATGAATATAAGATTCATAAGAAACTGTCATAAAAGATGAGCCCCATGGTCCAAGGTCGCCAGCCACCATCTTGGCTGCAGCTGCTCAGCCAGGGAAGAGCCTGAACTGCAGAGGGTCCCGTGGTTAGACAAAGGATAATAAGCAGGCTGAGAAAGAAATTAGGGAAATGACACCCTTCACAATAGCCACAAACAATATAAAGTATCTTGGGGTGACTCTAACCAAACAAGTGAAAGATCTGTAAGAGAAGAACTTCAGGTTTCTGAAGAAGGAAATCAAAGAAGACCTCAGAAAATGGAAAAATCTTCCATGCTTGTAGATTGGCAGGATTAATGTAGTATAAAAATGTCCATCTTACCAAAACAATCTGCAGATTCAATGCAATCCCCATCAAAATCACAACTCAGTTCTTCATAGAGTTAGAAAGAGCAATTCTCAAATTCATCTGGGATAACAAAAAACCCAGGATAGCTAAAACTATTCTCACCAGTGAAAGAACTTCCAGGGGAATCAGTATCTGGGATCTCAAGCAGTACTACAGAGCAATAGTGTTAAAAACAGCATGGTATTGGTACAGTGACAAGCAGGTAGATGTATGGAATAGGATGGAAGATCCTATATCACTTGATCTTTGACAAAGGAGCAGAAAACATCCAGTGCAAAAAAGATATCCTTTTCAACAAATGGTGCTGGTTCAACTGGAGGTCAGCATGCAGAAGAATGTGAATTGATCCATTCTTATCTCCTTGTACTAAGCTCAACTCCAAATGGATCAAGGACCTCCACATAAAACCAGACACACTGAAACTAATAGAAAAGAAACTGGGGAAGACCCTTGAGGACATGGGCACAGGGGAAAATTTCCTGAACAGAACACCAATAGCTTATGCTTTAGGATCAAGAATTGACAAATGAGACCTCATAAAATTGCAAATTTTTGTAAGGCAAAGGACAGTGTCAAGCAGACAAAATAGCAACCATCAAATTGGGAAAGGATCTTCACCAACCCTACATCTGAAAGAGGGCTAATATCCAATATATACAAAGAACTCAAGAAGTTAGACTCCAGAGAGCCAAATAACTCAATTTAAAATGGGGTACAGAGCTAAACAAAGAATTTTCACCTGAAGAACTTCGAATGGCTGAGAAGTAACTTAAAAAAGGTTCGACATCAGTAGTCATTATGGAAATGCAAATTAAAACAACCTTGAGATTTCACCTTACACTGGTCAGAATGGGTAAGTTTAAAAACTCAGGAGATAGTAGGTGTTGGCGCAGATGTTGAGAAAGAAGAACACTCCTCCACTGCTGGTGGGAATGCAAGTTGGTACAACCACTCTGGAAATCAGTGTGGCTGTTCCTCAGAAAACTGGGCATAACACTTCTGGAGGACCCTGCGATACCTCTCCTGGGCATATATCCAGAGGATTCTCCAGCATGCATTAAGGACACATGCTCCACTATGTTCATAGCTGCCTTATTTATAATAGCCAGAAGCTGGAAAGAACCCAGATGTTCTTCAATGGAGGAATGGATACAGAAAATTGGTATATTTACACAATGGAATACTACTCAGCTATTAGAAACAATGAATTCATGAAATTCTTAGGCAAATGGTTGGATCTGGAAAATATCATCCTAAGTGAGGTAACCCAATCACAAAGAACACACTTGGTATACAGTCACTGATAAGTGGATATTAGCTCAGAAATTCTGAATATCTAAGACTCAATTCACATATCAAATGACTCCCAAGAAGGAGGAAAGAGAGGTCCCTGGTCCTGAAAATGCTTGTTCCAGCATTGTAGGGGAATAGCAGGACAGAGAAGTAGGAGGGGGTTGATAGGAGAATGGGCAGAGGCTTCGAAGAAGGCTTAGGGAACTTATGGGGAAAGGGAAACTGGGAAAGGGAAAATCATTTTGAATGTAAACAAAGAATATTGAAAATAAAAAATCGTTTACAAAAAGAAACTGTCATAAAGAAAAGACTCATATTTTATCTCTAGGGAACCTGCTGAAAGAATAAAACTGCATAAAGAAAAATAAATATTCATGCATGTATTGCATATATGTAAAGAAAATAAACACTAAAAACAGATTTTAGTGAGAACAATAAGGTGTAAGGTATTAGTTATATCATTAATCCCTTCAAGTACAAAACAAATATTTCAACACCTACTTTCTTCCCTTTGGATATAAGTTTTTAGTTTTAAGATGGTGTTTAAAGTAAGAACTTGGGGCTGGAGAGATGGCTCTGCGGTTAAGAGCACTGACTGGCAGGAAGCTATTCTTCAAAGAAATGATTTTCTTTTTGGTGTGTGTGTGCGGGGCAGGGCACGGGGGCAGAAGGAGGGAGAAGGTGAGAGAAAGAGAGGTTATTCCTCCAGGGAAATATAAATGAACAAGCTCTTCAATCTCTGGTCCAATTAAGTATAACCCAAATTCACAGTCATAGGGGAAGATGTTACCTTGAACAGGTGGAAGTGCTGAAAAGCACAAACCAAATTACAAATATGATATAACAAATTATGTACCTCTACAACTTTCTACAAATGACTACCCTGATTAAAGAATTTTTCCCCACACCAAAACAGTACTTTATTTTTGTAAATTTTGACCCATCATTGCTCACAAGTAATAATAGTAATGATAATAATAATAGTAATAATAGTAATAGTAATAGTAAGGTAGTGGTGAGTGTAACTAACCACTTTATGCTCCCAATGGGTAGCATGCATGCACCAGCCCAAGAGCTATCTGGATTTGTGAATGAAAGGCACACACACACACACGCACATACACACACACACACACACACACCGCTCTCACACACATGCCAATTAATTTAAATATGCCTTGACTAGCTTAATGGTTAGGTGTTTCTAGTCCTTTCCACTGCTAGAAAATAACCACCCCTGGTACGCCTGAGTTAATATCTTTTAAAATCTATATTTTGTCTTTGCTGCCTTAAACACAATTAGGGAAGTGACCCATGTGGTTACTTTCCCTAATTCTTACCTGTCAGTGGGCCTTTGCTTCTGGTCTTCTTCCCTGTCATGACAAACTCTCTCTTCTTCCTCTTTTCCAGTTCCTAGCCTAGGCATATCTAAAAGTTCTGCCTTTCTCTCTCAGCCCAGTCATTGGCCATTGGCTCCTTAATTTTTTGTTTTTGTTTTTTGATTTTTTTTTTTTTTTTGGATTTGGTTTTTTTCGAGACAGGGTCTCTCTGTTTAGCCCTGACTGTCCTGGAACTCACTCTGTAGACCAGGCTGGACTTGTACTCAGAGATCTGCCTGCCTCTGCCTCCCAGATTGCTGGGATTACAGGCGTGCGCCACCACTGCCCGGCCATTGATTTTATTGATTGATCAAAAAACAATTGGGGACAAGGACTTTTAGTATTTGGACAGGCAGAGTCCTGATTAATTCAAAGCATTAGAACAAATCCCCAACATATATATATGTGTACATATATATGTATATGTGTGTGTGTGTATATATATATATATATACACACACACAAAGGACTGTTTCCCATACTGATTGAATATATATTTCCATACTGATTGTATATATATATATATATATATATATATATATATATATATATACATATATATTCAGCTAAGTGTTTAAGATGAAGAAAATTTTAGTTAGAAGGGGATACACCTAGAAAATACATTTATAATACTCCATATTCATGTTTCAAAGCTGTTGGATCCCAAGTCCATTTATAAATTCTATGCCTTCTAGAATCCTATGCAGCATATTAAAGTCACAGTATTTGAATAGCTTAATAATTCTGCATAAATCAGATCAAGCAATGTGTCAACCTGTAACAGATTGTGCACTTTAACTGAACATGACAATATATTCACTCCTTTGAACGTTTTTATTTTAATTTTTAGCTTTATTTTTTTAATAATTTTTTATTTTCAATATTCTTTGTTTACATTCAAAATTATTTTCCTTTTTCCGGTTTCCACCTCTCTATAAGTTCCCTAAACGCTCTTCCCTCTGCCTATTCTCCTATCATTGAAGTCAAACAATGAAGGAAATACCAAGAATATATACAAAAGCAGCTTTGCATTTACAAAGGACTGTTTCCCATACTGATTAATCCAGGCAGATAACTCATTAGTTTCTGTAACGTTATTGTAGAAAAATAAAACAATTACTAGGAGAATTATTAGTTGATCACTCATCCATTGACAACCAGTATCATGTATTCAGTGCTATTATTAAGCAGTATTGGATGATAGAATAACTAATAGCTCCAAGCCTACTCACAATTTAAATGAAAATTACAAAATGTTTAAGACTCCATTTGGAATAACAATGGTATTTGACTTCCAATTTCCATTCCCTGTAGAACAAGAACAAGTTGTTCCTTTATTGTCACCCATAAAATACATCACATTTTTGGTTCTGCTGATGGAATTATAATTCAATACCAATTCTCCAACCATATCAATTCTGAGTATAAAGTATATCATGTAACCTCAAATCTCTAATGGTGGAAGGATTAAACGAGAATGGATGCTGCAGGAATAATGTTGCTTCCTTTGAGGTGACAGCTGAGCATCCATCTCCCTCCCCCTCAGATGGCTTCTTCAGCATGTTAGAGCAGTGATGACTGGTTTAGTCTCATAAGCAAGTTGGAGTGAATACATTGGCCACATAATACACATGATCCAGTTTTTATTTTTTTCATTAACCATTCGTTTACATCTCTGCTCAGAGTTTAAAAGTCCAGAAGTTCCACATAAATACTGATAGTGGAGACAGTGCTTCTCTGCTAGTAGAGGTTCCTCTATTGAGAATTCTCTGTTTAGCTCTGTAGCCCATTTTTAATTGGGTTATTTGGTTTGTTGGAGTCTAACTTTTTGAGTTCTTTATATATTTTGGATAGCTCCCTGTCAGACATAGGGTTGGTGAAGATCCTTTCCAATTCTGTAGGATGTTGTTTTATCTTATTATTTGAAATGTATTTATTTTATGTATATGAGTACACCATTGCTTTCTTCAGTCACACCAGAAAAGTGCATCAGTTCCTATTACAGATGGTTGTGAGACAACATGGGTTTACTGGGAATTGAACTCAGGACATCTGAAAGAGCAGTTGGTGCTTTTAACCACTGAGCCATCTCTCCAGCCCCTGTTACTTTGTCTTACTGATGGTGTCTTTTGCCTTACAGAAACTTTTCAGTTTCATGAGGTCCCATTTATCAATTTTTGATTTTAGAGCCTGAGCCACCGGTTTTCTGCTTAGGAATTTGTTTCCTGTACCAATATGTTCAAGGCTATTCCCACTTTCTCTTCTATTAGATTTAGCTTATCTGGTTTTATTTTGAGGTCTGTGATCTACATGGACTTGAGTTTTGTCCAGGGTGATAATTAAGTATCTATTTGTATTCTTGTACATGCAGACATCCAGTTAGACTAGCACTATCTTTTGAAGATGTTTTCTTTTTTTTCCATTGTATGGTTTGGCTTATTTGTAAAAAATCAAGTATCCATAAGTGTGTGGATTTATTTCTGTGTCTTTATTCTATTTCCTTGATCAATCTATCTAAATTTATGCCAATACCATGTGGTATTTTATTACTATTGCTCTGAAGGATAGCTTGGAATCAGACATAGAAATACCTCCAGAAATTACTTTATTGTGCAGGATTGTTTTAGATATCCCAATTCTTTTGTTTTTCTACATGAAATTGAGAATTGCTCTTCCAAGGTCTGTAATGAATTGTGTTGGAATTTTGATGGGGATTTCACTGAATCAGTAGATTGATTCTGATAAGTTGACCACTAGGTTAATCCTACTGATCCATGAGCAAAGGAGATCTTTCCATCATGATATCTTCCTCAGTTTCTTTTTGTAGAGACACAAAGTTCTTGTCATACAGGTCTTTCACATCCTTTGTTAGAGAACAATTAAGGCATTTTATATTTTTTGAGGTTATTGTGAGTAGTGTTGTTTTCCTAATTTCTTTCTCAGTCTATTTATAATTTTCATAAAGGAGGGATGATGATTTTTTTTTTTAGTTAATCTTGTATCTGGCCATTTTTCTGAAGGTGTTTGCCAGCTGTAGGACTTCTCTGGTAGAATTTTGGGGATCATTTATGTGTATTCACATATCATCCATCATATCATCCATGAATAGCAAAACCTTGACTTCTTCCTTTCCAATTTGTAACCACTTTATCTCTTTCACTTGTCTTATTGCTCTGGCTAGAACTTCAAGTACTATATTGAGTAGATAGGAAACGAGTGGGCAGTCATGTTTTGTCACTGATTTTAGTTTAATTGCTTTAATTTTCTCTCCATTTAGCTTGATGTTGGCTATTGGCTTACTGTATATTGCTTTAATTATGTTTAGGTAAGTTTCTTGGATGCATGATCTCTCTAAGACTTTTAACATGAAGGAGCATTGGATTTTGTCAAAGGATTTTTTATTTTAGTTTATTTATATGGTAGATTATGTTGATGTATTTTCATATATTGAACCATTCCTGACCCCCTGGGATGAAGCCTACTTGATGATCATGTTGGATGATGTCTTTGATGTGGTACTGGATTAGGTTAGTGAACATTTGTATTTTTCTTAATGTACCTACTCTACTTTTTTCTTCCTTTCATCCAGAGTAAAATCAATATCCTTACAGAAGAGATATTGTAAAAATTAATACTCATGTCCATTTTCATGCTGCAGCCCATTCTCATAGAGAATTGTTATCAGGGTTTGTACTCTTCTACCTTTTAAGATTTATGAGAATGGATGTTATATTATCAAATGTCTAGCACGTAACTGGTCTCATCATCACTCAAAAAAGATTCTGTAACCTCACACAGACATATAGTTTCACAAATACATACTGATCTTTCATCTGTCAGCCTCCTATATTTAATTTAATTTCTATACAAACTTAAGGCCTTCAAAAACACTCTTTGAATTCTCTGTTTTCTTCTTATTTTTGTTACCAATTTCTTATCATCCTGCATCACCAATAGACTCAGTTGAAAGTTATCTAAGTTTGAGGGTAGGAAATGTCAAAGAGGCATCCAGAAATTATTAGAAAATACAAACCTATCTTGTATTTAGCACTGAGCACAGGGATTTATTTATGAAAAATTATGAATCATTAAAGCCAAATATTTATTCCTTTAAAATCTTCTGCTTCTTTCTATAAGTCTTAGATTCCAATTCACACTCCTGTAATGCTGACCTCTGCATACAGCATTTTTATAGTTTTCTTCTATTCATCTTAAACTTTAATTCGATCGTTTCTTACCAGTCTTCCCATTTGCCAATTATTCTTTTTTTCTATATTCTTTGTTTACATTCCAAATGCTTTCCACTTTTCCGGTTCCCCCCCTCCCTATCGGTCTCATAGCCCTCTTCCCTCCACCCATTTCCCAATCACCCTCCTCCCATTTCTCTGTCCTGGTACTCCCCTACAATGCTGGATCAAGCCTTTTCAGAACAAGGGCCCTCTCCTTCCTTCTTCTTGGGTATCATTTGATATGCTAATTGTGTCTTGAGAATTCACAGCTTCTGGGCTTATTAATATCCACTTATCAGAGATTGCATTCCATGTGTATTCTTTTGTGATTGGGTTACCTCACTTAGGCTGGTTGTTTTCCAGTTCCAACCATTTGCCTAAGAATTTCATGAATTCATGGTTTTTAATTACTGAGTGGTATTCCTTTGTGTAAATATACCACATTTTCTGTATCCATTCCTCCATTGAGGGGCATCTGGGTTCTTTCCAACTTCTGGCTATTATAAATAAGGCTGCTATGAAAATAGTGGAGCATGTGTCCTTATTGCATGCTGGGGAATCCTCTGGGTATATGCCCAGGAGAGGTATAGCAGGGTCCTCCAGAAGTGTCATGTCCAGTTTTCTGAGGACCTGCCAAACTGTTTTCCATAGTGGTTGTACCATCTTGCAATCCCACCAGTAGTGGAGGAGTGTTCCTCTTTCTCCACATCCTCCCCAACACCTGCTGTCTCCTGAGTTTTTAGTCTTAGTCATTCTGACTTGTGTGAGGTGGAATCTCAGGGTTGTTTTGATTTGCATTTCCCTAATGATTAATGATGTTGAACATTTCTTAAGGTGTTTCTCAGCCATCCGAAGTTCTTCAGGTGAAAACCCCATTTTTTAAATAGGGTTATTTAGTTCTCTGGGGTCTAACTTCTTGAGTTCTTTGTGTATATTGGTGCCAATTATTCTTAAGCATACTTAATGCGCTATTACATTCATCCATTTTTCTTTTTAATACTTCGTATATTTTTTTTAAAGATTTATTTATTTATTATATATAAGTACACTATAGCTGTCTTCAGACACACCAGAAGAGGACGTTGGATATCATGATGGATGGTCGTGAGCCACCATGTGGTTGCTGGGATTTGAACTCAGGACTGTCACAAGAACAGTCAGTGCTCTTCACCACTGAGCCATCTCTCCAGCCCCCAATACTTCGTATCTTATTATTTTAATTTGATATTTTTCCAATTGGTATATACCTTATTATGCTGTAAATTCCCTGCTGAATTTATGGCTTGGAATTTATTTCTTTGTTTATACAAATATTTCTCTTTAATAATTTGGTATAGCAAAATTTTATGGTCATTGTGTATTTGTTTCTTTTCTAATATTTTTATTTATTCATTGAAAAATTTTATATATGTATCCTGTTTATGTTCATCTTCCTGTTGCCCCCTTCTATCTCTCCTTTCTATTCCTCCAACATATCCCATGTTCTGATGCATATATCTGCCAACTTCTAGGTATATTATCCCAATTATGCAGTCTGAAACTAGGAAAACAATAATAAGTAGCTCACTCCACAGATTAAAGTACACATCCCATATACCAAGTAATTCAGAGAGCAGCCAGCTTTGTGTGGGTATGGGAATAGGAGAAGGCTCTTTAACAGTTCCAGGCTGCTATGCATGTTGTTCTATGATTAGGACCTTATGATCCAGCAGGCTCAAGGGAACATGAGGTGACAGTTGCAGATGAGAATCCTGCTTGGAGCACTTAACAGGCCCCTATGTATTACAGAGAAAATACCAGGCCCTTTGGACAAATTGTCAAATGAAGAATAGAATCGCAATAAGAAGCAGCTAATTCTTTTAAGAGTTGATAAAATTAAGACAGCATACCATTGGGAGTTTATGAATTACCTGCGTAGACAGATGCTAGAGAGTCAGCAGCAGCCACTAGTCTACCTCCCACCCTGCTTCCAAGCACTTGACCCATCTTATCTCTCAACACTGCTGAGTTACTGTGGACGATTTCTGCCTTCTGTTATTATAAAGAGAAAGGTGTCACCAACAAGAAGAAAAAAGGCCAGTTACAGAGGCTTAAGCGAGATTTGGGAAGGAAGTATGATGCCCTTTCACTCCAAAGAAGCTTTTGCCGGGCGGTGGTGTCACAGCCTTTAATCCCAGCACGAGGGAGGCAGAGGCAGGCAGATTTCTGAGTTCAAGGCATATAGTCTACAGAGTGACTTCCAGGACAGCCAGGTCTACACAGAGAAACCCTGTGTTAAAAAAAACAAAATAAAACAAAAACAACAACCCCGCCCCCCCCAAAAAAAAACCCCAAGAACCTCTTAACCTCTTGTAGCACAAGACACTGTAGCACAACAGTAGCCCCTAAGTGTTCAGCGCCCACCACCTCTCAGGTCTGTCTTCACTGTAGGTCCTATCGCCTATAAGATTCTGCTTCTAAGCGTTTGTTTCTTTTTTGTTACTGCAGAGGTTAAGTAGTTTGGTTTTTATTTCTGATGACTCCTTTGAAAGTGTATTTGTGACATTTACCAAATTCAACATGGTTCCTAGCATATTGTCCTGCTTGAATGTCAGACCCTTAGTTAGGCGTGTTAAAAATATTTAGTGGAGGAAAAAAATCATTTTAGAAGGAAAATTTTCAACTCAACATTGAGCTCTTATTCACTGAGGCCTTTTAATGGCAGGTTAAAATGCTCATAAGATGAGAAAGCCCTAAGGTGTCCATTCACTGGTACTTTGCCAAATGAGTGAGCACTGACATTGCTGATTTTAGACTTCTCTCAGTGCGGCAGAGGCCATGATGTTAGGTTCTGTGAGCGTGAAGGCTCTTCTCCCACTCAGGGTTAGGGATGCAACCAGAAGCTCGTGAAATAGCTTGAAATGTCTTTGATGTCAAAAGTACTTTGTCTCAAAAGTAATGTAAATATTATATTCTATTCAATATTATCTGCATCTGTTTTAATATAAAATGTGCTTTGCATTGCCTACTCTTTTCTCCCAGAAAAAAAGTCAAGTACAGATGATCTAGGGAAAAAAAGATATCTAACTTTTTAGTTGGGTATTGTAATGAAAATCAATTTCAGTATTATTACTTGCCAAGGCTTCCATATGCTGATCAGTTTGAATAGTCTCAGGGTCACTTCTGAATATTTTCTCTCATATTAAGGTAATGTTAGTTGTCTAACCCTTATCATTTCTTACTTTGATATCTTTGTACATGTTATTTATCCAGGAGGACATGGGTCAACAGGCAGAAGCACTTAAAGAAGAAAAAAATCCCTTAAAGAATTTCAGGAAAACACAAACAAACAAGTGAAGGAACTGAATAAAACTATTGAGGACGTAAAAATGGAAGTAGAAACAATAACGAAATCACAAAGTGAGACATCTCTGGAGATAGAAAACCTTGGAAAGAATTCAGGAGTCATGTATGCAAGGATCAACAACAGAATACAAGAGATAGAAGAAAGAATCTCAGGTACTGAAGATACCATAGAAAGTATTAACTCAACAGTCAAAGAAAATGCAAAATGCAAAAAGCTTGTAACCCAAAACATCTAGGAACTCCAAAACACAATGAGATGACCAAACCTAAGTATTAAAGGAATAGAAGAGAGCAAAGATTTACAACTTAAAGGGTCAGTAAATATCTTCAACAAAGTTATGGAAGAAAACTTCCCTAACCTAAAGAAAGAGATGCCCATGAACATACAAGAAGCCTACAAAACCCCAAATAGACTGGACCAGAACAGAAATTCCTCCTGTCACATAATAATCAAAACCCCAAATGTACTTAACAAAGACAGAATATTAAAAGAGTAAGGGGAAAAGGCCAAGTAACCTACAAAGGCAGACCTATCAGAGTTACACCAGACTTCTCACCAGAAACTGTAAAAGCTAGAAGATCCTGGGCAGACCTCATACAGACCCTAAGAGAACACAAATGCCAGCCCAGACTACTATTCTCAGCAAAACTCTCAATCATCATAGATGGAGGAAACAAGACATTCCATGACAAAACGAAATTTATACAATATCTTTCCACAAATCCAGCTCTACAAAGGATAATGGGTAGAAAATTCTAGCACAAGGAGGGAAAACACACCCTAGAAAAATCAATAAACAAACCCAAAAGAAAATAGCCACACAAACAGAATTCATTCAACAAACCCAAAAGAAGATAGCCACACAAACAGAATTCCACTTTTAAAAACAAAAATAACAGTAAGCGACAATCATTTTGCCTTAATATCTCTTAGCATCAATGGACTCAATTCCCCAATAAAAAGATATAGACTTACAGACTGGATATGTATCTGCATGGTTCTTAAACCAGCATATAAAATGGATATTTATAGCGTAAACGGTGACAGCACTTGGGGGTAGGAATCGAGATTAAGATGGGATGTAACTGTACTCTGATGACACCAAACAATTTTGCAAGAAAATTTGTGATAAGATTTTACAATGAAATGATGCCTTTGCTCAGTTTATGTGAATGAGAAAGGTTTTATGTGTTCATCTTTTAGAGAGCTCTAAGTGTTAGCGTCATGTTGACAACACAGAAGAGAAGATAGAGGACTTCTCAGCTCTTGGTGGTAGAGCAGAGTGTATTTGCATGCTATGGTTGCTTTGACAAAGTAGCACACACTTAGTGGCTTATAACAACATCATATTTTCCAAAAAATTGTGAACTTCCTAAGTCTGAATCAAGGGTTTATTCAGGGCATTTCTCTTGAGTTCTAAGTGTTATTCTTCTTCTGATTTCAGATGGCCTTTCCTGAGTATGCTAATTTCTTATAAGAACTCATTATTCAGGATTAGAACTGATACTTTTGCCTTAATTACTTCTATGAAGGCCCTAGCTCCATAAAAATATTACATTTGCAGTGGCTGAGTGCTGAGATATCAAAATATGGCTTTATGGGGAAATAATTCAATCCATAACACTGTGAACCTAGATTAAGAAATATATAAGCAGTGCTGCTCCTTTTTTGCCAAATGTATCAGCCAAAATATATTCCATTTATTGGGGGGAAAACTTCCTTAAATGGTTTCACTTAAATTTCATAGGAAACATCTTCATACAAGATCTAATATTATTTCCAGAACTACAAGTTATGCACTACAAAATATACATAAATGGAAAGTACAGAAATATGAACCTCACACACATGTGTGACAAACAGAAATTGTTTACAAATTGAAATAACAATGACAATGATTTAAAGGAAAAACAAGTCAGAATTTCTTTAAAAACAGACATTCAAATCTAAAATATGCATGCATAGTGTTTTAAAGAATCATGTAACAGGTGTATTTATCAGTATTTTATACAAAGAATTATTCCAGTGCCTAATGTAAGTAAAATGAGCTGTACATTTGGGATATATGAATATCATTGGTATATATGTAAATTATAATATATAAATATTAGAGAAAATTATTACCAGTGTATATACAGAGCAATTGTGCTAGTTATAAGGTAGAAGAGAAGCTGAGGGCACACAAAGCCATGATCTGGAGCATCCTGGGATTTTAGTGGAGGGGGTGAGAAGGGGCAGGATCCTAGCCTCAGCTCTGAGACATTTAACAAGGGTGAATAGGGACTTGAATAGCCTGCAGGCCAGCATGGGCTTTGATATGCAATCACAGGCATCTGTCAATAGATAACTCATCCCTACAGACAGAGGAAAGGGAAGTAACTCCCTTAGGCTGACAAACCTGTTTCTCTAGTTCCTGAGGAATGCTGGCTTTAATCTAACCACCAGCGATCTTACTGTATAGTTCAGATTGAGCCTACCTTAGACTAAATTTTTGACAAAGTGGCTCTGTGCTCTGAGGGGAAATGGGGTACCTTCCTTAACATAAGAGACAGAATCCAAAGAATTTCGGAAGGAATATGCCCGAGGTAAGAAAATAGAACTGTGGAACTAAACATTATGAAGAAGCCAGGAGAAGACTTACCAAAAGGGAACACTGAAAGTCGGAGTGCAAGAGGCTGCAGGCATAAAACCAACCAACCCACAAAACCAAACTAAGCCAAACCAGAAGAAAACCGCCAGAGCACAGCAGGCACACGCAGAAACCAAGAAACAATAACTCTAGTATAATGTAAAGGGGAGAACATACTAATAAGTACACAGAATGAGAAAGGAGCAGCAGGCTTCCACGGAATGTGCAGGTGGCAGAGGAGTCGCATCCGCGCGTGAGCTTAGCATGAGGACGCACGAGCCCACGCGCAGCAGCACCAGGACACCAGCAACGGTCACTTCGCTGGCCAGGCTGCCCGCTCAGAGGACTGTTGCAGGCATCAGGGGATCTTTCCCTTCACAGTACTGGCGAGCACTCCCAGAGCTGGACGCCTGTGACTCGGGCTTTTAGCAGAGGTGGCCACAAGGTGTCAGAAGCCCCCTCCTGCAGCCACTATCCCTGGGGGCAGGGCGCCAGAAAGGGCCAGCTAGGAGGTGGGCACCCTAGTGCGGTGGTGGTGGGTGATGGGACAGAACCCCGCTGGAGAAACGGAGTAGCGGTGGGCATAGGCTCCCACAGGAAGGCGAAGGGGTTGGGGGGATCTGCAGTGAGCAGCAGGAACTGGGGTTGTCCTCCTGAGCCAGAAGGAGGCTCTGGAAAGAGCTCTGTGGAGTCCAGGGATGGGTACCACCAAGCAGCCAGGGAAAGCAGAGGGGACAGGGAGCAGCAGGTAGGACTGGGGACCACAGGCAGGGACACTCAGGACACTGAGGGAGGGAGGAGAGGAGCTTTACTGCTCTTCCTGTCTTCCAAACAGATTTGCAGCCATCCCTTCAGGGGCAGGGCAGGGGACTCAGGCTGCTGAGCACCAGTCACTGGGCACAGGACTCCAGCTGCTGAGCAGAGTAGCTGATTCCTGTCTTGGAGGATTCCTAACTCTCTTGGACAGCCACCATCCTGTCTCTAGTGCTTCCTTCCCAGGGGTGTAGGGAACCCCAGAGACAGAGCCTCACAGCAGAAGCCCATCCAGGTTTATAACTTCTTCCTCAGGCTCCTGCCACCTACAATTAGGGACCAGGAAAAAGCACAGAGGCACTCACTGGAGAGGTTCACCATTTACCCCCACAGATAAGTGTCTCTCCATTTTCACACTGCAGCCTTGGAGCCCTCCAGGACCCTGGAAACAGAAGCACAGCTCACCTGCAAAGCTGCAGAAGAGGACATGGAAAGCACAAACCTGAACAAGAAAAGATCTGGTCAGAAGAGGCAGAGGAGCAGATCTCCAGTCCCGCCCCAAAGGAACATAGTGGGCTGCAGAATTTCCCATGAGTGGAAGGAAGGCAATGGTCTGATCACACAGTGGAAGGGTACTGTGCTGGATCAGGTGCCTGTAAACCCCTCTCTCTACCTGGTGAAATATGATGGGGTAGACTGTGTCTATGGACTGGAACTCCAAACAGATGAGAGGGTATTGTCCCTAAAAGTTCTTGCTGACAAGGTGACATCTCAAGCCACTGATGTCAGCCTTGCTCATACCATAATTGGCAAAGCAGTGGCGCACAGGTTTGAGGGTGAGCATGGTTCTAAAGAGGAATGGAGAGGCATGGTCCTGGGCCAAGCACCAGTGCTAAATAGTAGTTTTTATATGACTTACGAGAGAGATCCCGTGTTGTACGTATACCAGGTTCTAGAAGATTTTAAAGAGGGAGACCTCCGTATCTTGGAAGGGTTCAGTGATCCCCCTCCCTTAGACATCAACCTGGAGCTTATGCATGGCCTGGTAGGCACACAGGTGGGATACACCAAAGGTGATGGCACAAGAAGGGTCGGAATGATCAT
Organism: Apodemus sylvaticus; assembly: GCF_947179515.1. Classification (NCBI taxonomy): domain Eukaryota; kingdom Metazoa; phylum Chordata; class Mammalia; order Rodentia; family Muridae; genus Apodemus; species Apodemus sylvaticus. The sequence continues at coordinate 14,586,375 of NC_067495.1, read as the reverse complement.
TCGGCAGGTTGAGGCCAAGCCCACTGTGTTCTTTGTCAAGTTTGACAATGATTCACTTATCTATGTCTATCACGTGGTAAAGAAGTTCTAGCCAATTGTCAAGGCGCTGCCACAGCTGTAGAAATAAAGCTATCAAAGAGTTAACTCAGGAACTTTGGGACACTTGCCTCTCCCAGAAGACATGAAGAGTCATAGACCCTCTTCCCTGGGATTTGGGTCTGGGGAGGGTTATTATTATAAAGTTGTCTCTCTAGAGAATATAAAAATGGTCATATTTGAAACAGAGGATATAAAAATGGTCATATTTGAAACAGGGAGCATATAGAATTGACTATATAGACAATTTCACTTAGAAAAATCTTTATAATTGTTATTTAGATGACTTAAATTTATAGCCAAGATATTAAGACATGAGTCAGATAGTCTTTTAAGATAGTACAGATGACAAAGGTTCTGTTTGACAGAGATGATAGACTGGGTGTTAGGTAGATCTTAAACTTTTATAATTTCAAAACTCGATTTCTATTTAGAGAGTAAGTCTTTTTTCTCTATTTTTAATAGATATATTATTTATAATTCAAATTTTGTCCCCTTTCCTGGTACACCCCCCCCCCCCGAAAATCCCATAAGCCATCTCCCCCCGTGCCCCCTTCTCCAATAAACCCTCTCCTGCTTCCCTGTCCTGGTATTCCTCCACAAGGTGGCATCCAGGACGATGGGCTTGTCATTCCTTTGCAGTCTAACAAGGTCATCCTCAGCTGCCTAAGCATCTGGAGTCATGGTTAAGCTCATGTGTATTCCTTGGTTAATATTTTTGTCCCTGGGAGCTCTGGGAATACTGGGTGGCTCATATTGTCATTCCTCCTATGGCACTGCAAACCCCTTCGGCTCCTTGGGTCCTTTCTCTATCTCCTCCATTGAGGACCCTGTGCTAAGTTCAATGTCTAGCTGAGAATGTCCCTCTCTGTAGTTTTCAGGCACTAGCACAACCTTCCTGGTGACAGCTATATCCAGCTCTGGTCAGCAAGCACTTCTGGGCATCATTAATAGTGTCTTGGTTTTGTAACTATATAAGGGTTGGATCACTAATTGGCTTAGTCTCTGGATGGTCTTTTCCTCAGTCTCTGTTCCAAACTTTGTCTCTCTATCTCCTTCTGTGTGTATTTTGTTCCCCCTACTCAAAAGGACCAGAGTATCCATACTATGGTCTTCCTCCTTCTTAGAAATGTGAATTGAGTCATAGGTATTCCAAGCTTGTGGGCTAATATCCACTTATCACTGAGTGCATACCATGTGTGTTCTTTAGTGATTGGTTTACTTCACTTAGGAGGATATTTTCAACTTCCACCCAAAAATAAGGATTTCATGAATTCATTGTTTCTAATAGCTGTGTAGTATTCCATTTTGTAAATATACCATATTTCCCATATCCATTCCTCCATTGAGGGACATCAGGGTTCTTTCCAGCTTCTGGTTATTATGAATAGGGCTGCTTTAAACATGGTGGAGCATGTGCCCTTATTACATGCTGGGAATCCTATGAGTATATGCCCAGGGATGGTATAACAGGGTCCTCCAGTAGTGTCATGCCCAGTTTTCTGGGGAAACGACAGACTGATTTCCACAGTGGTTGTACCAGCTTGTAATTACACCAGCAGTGAAGGAGTGTGCTTCTGTCTCCACATCCTCACCAGCACCTGCTGTTTCCTGAGCTTTTGATCTTAGCCATTCTGACCAGCCTGGGATGAAATTTCAGGGTTGTTTTGATTTGCATTTCCATGATGACTAAAAATGTTGAACATTTTTCATTCCTCATGTTGAATGTTACAGCCATTCAACATTCCTCAGGTGAAAATTATTTGTTTAGCTCTGTACCCCATTTTTTAATAGGATTAAACTGCTGGAGTCCACCTTCTTCTGTTCTTTGTATATATTGGATATAAGCTCTCTGTTGGATGTAGGGTTTGTAAAGATCTTTACCCAATTTGTTTGCTGCTGTTTTGTCCTATTGACAGTGTCCTTTGCATTACAGAATCTTTGTAATTTTATGAGGTCCAATTTGCCAATTCTTGATCTTAGAGCATAAGCTGTTGTTCTGTTCAGGAAAATTTCCCCTGTGCCCATGTGTTCAAGACTCCTCCCCACTTCCTTTTCTATTAATTTTAGTGTGTCTGGTTTTATGTGGAGGTCCTTGATTCACTTGAACTTGAGCTTTGTACAAGAAAATAAGAATGGATTGATTGGCATTCTTCTACCTGCTAGCCACCAGTTGAACCAGCACCACTTGTTGTAAAGGGTCTCTTTGCAGGGCAGTGGTGGCACACTCCTGTAATCCCAACACTCTGGGAGGCAGAGACAGGCAGATTTCTGAGTTCGAGGCAAGCCTGGTCTGCAATGTGAGTTCCAGTACAGCCAGGGCTATACAAAGAAAGCCTGTCTCGAATGAAAAAAAAAAAAAAAAAGAAAAAAAAAAAAGAAAATAGAAAACAAAATCCAAAACACAAAAAAGAAAAGAAAAGAACAGAAAAGGGTCTTGTTTTTTCTATTGGATGGTTTTAGCTCCTTAGTAAAAAAGATCAAGTGACCATAGGTATCTGGGTTAATTTCTGGATCTTCAGTTCTGTTCCATTGATGTACTTGCCTGCCACTGCATCAATACCATGAGGGTTTTTATCACTATTGCACTGTAGTACTACTTGAGGTCTGGGATACTGATTCTCGCAGAAGGACCTTTAAGGTTGAAAAGAGTTTTAGCTACCATGGCTTTTGTTATTCCAGATGAATTTGAGAATTTCTCTTTCTAACTCTAAGAAGAATTGAGTTGGTATTTTGATGGGGATTGCATTGAATCTGTACATTGCTTTAGGCAAGATGGCCATTTTTACTACATTAATTCTGCCAATCCACAAGCATGGGAGATCGTTCTAACTTCTGAGGTTTTCTTGGATTTCTTTCTTCAGAGACTTGAAGTTCTTTTCATACAGATCTTTCACTCACTTGGTTAGAGTTACACGAAGCTTCTTTATATTTTTGTGACTATTGTGAACGATATTATTTCCCTAATTTTTTTCTCGGCATTTTTTGTTTGTTTGTTTGTTTGTTTGTTTTTGTATAGGAAGGCTACTGGTTTGTTTCAGTTAATTTTATATCTGGCCACTTTGCTGACATTTTTTATCATCTGTAAGAGTTTTCTGGTGGAGTTTTTTGGGTCACTTAAGTATACTATCATATACTCTGCAAATAGTGATAATTTGGTTTCTTCCTTTGCAATTTGTATCCCTTTGACATCCTTTTGTTGTCTAATTGCTCTAGCTAGAACTTCAAGTACTATATTGAGTATATATGGAGAGAGTGCAGCCTTGCCAAGTCCCTGATTTTAGTGGGATTGCTTCAAGTTTCTCTCCATTTTGTTTGATGTTGGCTACTTGTTTGCTGTATATTGCTTTTAATATGTTTAGGTATGGGCCTTGAATTCCTGATCTTTCCAAGACTTTTAACATGAAAGGATGCTGAATTTTGACAAATGATTTTTCAGCATCTAATGAAATGTCCATGGGGTTTTTTCTTTGAGTTTGTAGTGGATTACATTGATTGATTTCCATATATTGAACACTGGGATGTAGCCTACTTGATGATGGTGAATAATCATTTTGATATGTTCTTGGGATCAGTTGGCAAGAATTTTCGCATCAATATTCACGAAGGGAATTGGTCTGAAATTCTCTTTCTTTGTTGCATCTTTGTGTTGTTTTGGTATCACCATAATTGTGGCTTACAGAATGAGTGGGGTAGGGTTCCTTCTGTTTCTATTTTGTGGGAAATTTTGAAAAGTATTGGAGTTAGGTCTTCTTTGGAAATCTGATAGAATTCTGGACTAAAACCATCTGGTCCTGTGATTATTTTGTTTGGGAGATTTCAATGACCACTTCTATCTCTTTAGGGGATATAGGACTGTTTAGATGGTATATCTGAACCTGGTTTAATTTAGGTATTTGGTATCTGTGTATGAAATTGTCCATTTCATCCAGATTTTACAGTTGTGTTGAGTATAGGCATTTGTGGTAGGATCTGATGATTTTTTAAAATTTCTTCATTTTTTGTTGTTCTATCTCCCTTTTCATTTCTGATTTTGTTAATTTGGATACTGTCTCTTTGTTTCTCTGGATTGTCGGGCTAAGGGTTATTTTCTCAAAGAACCAGCTCCTGTTTTTGTTGATTCTTTGTATAGTCCTTTTTGTTTCTACTTGGTTGATTTTAGCCCTGAGTTTGATAATTACCTGCCTTCTACTCCTCTTGGGTGTATTAGATTCCTTCTGTTCTTGAGCTTTCATGTGTGCTGTAAATCTGCTAGTGTATGCTCTCTCTGGTTTCTTTTTGGAGGCACTCAGATCTATGAGTTTTCCTCTAAGCACAGCTTTCATTGTGTCTCATAAATGTGGGTATGTTTTGCCTTTATTTTGATTAAAGTCCTAAAAGTCGTTGACTACTTTCCTTATTTCTTCCTTAACCAAGTTATCATGAAGTAGCGTATTGTTCAGCTTTCATGTGTACATGGTCTTTCTGTTGTTTTTGCTGCTATTTAAGACCATCCTTTCTCCATAGTGATCTATTAGGGGGCATGGGATTTGTTTGATCTTCTTATATCTGTTGAGGTCTGTTTTGTGACCAAATATATGGTCAATTTTAGAGAAGGTACCATGAGGCACTGGGAAGAAGATATATTCTTTTGATTTAGGATGAAATGTTCTGTAGATATCTGTTAAATCCATTGGGTCCAAAACTTCAGTTAGTTTCACTATGTCTTTGTTTAGTTTGTGTTTCCATGATGTCTCCATTGAGGAGGGTGCTGTGTGGAATTCACCCACAATTATCGTGTGGAGTGCAATGTGTGCTTTGAGCTTTTGTAAAGTTTCTTTTATGAATGAGGGTGTCCTTGCATTTGGAGCATAGATGTTCAGGATTGAAAGCTCTTTTGAGAAGATTTTTCCTTTGAAGTGTACAAAGTGTCCTTCCTTTTCTTTTCTGAAGACTTTTTGTTGAAAGTCAATTTTATCAGATGTTAGAATAGCTACTCCAGCTTGTTTCCTGGGATTATTTTCTCCAAAACTGTTTTCCAGGATTTTACTATGTGGTAGTGTTTGGTTTTAACACTGGGGTGTGTTTCCTGTATGCAGCAAAATGCTGGGTCCTGTTTACATATCCAGTCTGTTAGTCGATGTCTTTTTATTGGGGAGTTGACTCTATTGATATTAAAAGATATTAAGGAATAGTGATTATTACTTCCTGTCATTTTTGATGCTATTTTTATGTTTGAGTGGTTATCTTCTTTTGGGTTTGTTGAAAGAAAATTACTATCTTTCTTCTTCTAGAGTTTATTTGCCCTCGTTATATTGGTGCTTTCCATCTATTGTCCTTTGTAGGGCTAGATTTGTGGAAAGATATTGTGTAAATTTGGTTTAATCTTGGAATATGTTGGTTTCTCCATCTATGGTGATTGAGAGTTTTTCTGGGTGTAGTAGTCTAGACTGGCATTTGTGTTCTCTTAGGGTCTATATGACATCTGCCCAGGATCTTCTACCTTTCATTGTCTCTGGTGAGAAATCTGGTATAATTCTGATAGATCTTCCTTTATATGTTATTTGGCTTTTTTAAAAAAAAAATCTTACTGCTTTTAATATTCTCTCTTTGTTTACTACATTTGGTGTTTTGATCATTATGTGATGGGAGGAATTCCTGCTCTGGTCCAGCCGGTTTGAAGTTCTGTAGGTTTCATGTATGTTCATTTGCATCTCTCTTTTTGGGTTAGGTAAGTTTTCTTCTATAATTTGGTTGAAGATATCTACTGTCCTTTTAAGTTGTAAATCTTCATACTCTTTTATACCTTTAATCCTTAGGATTTGTCTGCTTATTGTGTCCTGGATTTCCTGGATATTGTGGGTCACAAATGTTTTGCATTTTACATTTTCTTTGACTGTTGAGAATATGCTTTCTCTGGTATCATCCACACCTGAGATTCTTTCTTCTATCTCTTTTATTCTGTTGTTGATGCTTGCATCTATGATTCTCGATGTCTTTCCAAAGGTTTCTATCTCCACAGTTGTGTCACTTTGTGATTTATTAGTTGTTTCTACTTCTGTTTTTAGTTCTTGGGTGGTTTTGTTTAGTTCCTTCACTTGTTTGTTTGCATTTTCCTGTAATTCTTTAAGAGATTTTTTGTTTTCTCTTTAAGCAATTTTCCCTGTTGACCCATGTTCTCCAATATTTCTTTCAGGGATTTGTATGTTTCCTTTGCAAGGGCATCTACCTGTTCACTCGTGTTCTCCTGAAGTTCACTAAGGGCATTATTTATATCCTTCTTGAATTCCTCTATCAGCATCATGAAATGTGATTTTAAATCCATATCTTGCCTTTCTGGTGTGTAGGGTTATCCAGGATTTGCTGTTGTGTGAGAACTTGGTTTAAATGGTGCCTTGTTGCCTTGGTTTCTATTGGTAATGTTCTCGCATTTGCCTTTTGCCATCTGGTTATCTATGGTATTAGCTGGTGTTGCTGTCTTTGACTGTGGCTTATCTGTCTTGCAAGCCTCTGTACATGTGCTCCTGGGAGACCTGTTATCTGTGTACAGAGGTATGTAGGTACTTCTGTGAGACCTGCTCGCTCTCTTGTGGTTGAATGTGTATGTGTGTCCACAGTCAACTCTGGGTGCAGGTGGAAATCAGAATTGAGAGTAAGTCTTCATAGTTATGTAAATGAATCTAGTTGAGGACCCACCTCCCTCCACATAGATAAAAGCCTTTCTTTTTCGAGACCGACCTCACAGGTTCTGGCCTTGAGGAAGAAGAAAGTCCAAGTTGAGATATATGGACCTGAGTAAGTCTGGAGAGATGTATTGGAGGTTGCTGAGTAAGTGTGTAGAGAGATTTAGTCCAGGTTGCTGAGAAATTCTACCATTACAGAGGGACAGAGGAGTAGAGGGAACTGAGAAAAAGAGAGAAAAAAAGAGATGAAAGCTATAGAGTCCTGGCTATAGTAGTCAGGAAATGCAGAGAAGAGAGACAGAAAAGGACCAGTTCGAATACTACAAGGACAGAAGCCACTGGGCCTGAGCATACCCTAGAGGAAGACAGGAAGAGGAATTCCCAGTCCTTGGGAAAAAAGCCTCCAAGTGGTAAAGGTGTTAGCCCTGGGTGAAGACAGTAACTAGGGGAGATGGGTCACGCCTAGGTTCTGACCACCTCTTCCAACCCAGGGTAACTCAGGGTAGAGGAGAAAACTACTCAGTTCTTGGTGGACACAGGGGCTCAACACTCAGTCCTAGAATGGCTATGTTTCCAAGTGAAGATCTTGTGTCCAAGAAGCCACTGGCACCAAAATGTATTCATGGACTACTGAAGAACAGGAGACTTGGAGATAGGATGGGTAGCCCATTAATTTATGGTCACCTCAGACTGTCCCTACCCTCTGTTGGAGCAATACATACTCTCCAAAATATCAGCCCATATCCACTTCCTGCCCGATGGACCATAGCTCACTGGCCTGAAAGGAAAGATTAACCCCTGCCAAAAGTAGAAGCTACAGATGGGAACAGTTTTCTCCATGAAGGTCGGAGATGAGCAGGAGTAGCTGTAGTGGACAGAACGAATGTCATCTGGGAAGAGCCTCCACCCTCTGGCACTCAACGCAGAAAGTGTTGTTACTACCTCTGAATCCTGTGACATCACATAGTTGACAGTGGGACTTGTACACCTTTCGCCAAGGCAACAGCCACCATATTCCCAGAATCCATTGTGCTCAGCTTTACCTGTGACAATGTCACCATCCATAATTATTAGATGAGCACCCCCTCTTCTCTCTTTCTTCCCCTCTTCCCATTCCACAGCCACTTTGCCCTTTCCCTACTCAACACACCTCACATGGAACTGTTTGGCATGGTGTGGCCTTTCTGGAGTTGCTGCTGCATGCTGATCCCAAAATTGGTGCAGAATCCTGGGCATCACTATGCAGGGGAGCTGTGGACCCAGGTGACCAGCTGTTGCCATCTGGCATGGTTGGGAACCCCTGCTGCTGCTGGAGAACTGATGCTATCACCATCACAGCCTACAGCCACTACTACAGCACATGGACTTGACCTGGTAGCACCCGCCTAAATGTGGATTCCACCACTGTTTAGACCATTGTTGCTGCTGCTTCTGCGAGACTCTCAGGCTTCTCCCATGTGAGCTGTGTGTTGCAGCCTATCAAGGGGAATTGACTCCTGGCCAACCAACCAAACTGTTCCACATTTCCTGCTACTGGACTGCAAATTCCTGCAAACACACACCGGCCATATCAATTGGTAAGGAGTTTCCCTGTTTACTGGAGGCACCCTTAGGCCCAGATAAAGCCTGGCCAACCTCTTTTGGGCTAAGGGTTGGCTTTCAATGCTCACTCCATATGACTGGCCTCCTGGCTGACATTTGTGTTAGGACATATAGCCCTTGGGTGACTTCCCCTCTCAAAAGCCATCTAAAATTCCCTGAAACTCTTGCAGCTGCTGAAAAAATCTTGTACCAGGTTGGGTTGCTTAAAGACATTTCTGGGAAATGTCACAGGGCCCCTAGATTTTCTCATGATGACCTGAATTTCTAGCTTGGCCTTAACCATGTTGCTAACAGTCCTCTGGGATGCTGGTACAGATTATTGAGCAACTCCCCTATCATACCATGGGCGCTAACTTGTCTTTGACCATACCTCTAGGCACCCTACTGGGATGTCTTCTGGAAAATCTCAAATCTCTGAAACTAACACCCAATTTGAGGTGCTCAAAACAGATATACCTCTGCAATAAGGTCTGGATTCAATAACCTTTAGATATTCCAAATTGCCACCTAATACCACTCTCGACCTGATCATTTTAAGAGATCTCCATACATAGTGCCAGCAGTCCAGTAAATGGAATCTTTTGTTTTATATATTCAAACTTTCACGTATCTCCACTCTAAACCCTCCCTCTGCTCTTTGTGTCCTCCAACCCAACTTTTCTTAGCTATGAAACCTCCCCACCTTCCATTAGATGATGCTGTCCTTGATCCTGCCAATGAGCCATCTCCCATAAGCTGTAGATCTGCCACTGTGCCTGCGAAAACCCAAACTGCCACCTCAGTTTCTCTTTCTCACCAGGCCAGGAACCTACTAACTTGACCTCTCCTGATGTCCCTCTTCTCCTTCTGTGCCAGCTACAGGTTGCTCTAAAGGCCCTGAAGTGGTATCGACCTTTGACCCTCCTATCACATGTTAAAAGGATACAGCCCCAGTACTTCTCCTCCAAGAACACCTGACCCAGCACTGGTCTGTCCTTTAAGGGAAGTGGCTGGAGTTGATGGTCTGGTTAGAGTACATGTTCCTTTCTTGCTGAGTGAACTTTCTCAAATATAAGCAGACTCTGTTCCATGTTTCTAACATATCAAGCTTTATTAAGGAGTTCCAGTACATCACTCAATTTTGTAGTTTGACTTTCAATGATGCTAATATGATTTTTATTAATAATTTCCTTCCTGATGAATGCAAGTGAGTTTGGGAAGAGGCAAGTAGGCATGCAGGTGAAATTCCCCAAAGAGAAACTACATGTCCAGTCGGATCTGAGGCAGTGCCTGACCAGGTTCCCCGATGGAATTACAATTCCACAGGTGATATTTTATCCAGAGACAGGTTTATAATGCATTCTGGCCAGTCATAGAAAAGAAGCCTGTATACCAGTAAATTTTGAAAAACTTCAAGGAATTTTGTAGGACAAGCAGAAAAATCCATCTCAGTTCTGAGAATTCCTAACAGAGGCTTTATTAAAATACACCAATCTGGACCCTGAAAATGCAGAAGGTAGGCAACTTCTGATGACCTATTTTTTTCCCAGAGCGACCCTGACATAAAAGCTAAACCTTGGCATTTGGAGAGGGGGCCTCTAACTCCACAGGTGGATGTCTTGGTGCTGGACTTCAATGTGTACGATGATAAAGATGAAAACACCAAAAACAAAAGTACCACATGCTGGCAAAGGCTGTCTGTCCAGCTCTGGCTACTATCCCAGACACCTGGCCTTTTAAAGCTCAAGAACCACCAGCTCCCTGCTAGAGATGTGGTGAGTGGGGTCACTGGGTGAGCGCTTGCACTACCTCCCACCTTGCAAACCAAGAGGACCTTGTCCTAAGTGCCATTGGGAGGGACATTGGGCTGTCAATTGCCCTCCTGCCATGTAGAACAGAGGGATATCCCATCCAGGTACTCCTTCTCAAACCTGTTACCAAGCCCTTTCAGAGGCTCCAACAGGTTCTCCTTAAGGCCCCAGCCATATTATCTATTATCTCCATGACCTGACTTGTCCTTTTTTCCTCTATATAACTGAAAAGGAGGGATATGCCCTTGGAGCCTTAGGTCACCAAGTGGGACCTTCTTTTTGTCAAATAGACTAGATTTACCCATCCAGGGATGGGCACCTTGTATTCTTAGCTTAGCAGCTGTTAAACTCCTTATTCAACAGTCAGTGAAGCCAAACTTAGGGTCACCCATAACAGTCCTCTCTTCTCATAACCTGTCACAGCTTTTACCTTACAAAGGCTTGGAGATTCTCCCTACCTCCAGACTTCTTTCTCTTCAGGTAGCACTAATAGAAGATTCCACACTCACCTTCCAATCATGCCCCCCTCTCTTTATATTTCCAATCTTGTTCCCTGACCTAATTCTAACTACTCTCTGTCTCACTCCTGAACTGAGACTTTAGAGCAACTATTACCTCAGCTTCCACACATACAGGAGGGCACATTGACTCAATCCATCTGTACCTGGTACACAGATGGAAGCTCCTTTCTATGAGAAGGGACTAGAAAACCTGGCTATTCCATAGTGTCAGATCCAATGTGGTGGAGGCATAGGCCCTTCCTGCTCACACCACTAATCAGCCTGCTGAGCTAATAGCCATCACCTGTGCCTTTCAACCTGCACAGGGATGATCCTTCACTATCTACACAGATTCCACATGTGCTTTCCATGTCCTCCTGTCTCATGCCACTATCTGGAAGGAGTACAGGTTACTTTCTGAAAAAGGATGATCAATAACTAATGCAAACCACATTTTGGCCATGCTTCTGGCCTCCTATCTCCCCAAAACTATTGGGATTGGCCACTGCAGATCCTGCCAGATCAGCCAGGGCTGTGGCCCTTAGGGGCCTAAACTCATCTCACCTTCCCCAGGACACTCTTATACTGCAACCCACATCTCTACGTTCACCTCAAAACTCTGTCCTGTCTTTACCAACTCTTTCATCCTATCATCTAAGCACTGTCTTCTTTTGTTATGACCCACCTACAGCCTACTCCTGAGTACTTGTTTCTTAAAATATCACTGATTCTTGTAAATTCTGTCTGATGTCAGAATCCAACTCAAGGTATCATAGCACCCCTTTTCCTACCCATCATGCTAGAGGTTCCCTTCCTGGAACTGACTGGCAACTTGACTTTCCCCACATGCCTACTGTCAAATATGCCAAGTACCTCCTGGTCCTGGTGGATACCTTCTCATGGTGGGTGTAAGCATTTCCAATAACTAACAAAAGGTCTCAGACAGTCTCTGATCTCCTCCAAGCGACCATCCCCCTATTTGGTGCCCTGGACTCCCTTCAGTCAGGGAAAGGCCCTGAATTTACTTCCCAGATTTCTCAAATTCTATCTAAGACCCTAGACATCCCCTAGCATTTTCCCTTTCCCTACAACCCTCAATCTTCAGGTAAGGCAGAAAGAACTAATCTCTCTTTAAAAACCACTCTTGCTAACTTGCCACAGGAACTTTACCTTAACTTCTACCTCTGGCTCTTTTCAGGCCACAGGCTCTCCCCAGGCAACCTCTTCTCATCTTACCCTTTGAACTCATGCATGGACGTCCAATCTTAACTCCTTGGCTTTCACCTGAATGCTCTCCCCTCCCAGACCATCTACTCACCCATTATTTTGCCACCTTCTTTCTCTCCTATGGAACTTTTTTGACCACCATCTACCTCAGCCACAGATTGTCTCATGTCCACCGCCTGTCAACATTGGAGGCCAAGTCCTTCTGTCTCCTCCATATAGTTGGCACTCACCCCTCTCTCCCAAATGGCAGGACCCTTAACAAGTAATTCTCGTGACCTCTACAGCTGCTAAACTCGAAGGACTCCCTCATTCAGTAAACCTGTCTCACTTTAAACCTTTCATCCCTCCATCTAAAAATGACTCTTCTTCATACATATGGACCCTAACACAACTGTGCTCTGTTAAGCTCTGGAAGACATTGAGACCACCCAACTTGTCCCCAATTCCAGAAAATGAGACTCCACTCCAGCAGCTGAGCTCAGCCTCACTGGATTATATATGGGTTTCTTGTTCTCTTCCTGCTGTTCTTCATTTCCATCTAGGGCAGTACTTACATCTGGACATTTGAGGTTCAAGAAACCACCACAGATAACAGTCTTTCCAAATAGGATCAGGAAACTGCTCCATGGCCGATGCCAGGGACCAATAGAAATTGCTGTATCTGTTATCCCATCTAAATGTTATGACCTCTATACTTGCTTTCTCTTTGACCAGACAAAAGATATTGTAGATAATGGCCAGATGAATATGGGGGCTGCCCATATTGGTCTTGTCAGACACATATGCTAGGATCACAGATCCATCATTTCTTCTATCAACACCACAAGACCAATAAGACTCATGGGATTCCAGGTGGAAGACAGTTGTTGTTAGTAAGCTCTACAGTAAAAATCAGCCCAGTTCTCCAGTAAGTACTATCCATATTCAGAGAAAATATATCTCAATTGCCCAACCCCTAGATATCTTAAAAGTAGGGAAGATAATCAAATATTCCTCCAAGGTCCTTACATTTTTGACAGTACCCCTCATTAATGGCACTAACTTGTCATTTCCCCTTTTGCTTCAGACCTTAACCTTGGTGTACCAACTCCTTAATGTCACCAGACCTGATCGCTTTAAAGATTGCTGGTAATGAGTACCCCTGGAATCGACTCAAAATTGTAACTTACAGACTCTCTGGTGATACTGCCAAGTAACCTTACCTTATGTTTGTCAGCTGTCCTGATTCAGATGTTGCCATGTTTCCATACCTTACCTCTGTCCCTCACTTTGGCATGAAAATCGGTTTTAAGACCTCTGGGATATTTTCCGTAGGGACACTAAGTTCCCCAGACTGCAACAGAACCATAACCCTTGATATATCATCTCTTGCAGTCCAGAACACGTCAATTCTTTGTGGCACCCGGGTATATCATTGCCTACCTGCCACCTGGTCAGGAGCTTGCACGTTGGTACTCCTTTTCCCTGAACTGGGAGTAATCCAGGGAAAAGAGCCCCTGCCAATCCCAGCTGTGGATATGATAGCTGCCCAATACAAGAGGGCAGTTCAGGACGTGCCACTTTTCATCACTATGGGAACAGCCATAGGTGTTGGTACTGGAGTTTCAGGTATAATGACTTCCATGTCCCAGTGTAATACATTCACTTCCCAGTTTAAAAGCAATCTCCAAGGAATGACTGAAACTGTACTTATTATCCAGAAACAGATCTATTCATTGGAAGCCATGGTGGCACTTCAGAACCGATGGGGGCTTAGATGTCCTGACAGCTAAAGAAGGTAGTCTTTGCCTGTTCCTTCATGTAGAATGCTGTTTCTATGTCAACCAATCTGGGATTGTGAGAAAGAAATTCTAGGAGCTACAGTCAATCATAATGAATTTCAGGGATTGTGAGACCTCCAGTTTTGGGATTTTTGAAAACCCTACATGGAAGTGGGTGCTCCCTTTTGTAACAACTTTTCTAGTCTTGTTGGTGATATTATTTGCTCCCTGTCTCATTATACTTGTTTCTACATTCCTCTAACTGCAATAGAAATAAATAGAAATAAAATTCTAACCAAACTTTTAATCTGTTCCCGTGATAGGATTACCAGCTGCTGCCCACAGAAGTACCTGATGTGAACATTTGCCATGTGGAACCATTGGTGAAATACAGCTACACCCCAAAATTGACGACGCCCCTAGACAGCAGGAAGTAGTTTAAGAGACACATCGCCCTCATTCCCTTTTCACCACCGGCTTCCCCCTCCACTTTTTCCTTCTCATTATAATAACAAGAAGAGAAGAATGTTGGTACTAGGACCTCCCAAACCTGTGACATCACGTAGGCAACAGTGGGACCTGTCCACCCTGGTGCCAAGGCAATAGCCACCATATTCCCAGAATCCACTGGGGTCACCGTTATATGTGACCATGTCACCCTCAATGTATTTAAGAGGAATACCCCTCCTCTCTCTCTTCCCCTCTTCTCTTTCCATTGTCACTTTTACCCTTTCCCTTCTCAATAAACCTCATGTAGAACTGTTTGTCCTGGTGTGGTCTTTCTGGAGCTGCTGCCACCCACCAATCCCAAAAGAAAGTATAGCTAATTGCCCTCACCAAGACCTTGGAACTTAGATCCAGGAAGAAAATTAACATCCATGTGGATAGTGGGTATGTCTCTGCCACAGCCCACGTCCACAGAGATATATGCCAAGAGGAATGCTCACATCATAGGAAACAAATAGGACATCTCCAACCTCTTAGATGCCCTAATGAAGCCAGTAAACGTGAGTATTTTTCACTGCCCAGGACCTCAGAAGTGAAAAGACTCAGTGGGAAATAATCAGGAAGATCAAGTAGCTCGAGAAGTGGCTATGCAGGAGCCTATCCTGATTATGGCCCTGCAAGAGGCACCTACTGGAAAATGGGATTGGACTAAGTGATGGCCTCACTTAGAATATAATAATAATAATAATAAAAAGAGGACAATGGTGCACCCATGAAGGGAGAACTATACTCCCAGAATGTAAATAAAATACTTAATATGCCAAATGCACAGATGGACTCATTCAGGGGATAAAAAGCTTGTCCAAGCAGATACGGGACCTAAAATATATATTTATAAGACTCAGGTTTTGGACCGGAGAGATAGGAAAACAGTGTAAGATATGCTGGCAAGTGAATCCTTTTGTAGCCAAGAGTAAACAAGACCAAAGACCTAGGGGACAACAGCCTAGAATATATTGAGAGATTTTGTAAAATTTAAGATGGGAAAATATGGTTACTAATACCTTCTAGTGTTTGTAGATATTGTCTCTGGATGGGTTAAGACATTCCCCACCAAGCAGGAAACAGCTGCCATGATAAATAAATAGCCATTAGAAGAAATTTTCCTGAGAGTCAGAGTGCCGAAGGTTATCAGATCAGACAATGGTCCTGCTTTTGTCTCTTAAGCAATGAGTATGTTGAGGTCATTGAAAGGAGCACAAATGACACAACATCAACTCCATTACCAGAAATACTGCCCCAGTGTTGATAATGATTAATGAAAACTGCATTTCTAGAGATTTTTGACCAACTTGCACGGACCCTGTCTTAGTCAGACTATTCCTGCACAAACACCATGACCAAGAAGCAATTCGGGGAGGAAAAGCTTTATTCAGCTTACACTTCCACACAGCTGTCCATCACTAAAGGAAGTCAGGACTGGAACTCAAGCAGGTCAGGAAGCAGGCGCTGATGCAGATGCCATGGAGGGATGTTTCTTACTGGCTTGCTTCCCCTGGCTTGCTCAGCCTGCTCTCTTATAGACCCCAAGACTACCAGCCCAGGGATGGTACCACCTACAAGGGGCCCTCCCCCCTTGGTCACTAATTGAGAAAATGCCCCACAGCTGGGTCTCATGGAAGCACTTTCCAACTGAAGCACCTTTTTCTCTGTGATAACTCCAGCCTGTGTCAAGTTGATACACAGAACCAGCCAGTACAAACCCCCATGAAGGAAACCACTCACTCCTGCCGACATTTTTTTTACTATTTATATAACATTGGAGATAGCGGCCAGGAGCCATTCTCACATAGACTTCAAAACCTCCTCCTTTCGGCCATTTCAAGCTTGCGTTTAGAAGGAAAAATACTAGCTTTCAAGATTAGCCAAATAGCAAAGTGGTCAGTCAGTATATACAGAGCTCACCTGAGTGGGCTAGAACAGAGCTCACCTGTGGTTAGGTTACCATAGCAATTCCTTTCCACCTCATCTCCTCCTGATCAATCTACTGTATCAAATTCCCGCAGCAATAGCCAGCTTTTCCCTGAGATTCTGAGAGACAATTCTGAGAAACTCTTCCCGAGAAACAATGCTTGCCCCCTGAGATTGTTCCCCCAAAACAATGTCTTGCCCCTTTACCCCTCCCTATACCTTGCTTGCTTTCCTTTATATTGCCTTGTGTAAAACAATAAAATTTGACAGCTTGATCAGAATACTGTCTTGCTGTCCTTCTCTTGCATCTCTTGTCTCCTCATCTTCCCCTAGGTGGTTCACAGACCCGTTGACTGTCCTGTGGGTCGGTGACTTTTGTGAATTTCCAGTTTCATGAGTCTTTTAAATTGTGATAGTCCTTGAGTTTTATAAATCTTCTTACTCTTTATAGGATGGAATATATTTTTTAAGTGTTTATATTCTTCTTCCTTTTTTTAAAATTAGATACTTTATTTACATTTCAAATGTCATCCCCTTTCCTGGTTTCCTCTCCCAAAACCCGCATCCCATCTTCCTTCACCCTACTCACCAACCCATCCACTCCTCCTTCCCTGTCCTGGCATTCCCTTATACTGGGACATCGAACCTTCTCAGGATCAAGGGCCTTTCCTCCCTTTGATGTCTAACAAAGCCATCCACTGCTACATATGCAGCTGGAGCCATGGGTCCCTCCATGTGTACTCTTTGGTTGGTAGTTTAGTCCCTGGGAGCTCTGGGGCTACTGGTTTGTTCATATTGTTGTTCCTCCTATGAGGCTGCTTGTTTCTTCAGCTCCTTCAGTAGATTGGAATATTTTAATCTGATGGAACATCTAACAAACCTTCTTATTGGTCTTTAGAATGACCCTGGGTATATTAGCACACTTTTCAGAGTGCATGATTCCCCAAGAAACAAATAAATCCAACATCTGGTACCAACATTTGTCTTAGGGTTTTACTGTGATGAATAGACACTCTGACCAAGGCAACTCTTATGAGGACATTTAATTGGAGCTTTCTTACAGGTTCAGAATTTCAGTCCAGTATCATCAAGGCAGGAGCATGGCAGCATCCAGACAGGCATGGTACAGGAGGAGCTGAGAGTTCTATATATTCATCTGAAGGCCACTAGGAGAAGACTGACTCTGATGTGGCTAGGTGGAGGGTCTTTTTTTTTTTTTCATTCTTTTTTTTTATTCGATATAATTTATTTACATTTCAAATGATTTCCCCTTTTCTAGCCCCCCCCCACTCTCCGAAAGTCCCGTAAGCCCCCTTCTCTTCCCCTGTCCTCCCTCCCACCCCTTCCCAGTTCCCCGTTCTGGTTTGGCCAAATACTGTTTCACTGAGTCTTTCCAGAACCAGGGACCACTCCTGCTTTCTTCTTGTATCTCATTTGATGTGTGGATTATGTTTTGGGTATTCCAGTTTTCTAGGTTAATAACCACTTATTAGTGAGTGCATACCATGATTCACCTTTTGAGTCTGGGTTACCTCACTTAGTATGATGTTCTCTAGCTCCATCCATTTGCCTAAGAATTTCATGAATTCATTGTTTCTGATGGCTGAATAGTACTCCATTGTGTAGATATACCATATTTTTTGTATCTACTCTTCTGTTGAGGGATACCTGGGTTCTTTCCAGCATCTGGCAATTATAAATAGGGCTGCTATGAACATAGTAGAGCATGTATCCTTATTACATGGTGGGGAATCCTCTGGGTATATGCCCAGGAGTGGTATAGCAGGATCTTCTGGAAGTGAGGTGCCCAGTTTTCGGAGGAACCGCCAGACTGATTTCCAGAGTGGTTGTACCAATTTGCAACCCCACCAGCAGTGGAGGAGTGTTCCTCTTTCTCCACACCCTCTCCAACACCTGCTGTCTCCTGAATTTTTAATCTTAGCCATTCTGACTGGTGTAAGATGAAATCTTAGGGTTGTTTTGATTTGCATTTCCCTAATGACTAATGAAGTTGAGCATTTTTTAAGATGCTTCTCCGCCATCCGAAGTTCTTCAGGTGAGAATTCTTTGTTTAACTCTGTACCCCATTTTTTAATAGGGTTGTTCGGTTTTCTGGAGTCTAACTTTTTGAGTTCTTTATATATATTGGATATTAGCCCTCTATCTGATGTAGGATTGGTGAAGATCTTTTCCCAATTTGTTGGTTGCCGATCTGTCCTCTTGATGGTGTCCTTTGCCTTACAGAAACTCTGTAACCTTATGAGGTCCCATTTGTCAATTCTTGCTCTTAGAGCATTAGGTGGAGGGTCTTAAAGCCCATGCCCACAGTGACACACTTCCTCCAATAAGGCCACATCTCCAAATAGTGCCACTCTTTGGGCCAAGCATATTAAACTATTACATACATTATTAAACTCTTTTTGGAACTAAGATCTTCTCATTTTAATTCTCCTCATGTATTCACAAAATTTCTCATTACAGTGATGAAACAACTTGAGAAAAGAACCTTAGGGAAGGAAGAGGGTCATAGATTAGGCTCACATTTCAAGGTATTGTTTATCACGAAATAAAAAGCATGCCATCAAGAGATTCAGGTAGATAGTCACATTTTGATATTTGGTCCACAATCCAGAAGCAGAAAGCTATGCTTATGCTCAGTTCTTGTAATGGTCCACAAAGAGTATAGACCCCTTAGTATTTGGATACGTGGTCCCTAGTTGTTGGAACTGCTTGGGAAGGATTAGGAAGTGGTGTTGTTGAAGGAGGTTTGTCATTGGAGGTGGCGTATAAAGTTTTAAAAGACCCATGCCATTTTATTATTGCAAGTTATTTTTCTTTACCTCCTTTTGATTTGAGATGTGAGCTCTCAGTTGTTCTTGCTGCCTTGACCTTGTTCCAGTATCATGGACTCGAACCCTCTGAAACTATAATCCTAATTAAATGCTTTCTTTTGTAAGTTCCTTCCAGTATGGTGTTTACCACAGAAATAGAAAATTAAGTCATACGGTTTTTATATCCTGTTTTATGTTGTCAAGGACCTCAGCCCAATGAATGGTGCTACCCACATTTAGGGTGGGTCTTCCCATCTCAAGTAACATAATTTAGAGTGTACCTCATAGACTTGCCTGAAAGGTTATATCCACAGGGCTTGTAAATACCATGTAGTTGATAATGAAGATTAACTCTATGGTCCATAGCACAAAGATGCAAAAATATAAAGTTGATGATGTTACTCTCTTGTGTAACTTTAAATACATCATACTTTAAGGACTTTGTAGAACAGATGATATAAATGTTGTTATTATTGACTAACTCTAAAAGTGATAGATCATTTGTCCTTAATTAGAATAGCATTGTTGCCTGGTGGTAGTGATGCACACCTGTAATCCCAGTACTCTGGGAGGCAGAGGCAGGCACATTTCTGAGTTCAAGGCCAGCCTGGTCTACAGAGTGAGTTCCAGGACAGCCAGGGCTATATAGAGAAACCCCGTCTCGAAAAAACCAAATCCAAAAAACAAAACAAAACAAAACAAAAAACAAAAAACAAAAAAGAATAGCATTGTTTAGGAATCAAAACAGATTCTTCTTGTGGAAAGTGAAAAAGCAAATTTTGATTGTGCCCCAAAGTTTATCTCTATTTGATAAAACCTTACTTCTTATGATTGAATTTCTCTTATGTTTTTCTTTCATGGATATTATATGGACAACATTGCCAGTGAGTTCACGAATTAAACACATATAGCAGCAGCAGTCCTACCAAATAAGAGCAAATGGATGAATCTACCTTTGTAATCAGACAAAGCAATGTAAAGATTCTTTCATCTTCTAGTATTGCTGAGACCAATCTGGGTTCAATTAGATTCTGATCTCACATCCTGGACACTTGGGGCTATACCCCGTTCCCTAAAAGTCTAGAATAAGCACTTTTAATTGGCTATACACCATTTCTGAGTGGTCATCTCTGATGAGTTCACCATACCATCAGGATAGTTTACAATTCAGTGATCGTGCATGAAGTCACTCTTTGACATGTAGCCTATGTATGTCTACTGGCTGCCCTCACCTTGTCTAATGTATTATCTTTGGTATCCCTGTGTCTTATAATTTTTACATTTATCAAGCAGAAGCTTTATAACTTGTCACTATTACAATAAGCGATGAAGAGAAAATATATTGACTTTATATGAGTATCTAGCAATGCATTTTCTTACATTAAGCAAAATTTAAATGTTATACTCACTAAAATAATATCTAGGAAGTTAATTTTCTCCCTAAATACATTCCTTTCATGTATGAAAGTACCAAATAATAAATTTTAAATAATTTAAATAATAATAAATTGCTAAATTTCTATTGTATACTTTTATAAATTGATACATATACATAAAATTTCATGGTATAATTTACATAGATAAATAATATCCAGTAAAGCTGCATGTCATGTATACTTGTTGGATAACAACACTCTAACTTTTAATGTTCAAATTTTGCCCATTCTCAGTCCTAGATAAAATTTACTATTTTATGAATTTTCCATAAACACATATACAGATACATATATATATTAAAATGAAACAAAACACATTAATGGTATTAAAATTTCATTGGAAAATACATTTTAGAAGCTTCTTACTTTGAGGGTTGTTTTTCTTTCTTTTTGAGAGTATACCATTATGTAGCCATAGCCTTCCTGCCCTTGTCTCTCCAGAACTAGGATTCCAATTATGCACCACTATGCAAGGTTTAAAAAAAGCTTTTTATTTGAGGAAACATGATGATGAAAACCGTAGAAAAGGACTGCTGTGGGAGATTTCCTTTCTGTTGCATATCTGTCTTTTCTTTTCTTTCTTTTTTTTTAATTTTTTTATTCGATATAGTTTATTTACATTTCAAATGATTTCCCCTTTTCTAGCCCCCCCACTCCCCCAAAAGTCCCGTAAGCCGCCTTCTCTTCCCCTGTCCTCCCACCCACCCCTTCCCACTTCCCCGTTCTGGTTTTGCCGAATACTGCTTCACTGAGCCTTTCCAGAACCAGGGGCCACTCCTCCTTTCTTCTTGTACCTCATTTGATGTGTGGATTATGTTTTGGGTATTCCAGTTTTCTAGGTTAATATCCACTTATTAGTGAGTGCATACCATGATTCACCTTTTGAGTCTGGGTTACCTCACTTAGTATGATGTTCTCCAGCTCCATCCATTTGCAGAAGAATTTCATGAATTCATTGTTTCTAATGGCTGGATAGTACTCCATTGTGTAGATATACCACATTTTTTGCATCGACTCTTCTGTTGAGGGATATCTGGGTCCTTTCCAGCTTCTGGCAATTATAAATAGGGCTGCTATGAACATAGTGGAACATGTATCCTTATTACATGCTGGGGAATCTTCTGGGTATATGCCCAGGAGTGGTATACAGGATCTTCTGGAAGTGAGGTGCCCAGTTTTCTGAGGAAACGCCAGACTGATTTCCAGAGTGGTTGTACCAATTTGCAACCCCACCAGCAGTGGAGGAGTGTTCCTCTTTCTCCACATCCTCGCTAACACCTGCTGTCTCCTGAGTTTTTAATCTTAGCCATTCTGACCGGTGTAAGGTGAAATCTCAGGGTTGTTTTGATTTGCATTTCCCTAATGACTAATGAAGTTGAGCATTTTTTAAGATGTTTCTTTGCCATCCGAAGTTCTTCAGGTGAAAATTCTTTGTTTAACTCTGCACTCCATTTTTTAATAGGGTTATTTGGTTTTCTGGAGTCTAACTTCTTGAGTTCTTTATATATATTGGATATTAGCCCTCTATCTGATGTAGGATTGGTGAAGATCTTTTCCCAATTTGTTGCTTGCCGATCTGTCCTTTTGATGGTGTCCTTTGCCTTACAGAAACTTTGTAATTTTATGAGGTCCCATTTGTCAATTCTTGATCTTAGAGCATATGCTACGGGTGTTCTGTTCAGAAACTTTCTCCCTGTACCGATGTCCTCAAGGGTCTTCCCCAGTTTATTTTCTATTAGCATCAGAGTGTCTAGCTTTATGTGGAGGTTCTTGATCCATTTGGATTTGAGCTTAGTACAAGGAGATAAGAATGGATCAATTCCCATTCTTCTGCATGCTGACCTCCAGTTGAACCAGCACCATTTGTTGAAAAGGCTATCTTTTTTCCATTGGATGTTTTCAGCCCCTTTATCGAGGATCAAGTGGCCATAGGTGTGTGGGTTCATTTCTGGATCTTCAATCCTGTTCCATTGATCCGCCTGCCTGTCACTGTACCTATACCATGCAGTTTTTAACACTATTGCTCTGTAGTATTGCTTGAGGTCAGGGATACTGATACCCCCAGAATTTTTTATTGTTGAGAATAATTTTAGCTATCCTGGGTTTTTTGTCATTCCAGATGAATTTGAGGATTGCTCTTTCTAACACTTTGAAGAATTGAGTTGGGATTTTGATGGGTATTGCGTTGAATCTGTATATTGCTTTTGCAAAATGGCCATTTTAACTATATTGATCCTGCCGATCCATGAGCATGGGAGGCTTTTCCATTTTTTGAGGTCTTCTTCCATTTCCTTCTTCATAGTCTTGAAGTTCTTGTCATACAGATCTTTCACATGTTTGGTAAGAGTCACCCCAAGATACTTTATACAGTTTGTGGCTATTGTGAAGTGTGTCATTTCCCTAATTTCTTTCTCAGCCTGCTTATCCTTTGAGTATAGGAAGGCAACTGATTTTCTTGAGTTGATTTTATAACCAGCCACTTTGCTGAAGTTGTTTATCAGCTGTAGGAGTTCTCTAGTGGAGTTTTTTAGGTCACTTAGGTAGATTATCATATCATCTGCAAATAATGATAGTTTGACTTCTTCCTTTCCAATTTGTGTCCCTTTGACCTCCTTATGTTGTCTAATTGCCCGAGCTAGTACCTCAAGAACAATATTGAAAAGATAAGGAGAAAGTTGGCAGCCCTGTCTAGTCCCTGATTTTAGTTGGATTGCTTCAAGTTTCTCTCCATTTAGTTTGATGCTGGCTACCTGTTTGCTGTATATTGCTTTTACTATATTTAGGTATGGGCCATTAATTCCTGTTCTTTCCAAGACTTTAAGCATGAAAGGATGCTGAATTTTGTGAAATGCTTTTTCAGCATCCAATGAAATGACCATGTGGTTTTTTTCTTGGAGTTTGTTTATGTAGTGGATTGCATTGATGGATTTCCATGTATTGAACCAACCCTGCATCCCTGGAATAAATCCTACTTGATCATGGTGGATGATCGTTTTGATGTGTTCTTGGATTTGGTTGGCAAGAATTTTATTGAGTATTTTTGCATCCATGTTCATAAGGGAGATTGGTCTGAAGTTCTCTTTCTTTGTTGGATCGTTGTGTGGTTTTGGTATCGGCGTAATTGTGGCTTCGTAGAAGGAATTGGGTAGTGTTCCTTCTGTTTCTATTTTGTGGAATAGTTTGAAGAGTATTGGTGTTAGGTCTTCGTTGAAGGTCTGATAGTATTGTGCACTGAAACCATCTGGTCCTGTGCTTTTTTTGGTTGGAAGTCTTTCTATGACCGCTTCTATTTCTTTAGGGGTTATAGGACTGTTTAGATGATCTATTTGGTCCTGATTTAATTTTGGTATTTGGTATCTATCAAGGATATTGTTCATTTCCTCCAGATTCTCCAGTTGTGTTGAGTACAGGTTTTTGTAGTAGGATCTGATGATTTTTTTGGATTTCCTCAGTTTCTGTTGTATTATCTCCCTTTTCATTTCTAATTTTGTTAATTTGGATACTTGCTCTGTGCCCTTTGGTCAGTCTGGCTAAGGGTTTATCTATCTTGTTGATTTTCTCAAAGAACCAGCTCCTGGACTCGTTGATTCTTTGTATGGTTCTCTTTATTTCCACTTGATTGATTTCAGCCCTGAGTTTGATGATTAGGTAAAATCTCAGGGTTGTTTTGATTTGCATTTCCCTAATGATTAATGATATTGAACATTTCTTAAGGTGTTTCTCAGCTCTCTGAAGTTCTTCATGTGAAAATTCTTTGTTTAGCTCCGTACCCCACTTTTTAATGGGGTTATTTGTTCTCTGGGTTCTACTTTCTTGAGTTCTTTTATATATTAGATATTAGCCCTCTGTCGTATTTAGGGTTGGTGAAGATCCTTTCCCAGTCTGTTGGTTGACGTTTTGTCCTTTTGACGGTGTCCTTTGCCTTACAGAAACTTTGTAGTTTTATAAGGTCCCATTTGTCAATTCTTGATCTTAGAGCATAAGCTATTGATGTTCTATTCAGGAACTTTTCCCCTGTGCCCATGTCCTCCAGGGTCTTCCCCAGTTTCTTTTCGATTAGTTTCAGTGTGTCAGGTTTTATGTGGAGGTCCTTGATCCATTTGGAGTTGAGCATGGTACAAGGAGATAAGAATGGATCAATGCGCATTCTTCTGCATGCTGACCTCCAATTGAACCAGCACCATTTGTTGAAAAGACTATCTTTTTTCCACTGGATGCTTTCAGCTCCTTTGCCGAAGACCAATTGACCATAGGTGTATTGGTTCATTTCTGGGTCTTCAATCCTATTCCATTGATCCGCTTGCCTGATATTGTACCAATACCATGCAGTTTTTATCACTATTGCTCTGTAGTAGAGTTTAAAGTCTGGGATACTGAATGCCCCTGAAGTTCTTTTACTGTTGAGAATAGTTTTAGCTATCCTGGGTTTTTTGTTATTCCAGATGAATTTGTGAATTGCTCTATCTAGCTCTATGAAGAACTGGGTTGGGTTTGTTATGGGAATAGCATTGAATCTGTATATTGCCTTTGGCAAGATGGCCATTTTAACTATATTAATCCTGCCAATCCACGAGCATGGAAGTTTTTTCCCATTTCCTGAGTTCTTCTTCGATTTCCTTCTTCAGAGATCTGAAGCTCTTGTCATATAGGTCTTTCAATTGTTTGGTTAGAGTCACCCCTAGGTACTTTATGCTGTTTGTAGCTATTGTGAAGGGGGTCATTTCCCTAATTTCTTTCTCACTCTGATTATCCTTTGAATATATAAAGGCTACTGATTTGCTTGCGTTGATTTTGTAGCCAGCCACTTTGCTGAAGTTGTTTATCAGCTGTAGGAGTTCTCTAGTAGAGTTTTTAGGGTCACTTAAGCATACAATCTTATCTGCAAATAGTGATAGTTTGACTTCTTCCTTTCCAATTTGTATCCCTTTGACTTCCTTCTGTTGTCTAATTGCTCTAACTAGGACTTCAAGAACTATATTGAAAAGATATGGAGAGAGGGGGCAGCCTTGTCTAGTCCCTGATTTTAGTGGGATTGCTTCAAGTTTCTCTCCATTTAGTTTGATGTTGGCTACCCGTTTGCTGTATATTGCTTTTACTATGTTTAGATATGGGCCTTGAATTCCTGTCCTTTCCAAGACTTTTAGCATGCAAGGATGCTGAATTTTGTCAAAGGCTTTTTCAGCATCTAATGAAATGATCATGTGGTTTTTTCTTTGAGTTTGTTTATGTAGTGGATAGCATTTATGGATTTCCTTATATTGAACCATCCCTGCATCCCTGGGATGAAGCCTACTTGATCATGGTGGATGATCGTTTTGATGTGTTCTTGGATTCGGTGGGTAAGAATTTTATTTAGTATTTTTGCATAGATATTCATAAGGGAAATTGGCCTGAAATTCTCTTTCTTAGTTGGATCTTTGTGTGGTTTTGGTATCAGCATAATAGTGGCTTCAAAGAAGGAGTTGGGTAGTGTTCCTTCCGTTTCTATTTGGTGGAAAAGTTTGCAGAGTATTGGTGTTAAGTCTTCTTTGAAGGTCTGATAGAATTCTGCTCTGAAACCATCTTGTCCTGTGCATTTTTTGGTTGGAAGCCTATCTATGTCCCCTTCTATTTCTTTAGGGGTTATGGGTCTGTTTAGATGATCTATTTGATCCTGGTTTAATTTTGGTAATTGGTATCTGTCTAAGAAAATGTCCATTTCCTCCAAATTCTCCAGTTGTGTTGAGTACAGGTTTTTGTCATAGGATCTGATGATTCTTTGAATTTCCTCGGTTTCTGTGGTAATATCTCCGTTTTCATTTCTAATTTTGTTAATTTGGATACTTTCTCTGAGCCCTTTGGTTAGTCCGGCTAAGGGTTTATCTATCTTGTTGATTTTTTTCAAAGAACCAGCTTTTGGTCTTGTTGATTCTTTGTATGGTTCTCTTGGTTTCTACTTGATTGATTTCAGCCATGAGTTTGATGATTTCCTCTCATCTTCTCCTCCTGAGTGAATTAGCTTCTTCTTGTTCCAGGGTTTTCAGTTGTTCTGTTAATCTTCTAGTGTAAGCTCTCTCGAATTTCTTTTTGGAGGTACTCAAAGCTATGAGTTTTCCTCTTAGCACTGCTTTCATTGTGTCCCATAGATTTGTGTATGTTGTGCCTTCGTTTTCATTAAATTATAAGAAATCTTTGATTTCTTTCTTTATTTCTTCCTTGACCAAGGTATCATTGAGTAGAGTATTGTTCAGTTTCCATGCATATATGGTCTTTCTGTTGTTTTTACTGTTACTAAAGACTACTTTTACTCCATAGTGATCTGATAGGAGGAATGGGATTATTTCAATCTTCTTATATTTGTTGAGGTCTGTCTTGTGACCAACTATATGATCTATTTTGGAGAAGGTACCATGAGGTGCTGAGAAAAAGGTATATTCTTTTGCTTTGGGATAAAAAGTTCTCTATATATCTGTTAACTCCAATTGGTTCAAAGCTTCAATTAGTTTCATTGTCTCCCTGTTTAGTTTCTGTTTTCCTGATCGGTCCATTGGTGAAAGTGGAGTGTTGAAGTCACCCACAATTATTGTGTTAGGTGCAATGTGTACTTTGAGCTTTAGTAAAGTTTCTTTTATGAATGAGGGTGCCCTTGTATTTCGGGCATAGATGTTCAGGATTGAGAGTTCTTGTTGGATTTTTCCTTTGACCAGCAAGTAGTGACCTTCCATGTCTCTTTTGATGACATTAGGTTGAAAGTCAATTTTATCTGAAATTAGAATGGCAACTCCGGCTTGTTTCCTGGGACCATTTGCTTGTAGAATTGTCTTCCAGCCTTTTACTCTAAGGTAGTTTTTGTCTTTGACATTGAGGTGTGTTTCCTGTATGCAGCAAAATGTAGGGTTCTGTTTACGTAACCAGTCTGTTAGTCTATGTCTTTTTATTGGGGAATTGAGTCCATTGATGTTAAGACATATCAAGGAGTAGTGGTTATTGCTTCCTAACATTTTTTACTTTAATTTTATATGTGTGTGGTTCTCTTCTTTGGGTTTGATGAAAGAAGCTTAATATCCAGGAAGGAAGCTTAATATCCATATAAAGGAAGACCTATCAGAATTACACCAGATTTCTCACCAGAGACCATGAAAGCTAGAAGATCCTGGGCGGAGCTTCTTAATATTTCCAGGGTATAGTTTCCCTCATTGTAATGGTGCTTTCCCCCTATTATCCTTTGTAGGGCTGGGTTTGTAGAAAGATATTGTGTAAATTTGGTTTTGTCATGGAATATTTTGGTTTCTCCATCTATAGTAATTGAGAGTTTCCATAGGTATAGTAGTCTCGGTTGGCATTTGTGTTCTCTTAGAGTCTGCATGAGCTACGCCCAGGATCTTCTAGCTTTCATGGTCTCTGGTGAGAAATCTGGTGTAATTCTGATAGGTCTTCCTTTATATGTTACTTGCCCTTTTTCTCTTAGTGCCCTAAGTATTCTTTCTTTGTTTAGTACATTTGGGGTTTTGATTATTATGGGACGAGATGTGTTTCTGTTCTGGTCCAGTCTGTTTGGAGTCTGTGGGCTTCTTGTATATTCATGGGCATCTCTCTCTTTAGGTTAGCGAAGTTTTCTTCCATAATTTTGTTGAAGATATTTGCTGGCCCTTTAAGTTGTAAATCTTCACTCTCATCAATGCCTATAATCCTTAGATTTGGCTTTCTCATTGTGTCCTGGATTTCTGGGATATTTTGGGTTACAAGCTTTTTGCATTTTGCATTTTCTTTAACTGTTGAGTCCATGGTTTCTATGGTATCTTCGGCATCTGAGATTCTTTCTTCTATCTCTTGTATTCTGTTGTTGATATTTGTGTCTATGGTCCCTGATTTCTTCCCAAGGTTTTCTATCTCCAAAGTTGTCTCCCTTTGTGCTTTCTTAGTTGTTTCTACTTCTGTTTTTAGATCCTGGACATTTTTGCTCAGTTCTGTCATTTGCTTGTTTGTGTTTTCCTCCAATTCTTTAAGCCATTTTTGTGTTTCCTCTTTCATGACTTCTGCCTGTTGATCAAGGTTCTCCTGTATTTCTTTAAGTGATTTTTGCGTTTCCTCCTTATTGGTTTTTGTATTCTCCTGAATTTCTTTCAATGATTTTTGTGTTTCCCTTGTAAGGGCTTCTAATTTTTGATCCATTTTCTCCTGAATTTCTTTAAGTATGTCCTTCATGTGTTCCTGTACTAGCATCATGACCAGTGATTTTAAATCCAAATCTTGTTTTTCTGGTGTGTTGGGGTATCCAGGACTTGCTAATGTTGGAGAATTGGGTTCAGATGATGCCATAATGCCTTGGTTTCTGTTAGTAACGTTCCTACACTTGCTTTTAGCCATCTGGTTCTCCCAGGAGTTAGATGGTCTTATTGTCACTGGCTGGTGCTTCAACCTACTGTGGATCTTTAATATTATCTCTGCAATACTGGATGACTGGGTTTCTTCTGGCACAGATTACTGATATGCTGGCTTCCTCTTTTGTGCCTTTGGAGCCCCTCTCAGTCTTGCCTCAAGCAATGCTATACTTAGGTTGTCAAGGTCAACCAGGTATTCTCTGTCTGCTCTATTATGGAGGGAAGAAGTTGTGGTGGGGGTCACTCCCTCTGTTGATTCTCACATAGGACACAGGTCCTGCGATGGACTGGCTTGCAGATGAAGCGCCTACGTGCTCAGTTCCTGAGTGCAGGCAGACCCCTGGCGGTTTGCACCACCAGAAATCTAAAGCTCAGGGTGATACAGTACCTAGTGATCCTTTTGTTTCCCTGCACACAGCAAATATGGCCGTGGGGCTTCTCTCCTTCCACAGCTCCCTGGGCAGGATACCTCCATTTTCTTTTTGGAGGCCTATCAGAATCACACCAGACTTCTCACCAGAGACCATGAAAGCTAGAAGATCCTGGGCAGATCTCATGCAGACTCTAAGAGAACACAAATGTCAGCCAAGACTATTATACCCAGAAAAACTCTCAATCACAATAGATGGAGAAACCAAGACATTCCATGACAAAACCAAATTTACACAATATCTTTCCACAAACCCGGCTTTGCAAAGAATAATAGGAGGAAAAGTTTAATACAAGGAGGGAAACTACACCCTGGAAAAAGCAAGATAGTAACCTTCCTTCATCAAACCCAAAAGAAGATAACCACTCAAATATAAAAATAACATAAAAAATGACAGGAAGTAATAATCACTATTCCTTAATGTCTCTTAACATCAATGGAATTGATTCCCCAATAAAAAGACATAGACTAACAGACTGGATAAGGAAACAGGACCCTACATTTTGCTGCATACAGGAAACACACCTAAATGTCAAAGACAAAAATTACCTTAGAGTAAAAGGCTGGAAGACAATCTTACAAGCCAATGGTCTCGAAAAACAAGCCGGAGTAGCCATTCTAATATCAGATAAAATTGACTTTCAACCTAAAGTCATCAAAAGAGACACTGAGGGACACTTCTTGCTGGTCAAAGGAAAAATCCACCAAGAAGAACTTTCAAATCTGAACATCTATGCACCAAATGCAAGGGCACCCTCATTCGTAAAAGAAACTTTACTAAAGCTCAAAGCACAAATCTCACCTAACACAATAATTGTGGGGGACTTTAACACTCCACTCTCCTCAATGGATCAATCAGGAAAACAGAAACTAAACAGGGACACAGTACAACTAATTGAAGCTTTGGACCAATTGGATTTGACTGATATATATATTTTTTTCTTTCTTAAAACCCATGATTGGGCTGGATAGATGCCTCAGTGGTTAAGAGCACTGGCTGCTCTTCCAGAGATCCTGAGTTCAACTTCCAGCAACCATGTGGTGGCTCTCAAGTGTCTATAATGAAATCCAATGCCCTCTTCTGGTGTGTTTGAAGACAGATACAGTGTACTCATATAAATAAAATAAATCCTGGCCTGGAGAGATGGATAAGAGGTTAAGAGCACTGTCTGCTCTTCTGAAGGTCATGAGTTCAAATCCCAGCAACCACATGATGACTCACAACCATCTGTAATGAGATCTGATTCTTCTTCTGGGGTGTCTGAGGACAGCTACCGTGTATTCACATACAATAAATAAATCTTAAAAAAATAAAATAAATCCTAAAAGAAGAAAATCTATGATCGTGTTATTTTATTTTCAATGTAGGACCTTATATAAATTATTTTGTAATAGATTGTGTGTTTGTGTGAGTGTGTGTGTGTGTGTGTGTGTGTGTGTGTGTGTTTATTCAAATGTGTGTAACACATGTGTATTCATGTGCATGGTTATAGGGTCCTGAAGCCATTAGGGTGTCTCCTTCAATTTTGAGACAGGATTTCTCAATGAATCTAGAGTTCACCAATTTGTTCAGAAAACTCTTGTGGTTCTCCTTTCTCCACCTCCCCAGGCCTGTGTCTACAGGTACAAGTTGCAATGCCCAAAGTTTTCTGTGCATGCTGGGGACTCAGTCTCAGGTTATTACATTTGTTCTGTAAGCACTTTACTGTCTGAGCCATCACTCGAGTCCCACCTTATTTTTCAGTTTTACTCCAAAAAAGAAAAAATCATCATGAACACAACAACATTTTGTCTCATTCAGTTACATCCTATTACCTTGGAAAGGATATAGAACAGTGGTTCTCTGCTTGTGGGTCATAACTCTTTTGAGGATCATAGATCAGATATCCTGCAGAGCACATACTTATATTATAATTCATAACAGTAACAAAACTACAGTTATGAAGTAGCAACAAAAATAATTTTAAGTTTTGGGTCACCACAGCATAATGAGTTCCAACATTAGGAAGGTTGGAAACAATAAATCTATAACATAGCCAATATTCCACAGATGGAATTCCTTGATGGAGGAAGTGTGTCCCTGGGGGTGGCTTTAGGTTTCCAAAGCCCACAGTTGGCCCAGTTTTCCCCTCCTGCCTGTGATTCAGGATGTAACTTTCAGCTATTTCTCCAGTTACATGCCTATCACCATGCTCCGTGCCATGACAATGATGGACTAAGCTGTTGAAGCTGTAGCAAGCCCACCAACTAAATGTTTTCCTTTATAAGAGTTGCCTTGGTCATGGTGTCTCTTCACAGCAATAGAACAGTGACTAATCCTGACTAGAACAGACAGCAGCCCACCACCATGCTATTGGGGCTCACTGTCACATGTGGCATAGACCCAGCCTCCCCTAGAGTCTACTCTAGCACCCATCTCAGCCATTCCTCCAAGCCCATCTCCATTACTTTGTGTTTTCCATTCTCTTCTACTGACCCATGGCCAATATGTCAGAGACACAGGTAGACTTCTGCTGTGGAGAAACATGGCAGAGAATGCCTTGGAGAACTGTGAGAAAAACTAGAGAGGTTCCAGAGGAAAATGAAAAGGCTGTTCCTCCTACCCCCTTAAGTGGATTTTGTTTCCCTGGAACTGGTTGAGATTTCAGGCCTCCTGTGTCAAGTATTTACATTCAATTTATAAGGCATGATTATTCATTCATGTTAGATGTTGGAAGACAACTACAGAGCCTTGTCTGGTGGAAAGATATGCAGAGTGTTTTCTTCAGTGTACCCTGAATCTGGTTATGACCTCCTGCTTTGTTTTTAGGCTTTTTCATATATCATCTATAGTAGGTGCTAGGCATTTGTCTTTAAATTGGTCTGTCCTAAGAAAGTTCTCTGAAAGAGCTGCTCTGTTGATATTTTGAATGTGTTTGCTGGCTTTTATTTATGTTTTTCTGATCATGGTTTTTCTTAAGCTCAAGCAACCTTTCTTGGATCATTGCTCACTTTGTTACATTTGTGTATGAAAGCCCTGAACTGAAATGAGTTGTCTACCTCATTAGACTGTATTCTGCCTCATCCTTTGAAGTCTTCAAATCCCAGGTCTTGCAGACAGATCTGCATAGGACAATGAAAGTTGAAAGGCTGCCTATGCCTTACTTCCTCATCTTGGTTCTAGTTTCTCTAAATTCCCCTTTGACCTACCCTGTGCCTGCCCACCTCAACCCCTCGTTGAAGCCCATATCCATTCCCATGGGATTCATCACTGTAGTGAGTATTCCTGGTTGTCAACTTGACTATGTCTGGAATGAACTACAATGTAGAATGTGGAGGCTCACCTGTGATACTGATCTTGAGGCTAGGAGATACAAGATTGTGACCTGGATCTTGGCATGAAGATCTTGAAGCATAATGGCTATGGATCCAAGGAGATCTCTGAGTTCATGGTCAACTGGGACAAAGCAAACCCAAAATTCAGACATGGTGGCACATACCTTTAATCTGGGCCACACCTTATCCTGAAGATATACTTAAGGACATGGGAAGAAGGAAGAACCTTTCTTCTTCACTTGCTTGCCTTGTGGGACTAAGCAATGACTTCCATTCAAAGATGCTGCTGACCATTGTTCATTGCTGGGGAGTTGGACTATAGACTGTAAGTCATCAACAAATTCCCTTACTATATAGAGACTACCCATAAGTTATGTGACTTTAGAGGACCCTGACTAATATAATCACTAACTGCCACTAATTTGCACTAATTCTATCTTTGCTGCCTCCCAGGAGCGAGATCCTAAACCCTACCTAGTAGACCTCCAGAGTCAGTCAGTCTTCATTCCCCAGCTGCTAGACTATTACCTATTTTACCCACTGCATTGATCTGGGACAGCTTATGGTTTGAACCCAGACTTGCAACCAGAAAATCAGATCCAGTATAAGTTAGAATCTGAACAGTAAAATCCAGAGTGACTTAAAAATTGAGAACTAAGGCTCATTCTGATGGTTCACAACTTGTCAGATAGGAGTAATAGCAACCAAAGAAGCAAATGCCCACCGCAAAGACAAAAATACTCACAAATACACCAAAGAATATCACAAGTGTCTTAACTCCAGATATTTAGGTCCTAATGCAAAAAGACAAGCATAAACAGTGAAGCCAATATGTCTCCACCAGAAATAAACACCCGATACGATAATATTTCCTGAGAAAGAATAATTTAGATGAAGTATATGGTAAGGATTTCAAAATAGCAATTATGAATATGTTCAAGGACCTTAAAAGGGTATGAATTAATGTCTCACTGAGGACTCTGAAGACAAAAACAGTTTAACGAGACAATGCAAACAATTCAAGATATGAAAATAGAATATAACAAGAGGTAGAATAACTAAATAAACCCAAACTGTTATAAGACTTATTGACAGCACCCGCGCTGCCATGGTACCGAGTATTGGGCATAGGCCTGGGGATTAACAAAAAACACAGTCATGGGTCATTCTGCAAGGAGAATGCTCAAAGCTTTACTGAGAGACCAGCAATATATATACTAGAGGCCAGGGAAGGGAACAGGAAAATCCAATTATAGTCATAAGTCAGGCACCTGGGAAGTCCGTACCACACTGGGCGGGAAGGCAGGAATCAAGGTAAGCCATGGGATGTTTTGCTCTCAAGAAACCTGTGCAAACAGCTCAGCTGAGGGTGTTGAGCCAAGCTCTCTGGTTCCCAACAACTTATCATGGACATGACTTATGTTCACAGCAGTAGAACCCTAACTAGGACAAGGAGCATAAACTGTTCTGAGTTTTGGTGGAGTAAATATAGAATCTGTGGTTGATTAGTTTCATAGACTATGGCCCTTTTTATTTAAGGAGGGCTCACAGCTTGCTTTTTAGTCTACAAAGGGTTTTAGACTTTTTTTTTTTTTTTTTTTTTGTTACCAAGTTTAGAATCCAATTCGATCTAATTCAGAGATAACGCTAAACCATCTTATTTGGCTGTACTGAATAAATAGTTCTTCTTTATGGGGGAAGAAATGATTTTTTTTTAAATCTCTCTGTTTAAATGGTGTTCCTTGCTTATGCATCGTAGCACTGCTTCAAGCCTTTGAGCATCAATCACCTTTGCTTGTTGTTAGTGAATTCCTATAGAAATTCAAGTATTTTTATTCTGCTTTTCATCTGCCTGTAAGACAAAGAAATGGTCCTCCTCTGGGAAGCTGGCTATCTCTCAAAGTCTGTCTTTCCCTTATCGCAATGCTGTAAGCTCAGAGTGTTGTGCTGAACTAGGGTAGGAATCAAAATGAGGATATTTCTTTTATAATCATAATCAGAATGACAATAAAAATTGGTTCTTACCAAGTTTTATGATCAGAAGCATCTTATTGCCTTACAGTCAGACTTACTCTTTTCATGAAGGCATTTTTGTTGGTAACTGAATATCTTCAGTGAGGAATTGAACACAAGGTTATTTTTTCTTGAACCTTTATTAAAAAGAGTTCCCCCCACACACAATATATCCTGATTATGTAAGACCTGATAAAAGCAGGCGCCCCAGCAGCCCATGCCTTGGAAGGTGACAACAGAATCACTTGCGAGAAATGGTCTGGATGCAATAGCAAGAGGATTATTTATTCCAGAACTCTGAGTTCCACAGTCATATACCACACAGGGGTTGAGGACTGTGGGACCCTGTGCAATTAAAGTCAGGGGTATTTAAAGGGGAAAAGTCACAAAGCAAGAGGTGGAGGACAAAAATCACAAGGCAAGGGGTGGAGGACAAAACATGCACGGAATGGGGAAGTACAGAATGAGGAAGTCAGGCAAGTTTATGCCTTAAGGAAAGTTAGAGATTATCTGGAGCAAACATCCTTGGGGCATTGTATAGTTAAATATTGGAACCAGAACAGGGTGGTCTATCTTTCTCTCAAGCTGAAAGCAGAAAAACAAGTTACTC
Source organism: Apodemus sylvaticus (assembly GCF_947179515.1). NCBI lineage: Eukaryota > Metazoa > Chordata > Mammalia > Rodentia > Muridae > Apodemus > Apodemus sylvaticus. The sequence continues at coordinate 14,551,325 of NC_067495.1, read as the reverse complement.
TGTGCTGGGCTAGTTGTTTAAGGGTCTAAAAACATTGAGTTGGGGGTCCCTCATTTCCCACTCCTTCTCTTGTTATTAGTTCTATTCTTAGACCTATAGAATTAAATCTCTGACTCTATATATTCTGGATTCTCCTCCCCTAATCTCTGATATTGTTGGCATAGCATCAGAATCTGCACAGCACTTATAAGTTCCCTAATAAGAATTATTAACCGGTTAATCACGCAGGTTCCAATTGTAAGCAAAAAAAGTAAAATTACAAAGGGTCTCATCAAAGCAGAAAGCAGGGTGGCCAAGAGTACAAGATAAGGGCCTTTCCACCAAGTCTCATGGTTTTCTGCACAGTGGCTTCTAACGTAGACCGAATCTCCAACTTGGAAGCGAAGTGGGACTTGCAAGTCTTCTTCTCCTGAGTATGCCTCCCGGAGCAGATTCCATGCTTGCTGCCTCACCCACTCGAGGGCCTTGAGCCTATAGAACAAAGGCCTGAAGATCACAAAAGGTAGGAGAGCTATCTAATCATTAACACCAGTCTCTGTGGTCAATTTGGTGAGGGTTTCTTTCATCAGGGTTCCAGGAACAGTTCCTGAAGCCTTCTTAAACAGTTCCAGTCACCTATCTGGAAGCAGTGAGGAGTCTCTGGCATTCCTGGAGCATTTAAGGCAAATCACATATTGTGGGACACCTTCTGGGAGGGCCCAGTGGACACCAAAGGAGTTGGGGTATCAAAGAGGAGCTCTAGGGGGGTCAGGTTAAAATGGCAGAGGCTGTTCAGAAACAAGGAGAGAGGTACCACCCAGCCTGAGACAGTCTCCAAGGTCAATTTAGTTAAGGTCTCTCCTAGGGTTTTGTTTATTTTCTTAACCCGTCTTGAGCCCTGGGGACAGTAGTTCAATAATGTTTCCAATTAATCCCTAATATCTCTGTCATTGCCTGACTTACCTTAGAAACAAAAACAGAACCATTGTCTGATCCAAGTACCTTGGGCACTCTGAAACTTGGGAAATTTTTTTTCTAACCCTGGCAGCTGTTTCCTGCTTCAACCCATCTAGAGAAAAGTATCTAGAAATGCTAGGAGGTATGCGTAACCATTTCTCTTGCCTTAGCTTTTATAAAATTTCTTAATATATTCTAGGCTATTCTCTCTAGGTCTTTTGCCCTGTTTACTCTTTGCTGCATAAGCATTTACTTGCTGGTATATCTGACACTGTTCTATTATCTCTCTAGCCTAAAACCTGAGTCATAAATATATATGTTTGGTCCCTTATCTGCCAGGACAAGATTTTTCATCCCCTAAATGAGTGTATCTGTGTATTTGGCCTAGTGCGTCTTTGTCTTACTTTCTGGGGAGTATAGTTCTCCCTCCTTGTGTGTACCTTCTCTTGGTAATAGTTGGTAGGGTGGTTAGCAATCTCAGTCTTCTTTTAAGTGAGGCAGTTTCTTAATTTTGTCCCATTTCCCAGTGGGTGTCTCTTACAGACCATAACCAGTATAGGTTCCTGCATATCCATTCCTGGAGCCACTTGCGCTGCCTGGTTATTGAACACTGAGTCTTTTCCCTTTTGACGTCCTGGGCAGTGAATAATACTCACAGTTGCTGGCTTCATTAGGACATCTAAGAGGTCCAAACTTTCCTGATGGTTTCCAGGATGTGAGCAGTCCTTTTGGCATATATCCCTGTGGACGTCGGCTGTAGCAAAGGCATACCTGTTATCTATGTGGATGTTGATTTTCTTGCTGGTTCCAAGTTCCAAGGTCTTGCTGAGGGCAACGAGCTCCACTTTCTGCGTTGACATGCAGTAAACATGGGTTAAACATTCTTTTACCCAGATGACATTTGTCCCGTCCACCATAGCAGCACCTGCTTATCTCTGTCCATCATGGAGAAAACTGCTCCTGTCTGTAGCAACTTTCAGCAGTTGTCAGTCTCTTTTTGGGCCAATTAAGGACAGCCCATTGGGCAGGAAGCATATCTGCCCCGTCCCCATTTTGGAGAGTATGTCTTACTCCAACAAAGAGTAGGAACAGTGTGGGGTGACCCTAAATGAATGGGCTACCCATCCCATCCCTAGGTCCACTATTCTTCGGGTAGTCCATGAATACATTTTGGTGCCAGTGGCTTTTTGGACCCAAGATCTTTTTTGAAACAGCACCATTGGCTTGGAATACTGAGTGTTGAGCCCCTGTGTCCACCAACAATTGGGTGGGTTTCTCTTTTACTCCCACAGTTATCCTGGGTTGGGGGAGGTGGTCAGAAACCACATCTCTTCTAGTCACTGTCTTCACCCAGGTCTAATACCTGGGTTTGGCATTTGGGGGCACTTTTCCCAAGACCTGGGAAATCCTGCTCCCAGCTTCAATTTCTTAGGGCACACTCTGGCTCAGTGGCCTCTCTCCTTACAGTATGTACACTGGTCATTTTCTGTCTCTCTTTTCTGCTTTTTCTAACTATTATAGCCAGGATTATCTGTAGCTTCCTTTTCTGTACTTTTTTTCTTTCTTTTTCTCCGTTTTTTCTCCTCCTCTGTCTCCCTGTCTCAGCAAACTGCACTAAATCTGTCCATATATTTTCTCAACAACCTATATTAAATTATTCTACAGACCTTCTCAGCAACCTGAACCCAAACCCTCTAGCCTCTGAAACTTTTTCCTGATATCTCTTTTAGCCCTGTCCATAAAGTCCATTGTCATAGTAGCTTTATATTCCGTGCCCCTGAAGTCAGAATGCCTCTATGAGCTGCTCTAGAAAAGCTGCAGGTGACTCATCTGGTCCCTGCTTAACCTTACGTACCTTGGTCAAATTTGTGGGTTGCCATGCCCTCGAGACCTGCCAATAGAGTCTGGTGTTGGTCTTTCTGGTGCCTCTTACTTTTGTCTGAGGGGGTAATCTTTTTGGCTTCCTGTATTACAAAAAAAACAGTCTCAAAGAGATTAGTCTCTTGGGAAATATGCCCTTAGTGAGAGAGCCACCCTGGTATTAGGATAGGTGGTCTCAGGTCTTCTCCTGCTCCACTCTGTGGTCCTCCCTAAATATCAATTGAGCATAATTACCATTTTGTAAATTATAAACTATAAGATAGACATGACACCTAGTTTACCATCCCTGTCAATTAAACAGAACCCTTTCATCTGTATTATCTTGAAAGACTGTCAAAATTAACATTTAAGAATTAACATAGTAAGAATTGACCCACGTCTTGGTTTTAAATTTTATGTCACCTGAAAATCATTTATTTATATCTATATTAGCTTTCTCAGGATTAAACAGCTTGGGCTGTCTATGAGACTAACAGTCTTCAATAACATCAGAAATCTAAAAGTGACCAATATTAACTGAAAATATATAGAAAGCTTAACACACCTTTTAAATCTTAAACATCATATTCCATGTATTTTGACGTTTTTGAAAACCAACTATCTACGTAAAATAATGTGGACTATTGTCTGGTAAACTATCTTCAGCTATTTCTGATTAAAACCTAGAAAACACACTAACAATAAACTCAGAGCCTTATATTTCTATTTGGCCTTAAACTCACAGTACTTTCAAATTTTTAATATTTATACCAATCAAAACCTTGATTTTGTATCAAAATAAAACCTACATCCAATAAGAACTTATGCCTTGAACTTAATAACAATTATAAAGATTTTATCAAATGAAATTATGTCCATATAATTTTATTTTCTCGCCATTTTAAATCTGACCATTTCTATATTCTCTAGAAAGACTGTTTCTTCAATCTGAACATGGATGGTGAGTTCTGAAGGGGAGTGGTATTTTCTGTAAAGTAATCTCAAAGCAAGATTTTAGTATCACAAAGACAGATTTATTTCATTTAATATTATAGAATCTAGTCTTCTGGAGGTCTCCCTTATTTTGACCTCTCTCCCAGAGGAACAATATAACCATAAAGTTTAACATCACATCGATCATAATAATTTAAACAATTTAAAATAAAATAAATAAACCATCTATATCAACTTAATGTACAAGAATACTTGCACCTGCCACATTGAGCGTCTTGTCAAGACTTATTTTGCCCACCAGGGGTTTTCAGAATCCAAATATTTTGTCTCTCCTTTTGTTCTAAGTTGGCACACTTGAGTCACATGACCTGATTTTGGCGCCACAGTGAGAGTTGCTTTTCAGTCAGTCTAAAGTCCAAACAAGATCGTCCATCTAAGTCGAAGAACATAGAACACAATACAAAACAACACCACATAGACAACCTGACCCTGCCACTGTCAGGCTTCTAGATTCAAGAACACAGAGCAAGGAAAATCATACAATATACCCCTAGAGGGGCCCAGTTTCAGACACCAGGTGCCCCTGCACACACTGGAGAAATCAGATAAACCAGATTCAGCAAAACAAAATGGCTCCCACCATTACTGCCTTGCTGTTTACAGATGGAGGAGAGCCTTATTCAGCTCTCTCCATGGTCTAAAGCTGCCTCCAGACCCCTGCAGTGTCGAATAGCATGGCTGCCAGTCGAACTTACCGCCCCAGGCAGGCTCTCCCGAAAGCTTTCAGACAGGCTTATAGACTCGGACTTTGACAAATGGTGAGACAGACAGAAAACAAACCAAGGCACCTGTCTAGTGGTCAAACTGTAGACAAAGACAAGCAAAACTGACAAGTATTTGCCTCCACTGCGACGGACAGAACCAGATCAGAAAACCAGACAGTGGGAGGGTGTATAAGCTCTCCAATTCAGTAGAACTACTGTGTCATCTCCAACACTCAGATGGGAATCTTCCATTGTCCCTGGAGTTCCCCCCCCCCAAACTCCCTGGGGCATCTCCCAGGGTCACAGCCTGTGGTCTACACAGCATGTCTACTCACCACAGTCCTCTGGCTCTCACGGTCAGAGAGAACAGCTGCCCACCAAAAACGCGTGTGTCTTCAGATTCAGATTCAGAAAAGAGAGCAGGACAGACACTCAGGACACAGACACCAGCAGGAACACACATATTCCAGAGGGGATCCCCTTTCCCTCCAAGTCAGTTCTCATGTGTGAAGGAAAGTTTCACTTCCTGGCCCATGCACAAAGAAATGTAAAACCCGATAAAAGCCAGTGCCCCAGCGCCACAGTGCCTCGGAAGGTGACACCCAAATCACTCACAAGAAATGGTCTTGATGCAATCGCAAGATGATTTTTTTTTCCAGAGCTCTGGGGTCCACAGTCATACACCACACAGGGGTAGAGGACTGTGGGACCCTGTGCAACTGAAGTCACAGGTATTTAAAAGGGAAAAGTCACAAAGCAAGGGGTGGAGGACAAAAAAATCACAAGGCAAGGTGTGGAGGACAAATCATGCACAGAATGGGGAAGTCAGGTAATAGTTTATGCCTTAAGGAAGGTTAGAGATTATCTGGAGCAAATGTCCTCGGGGCATTGTATAGTTAAACATTGGAAGTAGAACAGGGTGGGATGTCTTTCTCTCAAGCTGAAAGCAGAAAAACGAGTTACTCTGTGCTGGGGTAGTTGTTTAGGGGTCTAAAAACATTGAGTTGGGGTCTCTCATTTATAATTTCCTTTCTCTCTACTTTACCTACTTCCCATCCACCTCTACTCTTACTGGAATCTACTCTCTTTCTGACACTTATTAAAAAACTAACAAGCTTTTAGGGGATTATATTATAACATAACATAACATCATAACATAACATAGCATGGCATAGCATAACATGACATAATATAATATAATAAAAAATAACAGATTGGAGTTGGAGATGACAAACAGAAATAAAAGAGTGCACGAGAAATCACAAGAATCAGAGGTTCACTCATTTACACGCTCAGGGTTCCAATAAAAATACTGAAATAAAATCTATATTACATACACAGAAGACCTGGTATAGGCCAGTGTAGGCTCTGTTCATGCTGTCTGAATCTATGTGAGTTCATATGAGCTGTGCTCAGTTGATTCAGAGGCTCTTGTTCTCTGGCTGTGCTCCATTCTCTCTGGCTCTTACAGTCTCTAACTCCTCTCCTGAAGGATTGCAAATTCTGAGGGGAGGGATTTAATGGAAACATCCTGTTTATCCCATTTGGGGCTGTTTCTTCCCACAAACAGTAACTTAAGATGTCTTTAGTATTCTCTATTCAGTGTATTGAGTGAATTCCCATAAAAATTCTGAAGATTAAAAAATAAAGCCTTCCTTGAATATTAAAAAATTATTGGCCATAATAGAAAATGCAACATTCAAACGTCAGTGTGTCAATGTATATGAACAATAGATTTCATGTTGTGTCTTGTCTCCTTAACATTGTCAGGTAGCACGGAGTCCTTGGAGTCCTCAAAGCATTAATTCAGAATTTAATTTTCCTTCATGCAGGAGATGAGATTCTTACTACTTCAAAAACATTGTCTGATAATAAAACATACTTCAAACTGTGACTATAATACATATTTTTTTTTTAAGTATAGAAAGTAGAGAACTATAATTTAAAGTGTGGGTCGGCAATTTGCTCCACTGTTGGATGTTGCAAGTGATGCTTGGTCAGGTAGAATGCAGAGATGCTAAGCTACATTTACCCTGCACAGCTGCTGTCAGGTGCTTGGCTCTATCAAAGTGCTCAGGGGGTGGGAAAATGCAGCTTAGGATCTGGGAGGTTACAGCTGGGATTCCCTGACTTCAGGGAGTTTAGGTCAGCCTGGTCTACAAAGTCAGTTATAGAACATTTATTGCTACACAGAGAAACCCTGTTTTGTGGGGGAAAAGAAGATAAATAATTTAGAATGGATTCCGTGGCCATATGTCCACGTCTTTAATCTTAGCACTTGGGAGCACAGGCAGCCTTTTGTGAGCTCGAAACTAGCCTTGTCACTAAATCCTAGTGATTTCCAGGACAGATAGAATCATATAGTGGGACCCTCGCTCTAATCAAAACAAAACAAAATAAACAAACAGATAAAAGAATGGAGTTAAAAAGTCACACTGGTTTAGGAATTTGGCAGTAGTATTTTCTCCACTAGGGTCCATGATCTCACCATACATGGAAAATTAGTTACAATTAGTATCAAAATAAAATTCTTCCTACTGAGTAGGTCTTAACTCCCACTGAAAATCTATTGGTTACTTCCAAGATAAAAGCACTGCTATTGCACCCTTGTAGATACCTTGCCATAGTAGCCATTGGACTTCATAGGCTATATAACATAGTGGGACTACTGGTTGCTTTTCTCATTTGGAAGCTTGCACAGTACCTTCAGGTATGATGAGAACTAGTCTTCATGGAGCAGACTGCTAGACCTGTTACACCTCTATTCTCCAAGTCTCATGTCTAAAGTAATTCTGTGTATGTGTGTTTGTGTGTGTGTGTGTGTGTGTGTGTGTGTGTGTGTGTGTGTGTGTGTGTATGTGTGTGTGTGTGTTTGTGTGTGTGTGTTTTTTATTTTTCAGCAATAGAGGTTTATTTTTAATTTCTAGGCGGCAAATAAGGGCAACAGCCTATGTTATTTGGGAGTATTTTGGTCTCTGTACTGGCTAGTTTTGTATGTCAACTTGACACAGGCTGGAGTTATCACAGAGAAAGGAGCTTCAGTTGGGGAAGTGCCTCCATGAGTTCCAGCTGTGGGGCATTTTCTCAATTAGTGATCAAATGGTGAGGGTCCCTAGTGGGTGGTTCCACCTTTGGGCTGGTGCTCTTGGGTTCTATAAGAGAGCAGGCTGAGCAAGCCAGGGGAAGCAAGCCAGTAAGAAACATCCCTCCATGGCCTCTGCATCAGCTCCTGCTTCCAACCCTGCTTGAGTTCCAGTCCTGACTTCCTTTAGTGATGAACTGCAATGTGGAAGTGTAAGCTCAATAAAACCTTTCCTCCCCAACTTGCTTCTTGGTCATGATGTTTGTGCAGGAATAGAAACCCTGACAAAGACAGTCTCCATTGACCAACAAATCAAAATGAGGCTTCCCGTGCCCAGCATTTGGCTCTTGGAGATTATTTGGAAGTAGGCATAAACAATGTTTCCCCTCAGCTTTTCCAAATGCCTCTAGTCTAATTTCTTTTCTCTCCCTATAATTCTGTATTATGCCCGCATCTCCTCTTCCTCAGGTAAATTCACACTCAACTTTCCTCACTTTCCTCTTCATAGTAACTTATCTATTATCCTCCTCTCTCTAGAGCTTATTCCTCCACCACCATGGTATCTTTTTACTCTCCTGAGGTCTGCAGTTACTTCACGTTATGTACTCATGCCATCAATGGAGATAAGAAGCACAGAAGAGAAACAACATAGGAAGCTTATTTTTTTGTCTGGTTGGTTGGTTCGTTGGTAGATTTTTTGAGACAGGATTTCTCTCTGTCACCCTGGCTGTCCTGGAACTCACTCTGTAGACCAGGCTGACATTAAACTCAGAAATCCACCTGCCTCTGCTTCCCAAGTGCTGGGGCCAAAGGAATGTGCCACCACTGTCCAACAGGAAGTTTATATTAATAGGTCATTTAATACCATCTTTTCTATTTCCACCCATGTAAGGTTTGCAATTTCAGTTTTCTTTATAGATGAATTATATCTCATAGAATATATGCAACACACATTCATTATCTATTTGTCAGTTGAAGGACACTGAAGTTGGTACCAATTCCTAGCTCTTGTGTATAAAGTGACAATGAACTTTACTATGTAAGAAGACTACTGTTGAATACCAGGGAGTTGGTGGCCTCAGTTCCTTCATGAACTATACTCTCTGGGAATAGAGAACAACTATGATGGAGCTATACTCTGAAACTTGGCAATTAGAATTCCTATAGACTATGGAGAAGAATCTTTGCTTTAGAACGGTGTGAAATATTTTTCAGCATAAAGAAAGACAGAGTCTGAAGGGTATAATATCAACATGGATTCCAAACACTGTGTAGCATATTGGGAAAGATGAGCATTCTAATTAGATGTCTAAAGAACTGCCAAGAGGTATGACCAGAAGCTTTGATACAACCCATGAAAATCTGTTCACTTCATCTGCAACCTGAAATGAAAAAGAAAATTGAAAGTTCTGACAAGAATCAAGTAGTGTGGAAAAGAACAACGAGAGTATAATTAGAGTCAGAAATATTACACTCTTAGGAAGCTACTAGGCATTGAGCCTGGTGTCCCAAACACTTCCAACAGTAGATAAAAGTGATCCCTCAGCCATACTTATCTAGTCTATATTGAATGTTACAAATGATTCCACTGAATGAATGAGTTCTTTTTTTAAATTCAAGCAGTTGTTTAATGTCAGATATATAAGTCACAATGTAAAGACATTGTCTGCAAAAACACATGAAAACAGGGGCTCTCAAATGCCTTAAAAAACTACTAATGCCACAGAATTGGCTTCCAATGACAATGACTTAAGTGAAGTGTCAGAAATAAAATTTCAAGAACGATTATAAGTATGTTTGAAGAAGTCAAAGAGGATGAAATTTACATCTGAATGTACTGCCAGAGAAAACAAATATATGAAAGGAATAAGGAAGTGCATATAGGATACAATTAAATAAAATTGCATACAATTTCAATAAACTTGAAATTCAATAAAAATATCAAGGAAAAACTATTTATTGAAAATAAAAAGTTTAATTTAAAAGAGTTGCATGTAAAGCCTTACAAATAGAATGGATCAATGAAAAGATAAAATATCAGAGCTTGAAGACAAAGTAGATGAATTAGAATGTCAGCAATAAATGAAAAACAAAATACAGTAGGAAAGAGCAGATTGGCTACATGCATGCTCAGTATTCTGACCTGTAAACATCTAAATAGTATAGACTAACACTTCCTGAAATAAGCAAGCCTCAGACAATTACTAGGCACTAGGCATATGTAGAAAGACTCCCATTGTGTTTCACAGAAAGAGAGAAGGAAGGAATATGTTTGGTGGGGATGTGGTATGGTATGGGGGAAGGGGCTTCTTCTGGTAACCCATGCTGGTGCATCATGGTACAGTATAGAATAGAGTTTAGGGCATGGGCAGGGGAGTTGAGGGAGTAAAGACAAAGAAAGGCAGAAAGACAGACAGAGAGGAGAGAAGGAGGGGGAGAGAGAGAGAGAGAGAGAGAGAGAGAGAGAGAGAGAGAGACAGAGAGAGAGAGAGAGAGAGAGAGAGACAGAGACAGAGACAGAGACAGAGAGGAGAGGGAGAGAGAGAGGGAGAGGGAGAGAGAGAGGAAGGAGGATGAGGAGGAGGAGGAGGAGGAGGAGGAGGAGGAGGAGGAGGAGGAGGAGGAATAGCGGCCAGGTGTGAGCATGTAGAGACAGAAGGGATAGGAAAGTGGTGAGAGAGAGAGAGAAAGGAGCAAGAGAACAGAGCAAGAGGCTTAGAAGGGGGCAAGCAGCCACTTTCATAGTGAGTCAGGCATACCTGGCTGTTGCCAGGTAACTGTGGGGTGGAGCCAAGACAAAATACCAACAGCTCCCAGAACAGAGAGAAACCTGGAGTCTAAAAGACCCTGCCTAGGACCATGGGCTAGGGTGAAATGAGCCCTTGACATGTGACCCTCAAATGGGGCACCTCAGGCTGGAGAGGAGCAAACCTGAGACTACCAGCAGACCAGCACAATGGGCCTTGGACAGGGAGCTAGTCTGAAATGATCCCAGTCCTGTGCCACACAGGATTTGGCGGACAGACCTTAGCAGAGATCACCCTTCCCCTGTGCCATAATGCACAACTATGGTAAAGCACTCCTGAGACCACTCTTGAGATGGCTCCAAACACTCAGAGACCCTGAATATCACTAAGAGAAATAAGTGGTAAAGAAGTAGAAGTGAAAAAGAAACAGAAGTATGTGGGCCCAATGAAGAGAGGCAAAACTGGAAACTAGAGGGTAGTGGGGAACAACCTGATATGAATGTGTCATCCATGGTGGAAGCCTGGACTGGATGCCACTGGAGTCACTGGGTCTGTGGCCTTGCAGCAGTAGTGGTCTGTTACTACCAGGCTGATGTCCCTGGTCTGAGCTGCTGCCTTGGGACATGCTGATGCTTAAGGGCTGTGCAGAACTGGCCTTACCCGTCACCTAGACATCATGGGAGAGCTGGCCCTGGGGGTGTGATACCAGCAGAGTTGACCCTACTCCTAGCCAGCTGCAGTATTCAGGAGAGCAGGCCTGTAAAAAGCACAATGCAAGAGGTGCAGGGGTGGCAGGTGAGCTGGCCCTTAATATATGCTTGGGAGAGCTCTCCCTGCCACTCCTCTTCTGTGTAGTGGCATTGTCAAAGAAGAGATACTCTCCTCCCCTATTACTTGTCACCACCTTTAGGAGGTAGGAAACCTGGTCCTGGGGTCATGAGAGCAGGAGAGCATGTACTGCCCCTTATCCATTTCAGCACTTTGGAGAGAGGGTCCTGCATACCTGAGCTGATCAGTACAGCTGATCCTAGGTATGAGGTTTGCAGGTGAGCCAGCCCCAGAGTGCATGAGTGAGGAAAAGCCTGTCTTGCCTCTTGGCTGCTGTGTGGATATATAAATGAAGAAAAGACACCCTCCTCCACTCCCTCATCCCTTGCTACCTATGACACACAGGAGATCTGCCCCTCAGGTCATGAGACTGGGAGAACTGTCTACATCCCTCACTGGCTGTAACACAGGCATGCTCTTCATCCTGCCTAGTCAGCAAGATAGAACTGGCCCCGGTTTCAGGGTTTCTAATTAGCTAGTAGCCTGAGCAGCTCAAGTACCTCTCAGGCCTAGATCCATGACTTTGAATTGCTCCTCCACATTCAACATCTTTCCCATCAATAAACTGCTGGAGTGCATGAGAAAGCCAGTCATACAGATCCAAAAGTATTATATGACATAGGGGACCAACAAGATATCAGAGAGGAGTTCCAGTAAGGTTCCGTTATTGATAATAAAGAGAAGTCAGAGGCCTTGAACTGGACCAGTGACTCACTGCAATGAATATTTGCAAGAAAAGGTGTGGATAAAACACTACATATACTGTGAGACACACTGTCACACACTACAAATTCCACAAAAAAAAAATGTTTAATTTAATTTAAATATTTTTTCAGTGGACATTGCAAGGGTAGAGGTCAGATATATGAGGGGATGTAGAGATTAGTGGGGTTGGGGTGCATGAATGAAACTTATAATGATTCAATAAAAAGTTTTTAAAAAAACATGGAGGAGGCAGGAGGGATAGGGATGCAATATTTTGATGAATATGTTTAAAATATTATAATGAAACCAATTGTTTTCTGTGCTAATTTAAAAATTATAAAAAGTAGTAGACCATAATGAAGAAATCTATAAATTTACATTAGTATTATATGCTATAACTTAAGTAAAAAAAATCTAGAGACAAATGAAATGATTAAACAATTTTACAATGACTACTTCCAGGAATATGGTCATGTTGTAAATACATGTTGGATATCTGTTCATCATGTTGCAAAATATTCATGAGTAATAAAAAGTAGAAATAGCGAGTCGCACAATTATGAATAGAACCCTCAACACATCTCCTCTACCACATGATAAAACAGCCATTTGGAAATTACAGTGAAGCTCTCTGGAGGGGACCCAGCTAGGAGCACACAGGGCCCAAGATCAGTGGAACAGCTGGGACAGATGTCTTCCAGCCTGCCTTCATTTGCACTGGGGAGCTGGGAAAGTCCACAGTCTTCTGTGCATAGCCTGCCAGGAGAGAGAGATCTCCCAGCAGTGCTTTCACTTTTGAGCTCATAAGAGTAAGGACACAGGCTTATAGGCCCACGGATGGACAAACTCCAGCCACAGGCAACAATACCAACTAGCACCAGGCAGCAAAAAGCAAGCACAAGAAACCTACCAACAGAAACCGAGGCCACATGCCAACATCAAGCCCAGTTCTCCCACCACAGGAAGTCCTGGTTACCCCAACACAACAGAAAAGCAAGAGCTGGATTTAAAATCTTATCTCATGATGCTGATAGAGGGCTTCAAGAAAGACTTAAGTAACTCCCTTAAAGAAATACAGGAGAATATTGGTCAACAGGTAAAAGCCCTTAAAGAGGAAACACAAAAATCCCTTAAAGAAATACAAGAGATCATGGGTCAACAGGCAGAAGCCCTTAAAGAAGAAACACAAAAATCCTTTAAAGAATTACAGGAAAATACAAACAATCAAGTGAAGGAACTTAACAAAACCATCTAGGATGTAAAAGTGGAAGTAGAAACAATAAAGAAATCACAAAGTGAGACATCTCTAGAGATAGAAAACCTTGGAACGAATTCAGGAGTCATAGATGCAAGCATCAACAACAGAATACAAGAGATAGAAGAAAACCTCAGATGCTCAAGATACCACAGAAAACATTGCCTCAAAAGTCAAAGAAAATGCAAAATGCTTTTTTTTTTTGCATTTTGCATTTTGCACCCAGAGAAAGAGATGCCCACGAACATACAAGAAGCCTTCAGAACTCCAAACAGACAGGACCAGAACAGAAAATCCTCCTGGCACATAATAATCAAAACACCAAATTTACTAAACAAACAAAGAATATTAAAAGCAATAAGGGAAAAAGGGCAAGTAACTTATAAAGGCAGACCTATCAGAATCACACCATACTTTTCCCCAGAGACGATGAAAGCTAGAAGATCCTGGGCAGACCTCATACAGACCCTAAGAGAACACAAATGCCAGCCCAGGCTACTATACCCAGCAAAACTCTCAATCATCATAGATGGAGAAACCAAGATATTCCATGATAAAACCAAATTTATACAATATCTGTCCACAAATCCAACCCTACAAAGGATAATTGATGGAAAATGCCAACACAAGGAGGGACACTACACCCTAGAAAAAGCAAGAAAGTAATCTTCTTCCAACAAACCCAAAAGAAGTTACCCACACAAACATGAAAATAAAATCAAATATAACAGGGTGCAACAATCACTATGCCCTAATATGTCTTAACAACAATGGACCAAACTCCCCAATTAAAAGACATAGACTAACAAAATATTTCTCATGTAAATCTTCAATTTTATCAGCCCCCTATAATTAATTTAGTAATTTCTTTTATGTCTACCATTTTAACTGCATTATTTTCATGATAATCTTCAATTTTAATGGCTTTCTATATACTTCCTCTATTTTATCAGAAATGTTTAAAATGTTAATCTTTGATTTTATCACAAATGTTTCTAATTTCACCTTCAATTACTTTAGAAAGAATTTTTTACATCAACCATTCTTTATGTAAAATTTCCCATGAAATAGTCAATTTTAACGTGCTAATCTATTTATTTCTTGAATTTTACCAGAAATATTTTCCATGTAAATCTTCAATGTTATCTGAAAATGTTTATAATTTCACCTTCAATCAACTTAGAATTGTCTTTATGCCTATCATTTTATCTATATTTATCTATATAATTTCCATGATAATCTTTAATTTTACCATGTTTTTCTATATATTCCTACAATCTTAACAGAAATATTTTCCATGTAAATTGTCAAGTTTCTCAGAAAATGTTTATAATTCCACTTTTTTTGTGGATTTGGTTTTGTCAAGACAGGGTTTATCTGTACAGCCCTGGCTGTCCTGGAACTCATTCTGTAGATCAGGCTGGCCTTGGACTCAGAAATCTGCCTGCCTCTGCCTCCTAGAGTGCTGGGATTACAGGCGAGCACCACTACCACCCAGCCATAATTCCACTTTTAATCGATTTAGGAATACTTTTATGCCTACTATTATATATATATATATATATATATATATATATATATATATATATATATATATATATATATATAATTATCCATGATACTCCTCAATTCTAACATGATTTTCTACATTTTTCTGCAATTTTATCAGAAATATTTTCTATGTAAATTTTCAATTCTATCATAAAATGCTTCTATCCCATATTTCAATTATTTAGCAATGTTTTACAGGTCTACCACTTTACTATTAAATTTTCCATGAAAATTGTCTATTATAACGTGTTTATCTGAAATATTTTCCATGAAAATCTTTAATTTTATCACAAAGTTGTTTTACTTCCCTTTACTTCTCTTTTCAATAAATAAAAAAATAAAATAAAAAAGGGAATTACAGTGAAGAATTCAACAAAAGATAAAGAGTAGCCAAAGGAAACTCGTGTAATATGAACGGTAGTTTAACTATCTAAAAATCTGAATTTGTAGTTTAATATTCTCAGATATAAAATGCCATAACACTGATTATTTCACTATTCAATTTTAAAAAAAACATGAAATCATGGCAAATTTATACAGTGTCTTCCAGAAAGAAACACATTTCAAGCTTTTTAAAAAGGAGCATTACTTTCATTGCATATAAGAAACAAACTACAATATTAGAAATTATAGAATAATATATATCCTGAAAATAGGGAAAAAGATTCAACAATCAGCCAATTAAATCTACAAACAGAAAAAGAAAAATGTAGCAAAAAGTTAAGATATTTGTTCTCCATTTTTTATTACGGTTATTTGGTTTTCTGGAGTCTAACTTCTTGAGTTCTGCATGGTATTGGTACAGTGACAGGCAGATGGATCAATGGAACAGGACTGAAGATACAGAAATGAATCCACACACCTATGGTCACTTGATCCTGGACAAAGGGGCAGAAAACATCCAGTGGAAAAAAAGATAGCCTTTCAACAAATGGTACAATTTCTTAAGAAAAAAAAGTCCGCTGGGTGGTGGTGGTGGCAGTGGCAGAGGTGGCAGCAGAGGTGGCAGCAGCAGCAGCGCACACCTGTAATCCCAGCACTCTGTGAGGCAGAGACAGGAGGATTTCTGAGTTCGAGGCCAGCCTGGTCTACAGAGTGAGCTCCAGGACAGTCAAGGCTACACAGGGAAGCCCTGTCTCGAAAAATCCAAATCCGAAAAATAAAAAACCCCCCAAAAAAAAGAAAAAAAGAAACAAAATCCAGTGGTCTTATATCTGTTGAGGTCTGTTTTGTGACCAATTATATGGTCAGTTTTGGAGAAGGTACTATGCAGTGCTGAGAAGAAGGTATATCCTTTTGATTTAGGATGAGATGTTCTATAGATATTTATTAAGTCCATTTGGTCCAAACTTCTGTTAGTTTCACTGTGACTCTGTTTAGTTTGAGTTTCCCTGATCTGTTCATTGGAGAGAGTGGGGTGTTTAAGTCCCCCACAATTATTATGTGGGGGTGCAATGTATGCTTTAAGCTTTAATAAGGTTTCCATTACAAATGCAGGTGCCTTTGTATTTCGGTCATAGATGATCAAAATTGAGAGTTCTTCCTGGTAGATTTTTTTCCTTTGATGAGTATAAAGTGGCCTTCTGTATCTTTTTGATGACTTTTGGTTGAAAGAATGACTACTCCAGCTTGTTTCCTGGGACCATTTGCTTGGAGAACTGTTTTCCAGCCTTTTACACTTAGGTAGTATTCATCTTTGACACTGAGATGCGTTTCCTGTATGCAGCAAAATGTTGGGTCTTGTTTACAAATCCAGTCTGTTAGGCTAGGTCTTTTTATTGGGGAATTGAGTCCATTGATGTTAACAGATATTAAGGAGTCCATCAAGGCCATCGATGTTAAGAGATGTTAAAAAATAGTGATGGTTTTTTCCTGCTGTTTTGATGTAATTTTTTATGGTTGTATGGTTATCTTCTTTTGGGTAGACACAATGGAGTACTATTCAGCCATTAGAAACAATGAATTCATGAAATTCTTAGACAAATGGATGGAACTGGAGAACATCATCCTAAGTGAAGTAACCCAGTCTCAAAAGAACACTCATAGTATGCACTCACTGATAAATGGATATTAGTCGAGAAGCTTGGAATACTCAAGACACAATGCACATATCGAATGATGCCCAGGAAGAGCAAAGGAGTGACCCCTGGTCCTGGAAAAGTTCTTGTGTAGCAGTGTAGGGGAATACCAGAACAGGGAAGTGGGAAAGGTTGGATTGGGGAACAGGGGGAAGGAAGAGGGCTTATGGGACTTTCAGAGAGGGGGGGGATCCAGGAAAGGGAAAATCACTTGAAATGTAAATAAAGAATATATCGAATAAAAAAAAGAAAAAGAAAAAAAAATCCAGTCATAATTTAGAAAATGAAATAGGTACCTTTTGTATAGGTAAAAATGATTTTCTCTTTGTTTTTGGCATTTTAAGATAAGTTCCCTGTATGCAATCAATACTGGCCTCAAACTCATAGTTATCTTGTGTCAGTCTTATTTCCCATTTTTCTTGATTACTTTCATTTATATTGTTATTTATTACTAGCTTACATAGAATTATTTCATTATGCCAATTTTTAGACAAAATTTGTCTTTGGCTCGGCCATGTATAGTACTGGCTGGTTTGTGTGTCAACTAGACATAGGCCGGAGTTATCAGAGAGAAAGGAGCTTAGTTGGGGAAGTGCCTCCATGAGATACCATTTTCTCCATTAGTGATCAAGGGGGGAGGGCCCCCTGGGGGTGGTACAATCCCTGGGCTGGTATTCTTGGGTTCTACAAGAGAGCAGGTTGAACAAGCCAGGGGAAGCAGGCCTGTAAGAAACATCACTCCATGGCCTCTGCATCAGCTCCTGCTTCCTGACCTGCTTGAGTTCCTGTCCTGACTTCCTTTGGTGATCAACAGCAATGTGGAAATGTAAGCTGAATAAACTCTTTCCTCCCCAACTTGCTTCTTGGTCATGATGCTTGTGAAGGAATAGAAACCCTGACTAAGACACTATGTTTTTAATAAAACCTGTGCCACAGAGGATTCCACAGTGCTTGCCTCTGCTCCTGAGTGCCATGGTTACAAATACACGTTGCCACATCTTTTGGGCATTTACTATAGAATTAGGAAAACTTATGCTCTCTGACAAATTTTATATGAGTGAGTGTTCACTACAACTTTATTCATGATAGCTTCAAAATGAAAATAACCTAAATTCCTTTAACAACTTTGATAATTCATAAATGCAAAATTAGTCAGCAATAATAAAGAAAAAACAACAATTGAATAAGTTTCAGGGGCATTACACTGAGTAAAAAAAAACGCAATTTCAAAATGTCTGTAATTCCTTTACATAGCATTGTCTCATAGCAAATTTATAGAGGTGGAGCATGAATCGTAATTGCCAGGGATCAAGAAGATTTTTAATAATGCATTGTAGTAAGAGATAGTTTGAGAGGTTGGAATATTTTGGAAAAAATTCTGATGAGTACAAATAAAAAGGTGCTTTGCTCTTAAACAGGCTTGTTGTTTAATTAATAATTTTCTGCCAATGTCCATAATTGAGATTCAATAAACTTGTAACAACATAAAATGTTGTCATTGAAGAACTGCTACTTTAAAAATATTTTTAGTTGTGTCATTCTAAAGTTACCTAAACAGACATAGTTACAATTTTAACAAAGATGTCACCCATGTGTACTTTTAAAGAATTTAAGTCTACTGGGATTGCACACTTTTGGATCATGAGCTAGATTTTGGCTGCTGGTATATTTTGTTTGGCCAACAAAATGTTGACCCACACAATGTTTCCAAACCACTTTTCAATCATACCTTTAGAATGTGAAAATTTAAAAGCTCTAAGGTGTGTTTGGAGTTTAGATTTTCTAGGTTGGAACTGAGGACATGCAATCTTAAAAAGGTAAGGCTGTGGGGTTTTTTTTAAATTAATATTATTTATTTTTAAAGATGTGGTTCCTCATGAAACAAGTATGTATAAGACATCTGTTTCCTTTTCATTTTTAGACAACTGGACTGTCTCCATCTCTTCCTGATTAGTCAGTGGTCATTACATCTCAATAACTATTTTTGAAGTCAATCAGTAGGTTGACTGCTCAAAGTCAGATCTCTTGGGAGATAGAAATGTACATGCTATTTCTGTCTTTAGTTGTCTTGGAAACAGGAACAACAGAGCGATAACATCTCCTAAAGATGTCTGCTGACAGAATACCTATATAAGACCAGAAAGACCTGTTGGAGATTCTAATTAAATGGGTATGTTATAAAGTGGGCCATTTAAAACCCAGGGATTCTGATTTTCAATGGTTTTTAGTTTGCTGATTTTTCTGGCCTGGTCTCATTCTCCTCTGTACCTAATCTGATGTTGTCTCTGGAACCAGGGTACAAGGCTCCATGACCCTCTCAGTCTTCACAACTTTTATGCTCACAAAATTAAAAACACATTGATAACACTTCCAAGTTTTGTTGCAATCTCTGAATAGAGCCAGGAACTATAGCGAGGTCAATGTGAGTATTAATCTTAGGGAAATATCTTCAGAAGTATTAGCTTTCTAGGTGCAGGGTTCTTCATTTAGGTCCTTCATTAGAGTTCTCAGTTTAGGTCTTCTCCTTACAAGTGAATTTTCATTTGTATAAGTTCGATCCTTTGATGGGAGGTGTCTATATCCAGGAATATTCTTATTGTACCAATGCACTGAAAGTGGATTCTCTTCAACATAGAACTTCTTTTTCAGCATGTTCTTGGTCTATGACTTTAAACATATGAAGTACAGGCTGTTTCCAGACATGTCTCTAGCCACAGCCCCCACAGGTTTGTAGCCATCAGTCAGGTAAGGGCAATGCCCCAAGCCTATGGACATGTGTTCACATAGGCTGCAGACTGAGGTAGTCATTCTCATGAGATACCCAGAGGCCTGGAGGGCTGATCCAATGAGCTTTTCTTCCCACACATTCCTCCCTGCAAAAGGTATTCAATCTCAGGATTACCCTGAGAAGTGGGATATCGTTATATGCATCCATTTCCCACCAGGACAATATATATCTTAAAAGCATGAACTGTCTCTTTTCATTGGGATCTGCTGTGAGGAGACAAGGAAAAGGAGTTCAATTACAGAGCCACTGTCAAGTCTCCTATAGAAGGCTTCTCTGCTTCCAGCCACAACCACCACCATGCTCAAGTTGTGCCGCACAATCTAAAGACTCTCCTTACTGGACCAGCTGGAATCCCTTCCTTAGCCCCCTCCCAAACTCCCTCTACCCTGTCCCCAGGCTAGATCCAGCCTTTGGACCCAGATTCTGTTCTCAGCTATTTATCGACTTCCAGGAGTGCCTGGGTGTCCAATGGCCTGGAACCTCCATGGCCCTAGCCTCTTTGCAGGACCCAAGACAGCTCCAGAAGTCCCATGTCTCAGACTGCACCTGCATTAGTGTCCTAGAGCTTTTCTTTTGGCCCAACACCTGCCCTGACATAACATGAGGTAAGCGCTGTCAAACTTCCCATGTCGCACCTCACCAAGGGGCGGAGGTCTGAGGCAGAGTAGATGCAGAAATCAGGACTCTAGAATCCACATTCTTTCTAACTTTTCCCCCAATTGTGTCCTTTTGCTTTTTTTCCTCCTGTGGACATTAAAAAGGCTAGTAACCTAGAACATGTTATGCAGGTTTTCTTGATATATTTCTTCTGGCAAACAGATTAGTCAATTATTCTTCTATTTAACTTTGTTAAAATTCTCAGTGCACCAGCTGAACATACCTGTCTCAGGTTGGTGACTATATTGCTCCTTCTTACCCATTGTGGAAGCATACATTACATTGATGTACATTCTGTCTTAGATTGATAGGAACTCAAGAACACTCTTACCCATCATTGGCCATAATCAGTCCAACTGGAGAGGAGGATGCTTTTATATGGAGGGCATGTATATAACTCTTCAGATGTAAAAATTGTGACAACATGTACTGAAGGACACATGATAGAAGTAAATAGAAGGGAAATACTATACCAAGTGTGACAACAGTGATGCTGCGTTGTAGTAGTGCAGGCCAAAAAGGAAAACAATCCTGCAATTGTCCTGGTAGATCTCCAGCTGTTCGAGTTGCATCAAAATGTACAGGTTCTGCTTTTTCTAAATTAATAACTTTTTGGTGAAATTTTAATAAGTCCAAAGATAAATCTGGATGATTCCAAGCACCTTGGGCTCCAGACTACTGTGTGCACGTTGGGTGCTGAAGATCCAAACTTCAGTCTTTCTACTTGTGTTTTAACCACGTAGTTATCTCCCTGGTTTCTCAACATTATTTAACAGAAGTTATATTTTGTAATAATAATGATAATGATAAAGTTATTATATTTACCATTTAATTCACTGCATTCTGATATTTTAGTAAAAACAGAAAAACTCAAATGAAACATATATCTTAATTGTTTAATAAATTCTCAGGGCACAACAGATTGCAGACAGATTAATGGCAAGGATATCATACAAGTGGCTTCTAGGCTGGTTCTTAGTACAGTCTTCAGTTCTCTTTGACATCTCGAGCTATGTCTCCACTGTCAGTATTTATGTGTAACTTCTGGACTTTTAACCTCGGAACAGAATAGACCAACAAGAACTGCTTATAGCATTTGAGGGATTTTTCTAGTCCAAGTCCCAAACTCTCTCACATTTCACACAATAAGTCTCATCACATCATCAAATCTATTTCTGTACGCCAATTTTCTATACTGGTGAATTTTCGTATTGCTATGACAAAATACCTAACAAGAAGCAGTTTAAGGGAGGAACGATTTATTACAGCTTACAGTTTTAGGTGATACATTCTATCATGACAAGGAAGAGTTTGTAGATGCAAGGTAAGAATAAGAGCCCAGGTGTTCATCTAGCAGGAAGCAATGAGAGATGAATACTGATGCTCACTTCCTTTTCTCATTTTTATTCAGTTGGAACAAGAGAGGGGATCTCACCTGCAGTAATCTTATCTAGAAAACCTTCACAGGTATCCCCAGACCTTTGCCTCTAAGGTGATTCTAGATCCTATCACTTTTATAATCAATGTAAATCATCATACTTACTGTATATGGATGGCCAGTTTGTAATTTTGAATTAATTGGGGCATTTGTAGTTTTTGTTTATTTTTTTAAGTTTTTAAACTTATTTTATTAAAATCTAAGTCAGAGTGATAACCACCTGGTATGCAGTGCTTTTGGGATTGCTATTATGTAATTGTAGAAGTTATGGATACAGAGACATATAAATGAGGCTATAGGTAAATAGTAGTAATAGAATGAAGATAATTCAATGCTGGTTATCAATGTATTTTCTATATCCCATTTTATCTAAATAGATACTTCTAGCTTTCAAGCAGCTTCTACAAGTTTTCTTTTGCTTTGCTCCTAATTGCATGCTAATGAAACCAGTTTCTACAGTGTATTGGTTGAGTTGTCCTAAGAGCTCACATTTAGCCTTAACCTTCAAAATCTTAGAAAGTGAGTTTGAGGTAAGTCCTTTCAAGAATTATTTAAAGGGAAGAACATGAGAAGTGAGCTCTGGTTTGTTCTGAGTATTCCAGGAGGTCAATAGGGCATGCAAAGAATTAGGATAATGCACAGCAGAGGATCACTGTGTCTCCCTCCCTTACCTAACAAACTGGCATCTCCAACATATCGCAAACTGTCCATCTTTTGTCTATTCAAGTCTACCTCTTCTTATGTTTTCCATATCAGAGACTTGGGAGGGAAAAATTAAGTGCCAGTCATTTAGCTCATGATCGACAGACTATCAGTATCTTCTCATGGTAACACAAGACTCACATTAAAGCTCTGAAGGTTCAAGCGTTATCAGAGAAATGATTTCAATGTGAACCACCTGCACCTCTGTGACATAAAACTGACTTGACTAGGGTTGATGGTATTATTGATGTGTTGTTGAAATTTACTTCCAAATACAATGTTGAGGAGCTTTGTACTTCTGCTCACCACAGTATATTTGTTCAAAGTTTAGTTTTGGTTTTGTAGTCACATCCTAACAAGAATTTGATAACTGAATAAACTGGCCATGTTGAATGAATATGAAGGCTTCCCTCCTGCTCAGTGACAACTGAATAGTTTGCAAAGTGTCATTGTCAATTTTACTTGGCTGGGTAAATTGTAGTAGTTATGGATCCAGCCCTGGGATTTTCATTGTTTGCTATGGTTTTATATTTAGGATTTTATATAATTTTGGCTTTTATAAATTTATAGGTATTCATAAATTAGTCATTTTTATATTTATTCATTTGTCCAATATTGTTCTTTCCCCCCCAATAATCAGTAATGATTCTTTCAATATATCTGGCATCATATTTAACATCCATTTTTCATTTTTAGTATATATTTATTTTGTGTGGATTTAAAGGCAAACATGCTATGTGTGAAGGCAGAGGACAACCTAGAAATCAACTCTCTCCCTCCAACATGTGTGTTCGAGAATGAAGTCAGGTTATCCGAGTTGGCATCTCAATAGCCATTACCTGCTGAGCTATACTACAGGCCCTACTTTGTCATCATTCATTTCATTTGGTACTTTTCTCACTTTTGGTTGTTCTAATTCAAAGCTTTTTAAAAAATATTTTTTCAAATAAATTTATGTTTCACTAAGTCTTTTTGTTACTCTTTTAGTCTGAGTGGTGGTTTGATTAGGTTTTGCCTATTGTGTTTGAATTCTAGGCCCATAGGGCCCTATCAGGCATTGTGGCAGTGTTAGAGAAAGTGCGTCACCGTGGAGGCAGTCTTTGAAGTCACAAATTCTCAAGCTATGCGCAGTATGATTCAGTCTCCATTTGCCACCTGTAGATCAAGTTATAGGTGTCTCAGCTCCTCCAGTCGCAGGTTTGTGAGCATTTTGTCTAAGGCCTGGCCCACAGTTCCCTGGCAACAGCAAGGTATGCCTAACTTACTCTACTTTTTCTGGATGGGTAGAAACCTACCTCACCAAGAGAGAAACTGCACAGTTGGTCATGAAGAAGATAGTAGTAGAGATAATTCCTCAATTTGGTATGCCTACAACTATCAGCTCAGATAACACACCAGCTTTCATTTCTCCAGAAAGCCAGGGAATGGGTAAATTTCTGAAGACAGATTGGAAACTCCATTGCACACACCATCAGGATAGGTAGAAAGGATGAATCAGACCCTGAAGGAGACCTTGACCAAATTGTCCTAAGAGACTAGAGCAGACTGGGTGGTGCTCCTTCCTATGGCAGTGTTTAGGGCCAGAAATACCCTCTATTATTTCAGTCTTACTTCCTTCAGGATCCTGTATGGGACCCCAGCTCTTGAACTCCCTCAGAGTGACTTTTCAGGCTAATGGCTTGATTGTAAGCTTTCCAGACCAGCCACCAGGGATTGTAGTGTAAACTTAATGCCCTGTGCCACACAGGTACCCCAGAGATTCCTCACGAATATCATGTTGGAGATTGGGTATATGTCAAGATGCACCATGCTGAAAACTTGAGAACCATGTGGAAAGGGCTATTCCTGGTATTGTTGACCAACCTGACCATTGTTAAAGTAGATGGAGTAACTGCCTGAGTTCATATAACTCATGTCAGACCTGTGCTTCATGCCAACTGGAGATCAGCTGGATACCCAAGCAACCTCCTCAACCTCAAGATCACCTGACCTTGTGCAAGGCCAGAGACACCATGAGATGGCTATGGTGTATCTTCCTTCTGGTGATGAGCCTCAGTTCCACGACAATCCTACTTAAGTGACTAGGCAAGTACACTCAGATGCTGGGGATATAGATTGGTCCACTCTAGAGGAACACCCGCCTTATGTCTGGTAGCCAGATGTTGTCTTTCATCTCTGTAAGTTAGGAGTGGGCCTTGACTCCTGGGATAGTCCCCCCACCCAGAGACACAGTGGGAGGAATTACTCAAATGAGGGACTTGAGAATCTAAACCATGTCTTAGAAGTTGCCTTGGAGGGTGGTGCTTAGTGTGCAGACACCCAAAATTGAGAGGCATCCTGCAAGAGACCCCCATATATGTATGCCCCCAAGATGGGATAAGCCAGAAGCAGACCCACTGCTGTATGTGTGAGTGTGTGTATGTGTGTTTGTGGGCAACCAGTTTTTACCACCTGCCCCTCCCTCGCAACATGGATGCTGGATTTGCATGTCAGGATAGGTTCCTTGTGTGTTCTACTGTTCTGAACCAGTCCTCTGATACCTGTGTGTCTCTAGACAGCAATACTGTATTTACATAATAAATTAAACAGATAAATCTTAAAAAAAAAAGGAACTGCACATTATTGATTAGAACCTTCACAAACACATTATCAAACAGCTACACTTCCTATCAATGCAGCTTTTGAGCTAGCTACATCCAGGTCAGAAATCTCAACAGAATCACTCTTGATCACCAGAAACCAAGCATGGTGACCACATGTCCCATTTTTTCCAGTACAGAAAATTGATTAGTGTGGCAGATTTTCTATGATGTAATAGGGAAAATTCATGGATATTTACAGTAACATTTTGTTAGTATTCTGTCTAAGCTCCATCCCACAATTTCCTGGCAACAGCCAGGTATGCCCCTCCCCATAGACCTGGCCCACTAACAAAGGGGCCGTTCGCCCCTCCTCTCTCTAATTGCTCCTGATTCTTGGCACTCTCGCCCCTCTGCCCCTCTTGGGCTCTCCTCCCTTTCCCCCTCTTTCCACTTGGTCATGGCTGGCCTCCACTTCTCTACTCTCTCTCTCTCTCTTTCTCTCTGTCTCTCTCTCTGCCTCCACTACCTCATTAACTCCCATCCTCTGCTCTGAATAAACTCTATTCTATACCATGTCTGTTTGTGTTTGCTCCCTCGGCGAAAAGAGTACCTGGGCATGGGCCTGCCTAGGCACCCCTTCCCCGCCCCACACACACCAACACATACGAATCTCTAAATCTCTCATTTTACAAACCCTTCAGTTGGTGACTAAACTCGGGAACAACATTGGTGAGCCATTCAAGAGAAGCCGAAAACCAGGGAATCAAAACTGCCTTGCTCACTAGCTCTAGACCGGGAAGCCCCCTGTGTTCTTAAGGATTGGAGATGTTCATGTTTTGTACTAACCCTCGTAACCCCTCATCTGCGACCAGCTAATTAAATAGGTGTGCCTGAATGGAGATTCCTGAAGCCTTAGTGTCCTAAAATCTGCCTCCCTTCTCCCTCTCTCTTAGTCTCCAGTCCTCCTGAACAGTCTGCACTCTCACAGCTTGTGAGCTGCTGCACTACTTTAGTGGCAGAGCACACCCTCCAGCTACTGTGCCATTACTAGGATACAAAACAAATTATTTAGGTACTCCCCTTTTCCCTAGACAAGCAGTTCTTTATTATGTGACTCTTAAAGAGGAACAACTGGATACAGGGTTGAGTCATGCAACCTGGCAGCCAGCCCTAGTGCCATACTGGGATGGCCACCACACCCACTCTCAACAATAGTAATGGGTAAAAATTTTCTCCTGTTGGCCACGGGGACCCTTACTCTTCAAATGAAGCCTGGTCAGCTTCTTTTGAACTAAGAGTTGGCTTCCAATGCCCAGTCCATAGGATTGCCCTTATGAATAGCATTGCTACTTGGACATTTAACCCCTTGGGTGTCCCCTCACTCAGAAGTGACCCAGAGTCCACCCCCATAGCTTTTACAGCTCCTGGTCCAGGTTGGTTGCTTCTTTCAGCAATCTGAGAACTTTGTAGCCCCTAGAGCCCTCGAGATGGCCTGGATCTTTAGTCTGGCTGCACTGTGTTCCTAATATTTTTTCAGGACGCATGCTCAGTTGGTATTAACAGGTCTAAATCTGCCTAGACAAACTTATTTTCTCTCAACATGATTTAATCCATTACTGCCAGCTTTCTTACTCTGATCCTAGCCTCTTTACTAAAAAGCAATATACTTTCCTCTAACTATACAACCTATTAAAACTACTTAAGATTCTCATTCCTTTCCTCTCTTGACTATTGCTCTCCTATCTTGCACTCAATCTTGTCAGAAGTTTGTTATTAAATTTAAGACAGACAGAATTCCAAAAGGAATGACAGTTTCTCCCAGGAGGTCTCAGAATAAAGATATGGACAACACTACAGGATGCTGCCTAAAAGAGTGCAGTGGACAATACTGGATACCTTGAGTCAAATGACTTAACTAAACAAAGTTAAGCCATTTCTCATGTCATGGATATCCATTCCACAGAATAAAAGCCCTGAATCTTCTGTGCTTGAAAGCCAAATTTACAGCCAAAGCTATCGTGGAAACCAGAGACCACAGAAAACAGATTACAGGAATCTGTCATTTTTTTAATACTATGACTGCTAAGTTAATTGTTTATTCCTCAGACTTCTGACTACATTGACATTATTCCACAAAATAGAAACAGAAGGAACACTACCCAACTTGTTCTATGAAGCCACAATTACACTGATACCAAAACCACACAAAGATACAACAAAGAAAGAGAACTTCAGGCCAATTTCCCTTATGAATATCGATGCAAAAATACTCAATAAAATTCTTGCCAACTGAATCCAAGAACACATCAAAATGATCATCCACCATGATCAAGTAGGCTTCGTCCCAGGGATGCAGGGTTGGTTCAAAATATGGAAATCCATCAATGCAACTCACTATATAAACAAATTCAAAGAAAAAAACCACATGGTCATTTCATTAGATGCTGAAAAAGCATTTGACAAAATTCAGCATCCTTTCATGCTAAATGTCTTGGAAAGAACAGGAATTCAAAGCCCGTACCTAAGCATAGTAAAAGCAATATACAGCAAACCGGTAGCCAACATCAAACTAAATGGAGAGAAACTTGAAGCATTCCCACTAAAATCAGGGACTAGACAGGGCTGCCCTCTCTCTCCATATCTTTTTAATATAGTACTTTAAATTCTATCTGGAGCAATTAGACAACATAAGGAGGTCAAAGGGATACAAATTGGAAAGGAAGAAGTCAAACTATCACTATTTGCAGATGATATGATAATATACTTAAGTGACCCAAAAAACTCCACCAGAGAACTCCTACAGCTGATAAACAACTTCAGCAAAGTGGCTTGTTATTAAATCAACTCAAACAAATCAGTAACCTTCTTATATTCAAAGCATAAGCAGACTGAGAAAGAAGTTATGGTAATGACACCCTTCACAATAGCCAAAAACAATATAAAGTATCTTGGTGTGACTCTAACCAAACAAGTGAAAGATCTGTATGTGAAGAACTTCAGGTCTCTGAAGAAGGAAATCAAAGAAGACCTCAGAAAATGGAAAACTCTTCCATGCTTGTAGATTGACAGAATTAATATACTAAAAATGTTCACCTTACCACAACAATCTGCAGATTCAGTGCAATCCCCATTAAAATCACAACTCAGTTCTTCATAGAGTTAGAAAGAGCAATTCTCAAATTCATCTGGAATAACAAAAAACCCAGGATAGCTAACACTATTCTCAATAGTAAAAGAATTTCCAGGTGAATCAGTATCCTGGACCTCAAGCAATAGTGTTAAAAATGCATTGGTACTGGTACAGTGACAAACAGGTAGATCAATGGAATATGATTTAGGGCTCAGAAATGAACCCACACACCTATGGTCAATTGATCTTCGACAAAGGAGCTGAAACCATCCAGTGGAAAAAAAAATAACCTTTACAACAAATGGTGCTGGCTCAACTGGAGGTCAGCATGCAGATGAATACGAATTGATCCATTCTTATCTCCTTGTACTAAGCTCAACTCCAAGTGGATCAAGGATCTCCACATAAGACCAGACGCACTGAAACTAATAGAAAAGAACCTGGGGAAGACCCTTGAGGACATGGGCACAGGGGAAAAGTTCCTGAACAGAACACCAATAGCTTATGCTCTAAGATCAAGAATGGACAAATGGGATCTCATAAAATTACAATGTTTGTGTAAGGCAAAGGACACTGTCAAGCAGACAAAATGGCAACCAACAAATTGGTAAAGGTTCTTCACCAACCCTACATCCAATAGAGGGATAATATCCAATATATACAAAGAACTCAAGACATTAGACTCCAGAGAGCCAAATAGCCCTATTAAAAATGGGGTACAGAGCTCAACAAAGAATTTTCACCTGAAGAATTTCGAATGGATGAGAAGCACCTTAAGAAATGTTCAACATCATTAGTCATCAGGGAAATGCAAATCAAAACAACACTGAGATTTCACCTCACACCAGTCAGAATGGCTAAGATTAAAAACTCAGGAGACAGCAGGTGTTGGCAAGGATGTGGAGAAAGAGGAACACTCCTTCACTGCTGGTGGGATTGTAAGATGGTACAACCACTATGCAAATCAGTCTGGCGGTTCCTCAGAGAACTGGGCATGACAGTTCTGGAGGACCCTGCTATACCACTCCTAGGCATATATCCAGAGGATTCCCCAGCATGCATTAAAGACACATGCTCCATTATGTTCATAGCAGCCTTATTTATAATACCCAGAAGCTGGAAAGAACCCAGGTTTCCCTCAATGGATGAATGGATACAGAAAATGTGGTATATTTATACAATGGAATACTAATCAGCAATTAAAAACAATGAATTCATGAAATTCTTTGGCAAATGGCTGGATCTGGAAAATATCCTAACTGAGGTAACCCAATCACAGAAGAATACACATGGTATACAGTCACTGATAAGTGGATATTAGCTCAGAAACTCTGAATATCCAAGACAATTCACATATCAAATGACTCCTAAGAATGAGGAAAGAGAGTGATTGGAGAAGGGATGGAGAGAAGAAGGTTTATGGGACATATGGGGAGGGGGGATCCGGGAAAGGGGAAATCATTTGGAATGTAAACAAAGAAAATAGAAAATAAAATATATATATATATAAAAGAATGAGGAAAGAGAGGTCTCTTGTCCTGAAAATGCTTCTTCCAGCATTATAGGGGAATACCAGAACAGAGATTTAGGAGGTGGTTGATAGGAGAATAAGCAGAGGGAAGAGGGCTTAAGCAACTTATTGGGAGTGGGAAAATGGGAAAGGGAAAATCATTTTGATTGTAAACAAAGAATATTGAAAATAAAAAAAAATTTAAAAATATAAAAGATGGGAAAAAAAAATATGAGCCTCACACACATGAATGTGTGAGAAACTAACAGAAATTGTTTACAAATTGAAAGAACAATGATTTAAAGGTAAAACAAGTCAGAATTTCTTCCAAAACAGTTATTGAAATCTAAAATATGCATGTTTTTAAAAAAATATGTAACAGGTGTATTTATCAGTATGCTATACAAAGAATAATTCCTGTGCCTAATATAAGTAAAATGAGCTGTACATTTTTATTGATATATTTTTATTTACATTTCAAATGATTTCCCTGTTTCTGGGTCCCCACTCCCTGCAAGTCTCATAAGCCCTCTTCCCTCCCCCTGTTCTTCCATCTACCCCTTCCTGCTTCCCTATTCTGGAATTCCCCTATATACTCTTGCACTGAGTCTTTCCAGAACCAGGGGCCACTCTTCCATTCTTTTTCGACATCATTTAATATGTGGATTATGTCTTGGGTATTCAAAGTTTCTAGGCTAATATCCACTTATCAGTGAGTGCATACCATGATTGATCTTTTGAGACTGGGTTACCTCACTTAGTATGATGTTCTCCAGCTCCATCCATTTGTCTAAGAATTTCATGAATTCAGTGGACTCAGGCTGCTGAGCACTAGTCACTGGGCACAGGACTCCAGCTGCTGAGCAGAGTGGCTGATTCCTGTCTTGGAGGATTCCTAACTCTCTTGGACAGCCACCATCCTGTCTCTAGTGCTTCCTTCCCAGGGGTGTAGGGAACCCCAGAGACAGAGCCTCACAGCTGAAGCCCATCCAGGTTTATAACTTCTTCCTCAGGCTCCTGCCACCTACAATTAGGGACCAGGAAAAAGCACAGAGGCACTCACTGGAGAGGTTCACCATTTACCCCCACAGATAAGTGTCTCTCCGTTTTCACACTGCAGCCTTGGAGCCCTCCAGGACCCTGGAAACAGAAGCACAGCTCACCTGCAAAGCTGCAGAAGAGGACATGGAAAGCACAAACCTGAACAAGAAAAGAGCTGGTCAGAAGAGGCAGAGGAGCAGATCTCCAGTCCCGCCCCAAAGGAACATAGTGGGCTGCAGAATTTCCCATGAGTGGAAGGAAGGCAATGGTCTGATCACACAGTAGAAGGGTACTGTGCTGGATCAGGTGCCTGTAAACCCCTCTCTCTACCTGGTGAAATATGATGGGGTAGACTGTGTCTATGGATTGGAACTCCAAACAGATGAGAGGTTATTGTCCCTAAAAGTTCTTGCTGACAAGGTGACATCTCAAGCCACTGATGTCAGCCTTGCTCATACCATAATTGGCAAAGCAGTGGTGCACAGGTTTGAGGGTGAGCATGGTTCTAAAGAGGAATGGAGAGGCATGGTCCTGGGCCAAGCACCAGTGTTAAATAGTAGTTTATACATGACTTATGAGAGAGATCCCGTGCTGTACGTATACCAGGTTCTAGAAGATTTTAAAGAGGGGGACCTCCGTATCTTGGAAGGGTTCAGTGATCCCCCTCCCTTAGACATCAACCTGGAGCTTATGCATGGCCTGGTAGGCACGCAGGTGGGATACACCAAAGGTGATGGCACAAGAAGGGTCGGAATGATCATTCGCCAGGTTGAGGCCAAGCCCACTGTTTTCTTTGTCAAGTTTGACAATGATTCACTTATCTATGTCTATCACGTGGTAAAGAAGTTCTAGCCAATTGTCAAGGCGCTGCCACAGCTGTAGAAATAAAGCTATCAAAGAGTTAACTCAGGAACTGTGGGACACTTGCTCCTTCCAGAAGACATAAAGAGTCATAGACCCTCTTCCCTGGGATTTGGGTCTGGGGAGGGTTATTATTATAAAGTTGTCTCTCTAGAGAATATAAAAATGGTCATATTTGAAACAGAGGATATAAAAATGGTCATATTTGAAATGGGGAGCATATAGAATTTACTATATAGACAATTTCATTTAGAAAAAATCATTATAATTGTTATTTAGAGGACTTAAATTTATAGCCAAGACATTAAGAAATGAGTCAGATAGTCTTTTAAGATAGTACAGATGACAAAGGTTCTCTTTGACAGGGATGATAGACTGGGTGTTAGAGAGATCTTAAACTTTTACAATTTCAAAACTCAATTTGTATTTAGAGAGTAAGTCTTTTTTCTCTTTTTTTATTTGATATATTATTTATAATTCCAATTTTGTCCCCTTTCCTGGTCCACCCCCCTGAAAATCCCATAAGCCATCTCCCTCTCCACCCCCCCGCCCCCCCCCCCCCCCCGTTCTCCAATTAACCCTCTCCTGCTTCCCTGTCCTGGTATTCCTCTACAAGGTGGCATCCAGGACGATGGGCTTGTCATTACTTTGCAGTCTAACAAGGCCATCCTCAGCTGCCTAAGCATCTGGAGTCATGGTTAAGCTCATGTGTATTCCTTGGTTAATGTTTTTCTCCCTGGGAGCTCTGGGAGTACTGGGTGGCTCATATTGTCATTCCTCCTATGGCTCTGCAAACCCCTTCGGCTCCTTGGGTCCTTTCTCTATCTCCTCCATTGAGGACCCTGTGCTAAGTTCAATGTCTAGCTGATAATGTCCCTCTCTGTAGTTTTCAGGCACTAGCACAACCTTCCTGGTGACAGCTATATCCAGCTCTGGTCAGCAAGCACTTCTGGGCATCAATAATAGTGTCTTGGTTTTGTAACTATATAAGGGATGGATCACTAGTTGGCTTAGTCTCTGGATGGTCTTTTCCTCAGTCTCTGTTCCACACTTTGTCTCTGTATCTCCTTCTGTATGTATTTTGTTCCCCCTTCTCAAAAGGACCAGAGTATCCATACTGTGGTCTTCCTCCTTCTTGGAAATGTGAATTGAGTCATAGGTATTCCAAGCTTGTGGGCTAATATCCACTTATCACTGAGTGCATACCATGTGTGTTCTTTAGTAATTGGTTTACATCACTTAGGAGGATATTTTCAACTTCCACCCATTTGCCTAAGAATTTCATGAATTCATTTTTTCTCATAGCTGAGTAGTATTACATTTTGTAAATATACCATATTTTCCATATCCATTCCTCCATTGAGGGACATCAGGGTTCTTTCCAGCTTCTGGCTATTATAAATAGGGCTGCTTTAAACATAGTGGAGCATGTGCCCTTATTACATGCTGGGTAATCCTATGAGTATATGCCCAGGGATGGTATAACAGGGTCCTCGAGTAGTGTCACGCCCACTTTTCTGGGGAAACGACAGACTGATTTCCACAGTGGTTGTACGAGCTTGTAATTATACCAGCAGTGAAGGAGTGTTCCTCTTTCTCCACATCCTCACCAGCACCTGCTGTCTCCTGAGTTTTTTATCTTAGCCATTCTGACCAGTGTGGGATGAAATTTCAGGGTTGTTTTTATTTGCATTTCCCTGATGACTAAAAATGTTGAACATTTTTCATTCCTCATGTTGAATGTTACAGCCATTCAACATTCCTCAGGTGAAAATTATTTGTTTAGCTATGTACCCCCATGTACCTCTTTACAGGGCAGTGGTGGCACACTCCTGTAATCCCAGCACTCTGGGAGGCAGAGACAGGCAGATTTATGAGTTCGAGGCAAGCCTGGTCTGCAAAGTGAGTTCCAGGACAGCCAAGGCTATACAGAGAAACCCTGTCTCGAAAAAACCAAATCCAAAAACCCTGTCTTAAATAAAAAAAAAACCAAATCTAAAAACCAAAAAAGAAAATGGTCTTGTCTTTTTTAGTGGATGGTTTTAGCTCCTTAGTGAAAGGTCAAGTGACCATAGGTGTCAGGTTTAATTTCTGGATCTTCAGTTCTGTTCCATTGATCTACCTGCCTGCAACTGCATCAATACCATGAGGGTTTTTATCACTATTGCACTGTAGTACTACTTGAGGTCTGGGATACTGATTCTCGCAGAAGGAACTTTAAGGTTGAAAAGAGTTTTAGCTACCATGGCTTTTGTTATTCCAGATGAATTTGAGAATTTCTCTTTCTAACTCTAAGAAGAATTGAGTTGGTATTTTTAAGGGGGTTGCATTGAATCTGTAGTTTGCTTTAGGCAAGATGGCCATTTTTACTACATTAATCCTCCCAATCCACAAGCATGGGAGATCTTTCCACCTTCTGAGGTCTTCTTGGATTTCTTTCTTCAGAGACTTGAAGTTCTTTTCATTACAGATATTTAATTTGCTTGGTTAGAGTTACCCGAAGCTACTTTATATTTTTGTGTCTATTGTGAACAATATCTTTTCCCTATTTTTTTTTCTCGGCATATTTTTGTTTGTTTGTTTGTTTTTGTATAGGAAGGTTACAAATTTGTTTCAGTTAATTTTATATTTGGCCACTTTGCTGACGTTTTTTTATCATCTGTAGTTTTCTGGTGTAGTGTTTGGGTCACTTAAGTATACTATCATATACTCTGCAAATAGTGATAATTTGATTTCTTCCTTTCCAATTTGTATCCATTTGACATCCTTTTGTCATCTAATTGCTCTAGCTAGAACTTCAAGTACTATATTGATTATATATGGAGAGAGAGTGCAGCCTTGCCAAATCCCTGATTTTAGTGGGATTGCTTCAAATTTCTCTCCATTTTGTTTGATGTTGGCTACTTGTTTGTTTTATATTGCTTTTATATGGTTAGGTATGGGCCTTGAATTCCTGATCTTTCCAAGACTTTTAACATGAAAGGTTGCTGAATTTTGACAAATGAATTTTCAGCATCTAATGAAATGTCCATGTGGTTTTTTTTCTTTGAGTTTGTAGTGGATTACATTGATTGATTTCCATATATTGAACCCTGGGATGACACCTACTTGATGATGGTGAATAATCGTTTTGATATATTCTTGGGATCAGTTGGCAAGAATTTTAGCATCAATATTCACTAAGGAATTGGTCTGAAATTCTCTTTCTTTGTTGCATCTTTGTGTTATTTTGCTATCACCATACGTGTGGCTTACAGAACGAGTTTGGTAGTGTTCCTTCTGTTTGTATTTTGTGGGAAAGTTTGAAAAGTATTTTTGTTAAGATCTTCTTTGGAGATTTGATAGAATTCTGCACTAAAACCATCTGGTCCTGTAATTATTATGTTTGGGAGACTTTCAATGAACTCTTCTATTTCTTTAGGGGATATAGGACTGTTTAAATGGTCTATCTCATCCTGATTTAATTTAGGTATTTGGTATCTGTCTAGG
Organism: Apodemus sylvaticus; assembly: GCF_947179515.1. Taxonomy (NCBI): domain Eukaryota; kingdom Metazoa; phylum Chordata; class Mammalia; order Rodentia; family Muridae; genus Apodemus; species Apodemus sylvaticus. The sequence goes on along the minus strand of NC_067495.1, from coordinate 14,516,367 downwards.
AAATTGTCCATTTCATCCAGATTTTACAGTTTTGTTTAGTATGGGCATTTGTGGTAGGATCTGATGTTTTTTTTTTTAATTTCTTCATTTTCTGTTGTTCTATCTCCCTTTTCATTTCTGATTTTGTTAATTATGATACTGTCTCTTTGTTCCCTCTGGATAGACTGGCTAAGCGTTTATCTATCTTGTTGATTTTCTCAAAGAACCAGCTCCTGGTTTTGTTGATTCTTTGTATAGTTCTTTTTGTTTCTACTTGGTTGATTTTAGCCCTGAGTTTGATGATTTCCTGCCTTCTACTCCTCTTGGGTGAAATAGCTTCCTTCTATTCTTGAGCTTTCAGGTGTGCTGTTAAGCTGCTAGTGTATGCTCTCTCTGGCTTCTTTTTGGAGGCACTCAGATCTATGAGTTTTCCTCTAAGCACAGCTCTCATTTTGTCTCATAAATTTGGGTATGTTTTCCCTTCATTTCCATTAAATCCTAAAAGTCCCGTTGACTACTTTCCTTATTTCTTCCTTGACCAAGTTATGAATTAGAGTATTGTTCAGCTTCCATGTGTACGTGGTCTTTCTGTTGTTTTTGCTGCTAGTTAAGACCATCCTTTCTCCATAGTGATCTGATGGGAGGCATGGGATTCATTTGATCTTCTTATATCTATTGAGCTCTGTTTTGTGACCAAGTATATGGTCAATTTTAGAGAAGGTACCATGAGGCGCTGGGAAGAAGGTATATTCTTTTGATTTAGGATGAAATGTACTGTAGATATCTGCTAAATCCATTTGGTCCAAAACTTCAGTTAATTTCACTATGTCTTTGTTTAGTTTAGGTTTCCCTGATGTCTCCATTGCGGACGGTGGTGTGTGGAATTCACCCACAATCATTGTGTGGAGTGCAATGTGTGCTTTGAGCTTTAGTAAAGTTTCTTTTATGAATGAGGGTGTCCTTGCATTTGGAGCATAGATGTTCAGAATTGAAAGTTCTTTTGGGAAGATTTTTTTCTTTGATGAGTACGAAGTGAAGTGTCCTTCCTTTTCCTCTCTGATGACTTTTTGTTGAAAGTCAATTTTATCAGATATTAGAATAGCTACTTCAGCTTGTTTCCTGGGATTATTTTCTCCAAAATTGTTTTCCAGGCTTTTACTATGTGGTAGTGTTTGGTTTTAACACTGAGGTGCATTTCCTGTATGCAGCAAAATGCTGGGTCCTGTTTACATATCTAGTCTGTTAGTCGATGTCTTTTTGTGTGTGTGTGTGTTGTTCTTTTTTATTTTTTATTTTTTTTAATTTTTTTATTCGATATAATTTATTTACATTTCAAATGATTTCCCTTTTCTAGCCCCCCCCTCCCCGAAAGTCCCGTAAGCCCCCTTCTCTTCCCCTGTCCTCCCATCCACCCCTTCCCACTTCCCCGTTCTGCTTTTGCCGAATACTGTTTCACTGACTCTTTACAGAACCAGGGCCCACTCCTCCTTTCTTCTTGTACCTCATTTGATGTGTGGATTATGTTTTGGGTATTCCAGTTTTCTAGGTTAATATCCACTTATTAGTGAGTGCATACCATGATTCACCTTTTGAGTCTGGGTTACCTCACTTAGTATGATATTCTCTAACTCCATCCATTTGCCTAAGAATTTCATGAATTCATTGTTTCTAATGACTGAATAGTACTCCATTGTGTAGATATACCACATTTTTTGCATCCACTCTTCTGTTGAGGGATACCTGGGTTCTTTCCAGCATCTGGCAATTATAAATAGGGCTGCTATGAACATAGTAGAGCATGTATCCTTATTACATGGTGGGGAGTCCTCTGGGTATATGCCCAGGAGTGGTATAGCAGGATCTTCTGGAAGTGAGGTGCCCAGTTTTCGGAGGAACCGCCAGACTGCTTTCCAGAGTGGTTGTACCAATTTGCAACCCCACCAGCAGTGGAGGAGTGTTCCTCTTTCTCCACACCCTCTCCAACACCTGCTGTCTCCTGAATTTTTAATCTTAGCCATTCTGACTGGTGTAAGGTGAAATCTCAGGGTTGTTTTGATTTGCATTTCCCTAATGACTAATGAAGTTGAGCATTTTTTAAGATGCTTCTCCGCCATCCGAAGTTCTTCAGGTGAGAATTCTTTGTTTAACTCTGTACCCCATTTTTTAATAGGGTTGTTCGGTTTTGTGGAGTCTAACAAGGCTTTCTATCTCCAAAGTTGTCTCCCTTTGAGTTTTCTTAGTTGTTTCTACTTCTGATTTTAGATCCTGGATGGTTTTGCTTAGCTCCTTCACTTGCTTGTTTGTGCTTTCCTGTAATTCTTTAAGAGATTTTTGTGTTTCCTCTTTCATGACCTCAGCCTGTTGATCAAAGTTCTCCTGTGTTTCTTTAAGTGTTTTTTGCATTTCCTCCTTGCTGGCTTTTGTATTCTCCTGGATTTCTTTCAATGATTTTTGTGTTTCCCTTGCAAGGGCTTCTAACTTTTGATCCATTTTCTTCTGAATTTCTTTAAGTATGTCCTTCATGTGTTCCTGTACCAGCATCATGACCAGTGATTTTAAATCCAAATCTTGTTTTACTGGTGTGATGGGGTATCCAGGACATGTTGGTAGAGGAGAATTGGGTTCAGATGTTGCCATATTGCCTTGATTTCTGTTAGTGACGTTCCTGCGTTTGCCTTTTGCCATCTAGTTCTCACTGGTGTTAGTTTGTCTTGTCAGTACTGGACTCACCAGTGCAGGCTGCCCCTTCCCAGTTGGCCTCTGGTGCACAGCTTACCTCCTGCACTGCTTGTAGACAGGGTGCTGCTGCCCAGGCTGTTCAGATCCCAAAGCAGGCACCCGAAGGCTCCCACTGGGGCCCGCTGGATTCACTGGAGCACACTGACTTCTCCCAGCTGGCCGCCCAGAAGCCCAGCTAGCTTCTTGCAGGACCCGGGGATGTGGTGCGGCCGCCTAGGCTGATCTGGATCCGGAAGCGGAGAGAGTTGAGCTGAGGGCTTCTGCCTGAGGCCTTGCCCCAGATTGTGTCTGTGGACCAGATGGAGCCGACAGTGTATGCTGCCAGGACCTCCCCTGTGTTCCGATCACTCCGCTGGGCAGCCGATCGCCCAACCGGGCTGGCACACACAAGGTTAGCCTGGCCGCCCAGGCCCTGAGTCCAGGCAAAAGCCTGGGAGGCCAAGGTCCGAGCAAAGTTCCCCTAGGGCTATGACTGTTAATTGGGTCTGCCAGGTGACTAGGATGGTGGGTGTGCGTGCCTGCGCTCCCTGAAAGCACCGGGAGAGTCTGCTGTGCTAACAACCTCCTGGGCGGGTTGACTCACAGATGGCCCACCAAGCCGCCCAGTTCTTGGGGTCACTCCTGTGCCTTTTGGCTATGCCTGTTACAGGTCTGCCCGCCAGAGCTCTCTGTCGTCCTGCAGGCAAAATGGCGGCGCGCGCGCAGGCCTGGGCAAAAAACCTCCTGGCTGGGTTGGCACCCCTATGGCCCCCCTACCAGCCCAGGTCCTGGGTGCAGGCCAAAGTCCGTCGGGCTCAGACCACCGCGGTGTTGGCCTCGGATTATGTTTGTGTACCTCAGTCTGTCAGATCCCTGGAGTCCAAAACCAAGATGGATGCACCTCTCCTGACTGGTGGGAGGCCGAGTTCTGAAGTGGCTTCCGTGCAGGAAAGGAGCCGCACAACCGCAGCTGCTTGCCGCCCGGCTGCAAGGTCAGTGGTCGTGGGCGCAGGGCCTAACTGGACCCTGTGTCGCCTTGGTTCCACTGCTGATGGCCCTTCAGTTGGACCAGCCACTGCTGCACTGCCGCCGCCGCCGCTGCCACCGCCTGAATCTCCCCAGTCGATGTCTTTTTATTGGGGAATTGACTCTATTGTTATTAAAAGATATTAAGGAATAGTGATTATTACTTCCTGTCATTTTTGATGCTATTTTTATGTTTGAGTGGTGATCTTCTTTTGGGTTTGTTGAAAGAGAATTACTATCTTTCTTCTTCTAGCATTTAGTTGCCCTCCTTATAGTGGTGATTTCCATATATTGTCCTTTGTAGTGCTTTGTGGAAAGATATTGTGTAAATTTAGTTTAATCTTGGAATATCTTGGTTTGTCCATGTATGGTGACTGAGAGTTTTTCTGGATGTGGTAGTCTAGGCTGGCATTCGTGTTCTCTTAGGGTCTGTTTGACATCTACCCAGGATCTTCTACCTTTCACCATCTCTGGTGAGAAATCTGGTATAATTCTGATAGGTCTTCCTTTATATGTTACTTGTCTTTTTTCTCTTACTGCTTTTAATATTCTTTCTTTGTTTACTACATTTGGTGTTTTGATCATTATGTGATGGGAGGAATTTCTGTTCTGGTCCAGCTGGTTTGAAGTTCTGTAGGCTTCATGTATGTTCATGGGCATCTCTCTTTTTAGGTTAGGTAAGTTTTCTTCTATAATTTGGTTGAAAATATTTTCTGGCCCTTTAAGTTGTAAAACTTCATACTCTTCTATACCTTTAATCCTTAGGATTTGTCTTCCCATTGTGTCCTGGATTTCCTGGATATTGTGGGTGACAAGTTTTTTGCATTTTATATTTTCTTTGACTGTTGAGAATATGCTTTCTATGGTATCTTCAGCACCTGAGATTCTTTCTTCTATCTCTTGTATTCTCTTGTTGATGCTTGCATCTATGATTCTCGATGTCTTTCCAAACTTTTCTATCTCCACAGTTGTGACACTTTGTGATTTATTAGTTGTTTCTATTTCTGTTTTTAGATCCTGGATGGTTTTGTTTAGTTCCTTCACTTCTTTGTTTGTGTTTTCCTGTAATTCTTTAAGAGATTTTTGTGTTTCCTCTTTAAGCAATTTTGCTTGTTGACCCATGTTCTCCAATGTTTCTTTCAGGGATTTGTATGTTTCCTTTGTAAGGGCATCTACCTGTTGACTTGTGTTCTCTGGTACTTCACTAAGGGCATTATTTAGGTCCTTCTTGAATTCCTCTATCAGCATCATGAAATGTGATTTTAAATCCATATTTTGCCTTTCTGGTGTGTTGGGTTATCCAGGATTTGCTGTGGTGTGAGAACTTGGTTTAAATGGTGCCTTGTTGCCTTGGTTTCTATTGGTAATGTTCTTACATTTGCCTTTTGCCATCTGGTTATCTCTGATATTAGCTGGTGTTGCTGTCTTTTACTGTGGCTTATCTGTCTTGCAAGCCTCTGTACATGTGCTCCTGGGAAACCTGTTCTCTGTGTACACAGGTATGTAGGTACTTCTGTGAAACCCACTCTCTTGTGGTTGACTGTGTATGTGTGTCCACAGACAACTCTTGGTGCAGGTGGAAATCAGAATTGAGAGTAAGTCTTCATAGTTATGTAAATGAATCTAGTTGAGGACCCAGCTCCCTCGACATAGATAAAAGCCTTTCTTTTTCAAGACCTACTTCACCGGTTCTGGCCTTGAGGAGCAGGAAAGTCCAACTTGAGATATATGGACCTGAGTAAGTCTGGAGAGATTTATTGGAGGTTGCTGAGAAAGTGTGTAGAGAGATTTAGTCCAGGTTGCTGAAAAATTATACCATTACAGAGGGACAGAGGAGAAGAGGGAACCGAGAAAAAGAGAGGAAAAAAAGAGATGAAAGCTATAGAGTCCTGGCTATAGTAGTCAGGAAATGCAGAGAAGAGAGACAGAAAAGGACCAGTTCGAATACTACAAGGACAGAAGCCACTGGGTCTGAGCATGCCCTAAAGGAAGACAGGAAGAGGAATTCCCAGTCCTTGGGGAAAAAAGCCTCCAAGTGGTAAAGGTGTTAGCCCTGGGTGAAGACAGTAACTAGGGGAGATGGGTCACACCTAGGTTCTGATCACCTCTCACAACCCAGGGTAACTCAGGGTAGAGGAGAAAACTACTCAGTTCTTGGTGGACACAGGGGCTCAACACTCAGTCCTTCAAGCCAATGGCTATGTTTCCAAGTGAAGATCTTGTGTCTAAGAAGCCACTGGCACCAAAATGTATTCATGGACTACTGGAAGAACAGGAGACATGGAGATAGGATGGGTAGCCCATTAATTTATGGTCACCTCAGACTGTCCCTACCCTCTGTTGGAGCAAAACATACTCTCCAAATTATCAGCCCAGATCCACTTCCTGCCCGATGGTCCATAGCTCACTGGCCTGAAAGGAAAGATTGACCCCTGCCAAAAGTAGAAGCTACAGATGGTAACAGTTTTCTCCATGAAGGTTGGAGATGAGCAGGGGCTGCTATAGTGGAAAGAACGAATGTCATCTGGGAAGAGCCTCCACTCTCTGGTACTCAACACAGAAAGTGTTGTTACTACCTCTGAAACCTGTGACATCACATAGGTGACAGTGGGACCTGTATACCTTTTGCAAGGCAACAGTCACCATATTCCCAGAATCCATTGTGCTCATCTTTACCTGTGACAATGTCACCATCCATAATTATTAGATGAGCACCCCCTCTTCTCTCTTTCTTCCCCTCTTCCCATTCCACAGCCACTTTCCCCTTTCCCTACTCAACAAACCTCACATGGAACTGTTTGGCATGGAGTGGCCTTTCTGGAGTTGCTGCTGCATGCTGATCCCAAAATTGGCGCAGAATCCTGGGCATCACTATGCAGGGGAGCTGTGGACCCGGGTGACCAGATGTTTCCATCTGGCATGGTTGGGAACCCCTGCTGCTGCTGGAGAACTGATGCTATTACCATCACAGCCTACAGCCACTACTACATCGCATGGACTTGATTTGCTAGCACCTGCCTTCATCCACCAGGTGGATTCCCATCACTGTTTAGACCATTGTTGCTGCTTCTTCTGTGAGACTCTCAGGCTTCTCCCATGTGAGCTGTGTGTTGCAGCCTCTCAAGGGGAATTGACTCCTTGCCAACCAACCAAACTGTTTCACATTTCCTGCTACTGGATTGCAAATTCCTGCAAACACACACCGGCCATCTCAATTGGTAAGGAGTTTCTCCTGTTGACTGGAGGCACCCTTATGCCCAGATAAGGCCTGGCCAGCCTCTTTTGGGCTAAGGGTTGGCTTTCAATGCCCACACCATATGACTGGCCTCCTGGCTGACATTTGTGTTAGGACATATAGCCCTTGGGTAACTTCCCCTCTCAAAAGCCATCTAAAATTCCCTGTAGCTCTTGCAGATGCTAAAAAATCTTGTGCCAGGTTGCATTGCTTTAAGACATTTCTGAGAAATGTCACAGGGCCCCTAGATTTTCTTATGATGACCTGAATTTCCAGCTTGGCCTTAACCATGTTGCTAATAGTCCTCTGGGATGCTGGTACAGATTATTCAGCAACTACCCTCTCATACCATGGGTGCTAACTTGTCTTTGACCATACCTCTAGGCACCCTACTGTGATGTCTTCTGGAAAATCTCAAATCTCTGAAACTAACACCCAATTTGAGGTCCTCAAAACTGATATACCTCTGCAATAAGATCTGGATTCAATACCCTTTAGATAATAATTCCAAATCGCCACCTAATGTCACTCTAGACCTGATCATTTTAAGAGATCTCCATATATACTGCCAGCAGTCCAGTAAATGGAATCTTTTGTTTTATATATTCAAGCTTTCGTGTATCTCCACTCTAAACCCCCCCTCTGCTCTTTGTGTCCTCTAACCCAACTTTTCTTAGCTATGAAACCTCCACACCTTCCATTAGATGATGCTGTGCTTGATCCTGCCAACGAGCCATCTCCCATATGCTATAGATCTGCCACTGTGCCTGCAAAAACCCAAACTGTCACCTCAGTTTCTCTTTCTCACCAGGCCATGAACCTACTAACTTTACCTCTCCTGATGTCCCTCCTCTCCTTCTGTGCCAGCTACAGGTTCCCCAAAGTCCCTGAAGTGGTATCAACCTTTAACCCTCCTATCACATGTTCTAAGGCTACAGCCAGACTCCCCCAGTACTTCTCCTCCAAGAACACCTGACCCAGCACTGCTCTGTCCTTTAAGGGAAGTGGCTGGAGTTGATGGTCTGGTCAGAGTACATGTTCCTTTCTTGCTGAGTGAACTTTCTCAAATATAAGCAGACTGTTTTCCTATGTTTCTAACATATCAAGCTTTATTAAGGAGTTCCAGTACACCAACCACTCAATATTGTAGTTTGACTTTCCATGATTTTAATATGATTTTTATTAATAATGTCTTTCCTGATGAATGCAAGTGAGTTTGGGAAGAGGCAAGAAGTCATGCAGGTGAAATTCCCCAAAGAGAAGCTACATGTCCAATCGGATCTGAGGCAATGCCTGACCAGGTTCCCCGATGGAATTACAATTCCACAGATGATATTTTAGCCAGAGACAGGTTTATTACATGCCTTCTGGCCAGTCATAGAAAAGCAGCCTGTACACCAGTAAATTTTGAAAAACTCCAAGGGATTTTGCAGGACAAGCAGAAGAATCCATCTTAGTTCTGAGAATTCCTCACAGAGGCTTTATTAAAATACACCAATCTGGACCCTGAAAATGCAGAAGGTAGGCAACTTCTGACGACCTATTTTTTTCCAAGAGCTACCCCGACATACAAGCTAAACATTGGCATTTGGAGAGGGGGGCCTCTAACTCCACAGGTGGAAGTCTTGGCGCTGGACATCAATGTGTACCATGATGAAGATGAAAACACCAAAACCAAAAGTACTACATGCTGGCAAAGGCTGTCTGTCCAGCTCTGGCTACTATCCCAGACACCTGGATTTTTAAAGCTCAGGAACCACCAGCTCCCTGCTAGAAATGTGGTGAGTGGGGTCACTGGGCAAGCGCTTGCACTACCTCCCACCTTGCAAACCAAGAGTACATTGTCCTAAGTGCTATCAGGAGGGACATTTGGCTGTCAATTGCCCTCCTGTCATGTAGAATAGAGGGATATTCCATGCAGGTACTCCTTCTCAAACCTGTTAACAAGCCCTTTCAGAGGCTCCAACAGGTTCTCCTTAAGGCCCCAGCCATATATCTCCCTGACCGGACTTTTCCTTTTTTCCTTATAAATAACTGAAAAGGAGGGATATGCCCTTGGATTCTTAGGTCACCAAGTGAGACCTTCTTTTTGTCAAAAAGACTAGATTTACCCATCCAGGGATGGGCACCTTGTATTCTTACCTTAGCAGCTGTTAAACTCCTTATTCAATAGTCAGTGAAGCTAATCTTAGGGTCAACCATAACCGTCCTCTCTTCTCATAACCTGTCACAGCTTCTAGTTTACAAAGGCGTGGAGAATCTCCTTACCTCCAGAGTTCTTTCTCTTCAGGTAATGCTAATAGAAGATTCCACACTCACCTTCCAATCATGCCCCTCTCTCTTTATATTTCCAATCTTGTTCCCTGACCTAATTGTAACTACTCCCTGTCTCACTCCCGCACTGAGACTTTAGATTGAATATTATCTCATCTTAACACGTACTGGAGGGCACATTGAATCAATACATCTGTACCTGGTACACAGATGGAAGCTCCTTTCTATGAGAAGGGACTAGAAAACCTGGCTATGCCATAGTGTCAGATGCAATGTGGTGGAGGCATAGGCCCTTCCTGCTCACACCACTAATCAGCCTGCTTAGCTAATAGCCATCACCTGTGCCTTTCAACCTGCACAGGGATGATCCTTCACCATCTACACAAATTCCACATATGCTTTCCATGTCCCATGCCACTATCTGGAAGGAGTATGGGTTACTTTCCACAAAAGGATGATCAATAACTAATGCAAACCATATTTTGGCCCTGCTTAAGGTCTCCAATCTCCCCACAGCTATTGGGATTGCCCACTGCAGATCCAGCCAGAGGGATGACTCTAATGTCTCCAAGGGAAACAACTGAACAGATGATGCAGATAGAGTTCTGGCCCTTAGGGGCCTAAACTCACCTCACCTTCCCCAGGATACTCTCACACTGCAACCCGCATCTCTACATTCACCTCTAAACTCTGTCTTATCTTCACCAACTCTTTTATCCTATCAGCTGAGCATTGCCTTCTTTTGTTATGACCCATCTACAGCCTACTCCAGAGGACTTGTTTCTTAAAATCTATCACTGATTCTTGTAAAATCTGTTTGATGTCAGAATCCAACTCAAGGTATCATAGCACCCCTTTTCCTACCCATCATGCTAGAGGTTCCGTTCCAGGAACTGACTGGCAACTTGACTTTGCCCACATTCCCACTGTCAAATGTGCCAAGTACCTCCTGGTCCTGGTGGATACCTTCTCATGGTGGGTGTAAGCATTTCCAATAACTAACAAAAGGTCTCAGACAGTCTCTGATCTCTTCCAAGCGACAATCCCCCGATTTGGTGCCCTAGCCTCCCTTCAGTCAACAAAGGTACTGAATTTACTTCCCAGATTCCTCAAATTTTATCTAAGACCCTAGATATCCCCTAGCATTTTCTCATTCCCTACAACCCTCAATCTTCAGGTAAGGCAGAAAGAACTAATCTCTCTTTGAACACCACTCTTGCTAAGCTGCCACACGAACTTTACCTTAACTTCTACCTCTGGCTCTTTTCAGGCTACAAGCTCTCCCCAAGCAACCTCTTCTCATCTCACCCTTTCAACTCATGTATGGACGTCCAATCTTAACTCCTTGGCTTTCACCTGAACGCTGTCCCCTCCCAGACCATCTACTCGCCCCATTATTTTGCCACCTCCTTTCTCTCCTATGGAACTTTTCTGACCACCATCTACCTCAGCCACAGACTGTCTCATGTCCACCGCCTGTCAACATTGGAAGCCAAGTCCTTCTATCTCCTCCAGATTGTTGGCACTCACCCGTCTCTCCCAAATGGCAGGACTCTTAACAAGTAATTCTCGTGACCCCTACAGCTGCTAAACTCTAAGGACTCCCTCATTCAGTAAACCTGTCTCACTTTAAACCTTTCATCCCTCCATCTAAAAATGACTCTTCTTCATACACATGGACCCTAACACAACTGTGCTCTGCTAAGCTCTGGAGGACATTGAGACCACCCACCTTGTCCCCAATCCCAGAAAATGAGACTCCACTCCAACAGCTGGGCTCAGCCTCACTGAATTAGACATGGGTTTCTTGTTCTCTTCCTGCTGTTCATTTCCATCTAGGGCAGTACTTACATCTGGAGATTCGAAGTTCAAGAAACCACCACAGATATCAGTCTTTCCAAATTGGATCAGGAAACTGCTCCATGGCTGGACGCCATGCACCAATAGAAATCGCTGTATCTGTTACCCCCTCTAAATGCTATGACCTCTATACTTGCTTTCCCTTTGACCAGACAAACATATTTTAGATAATGGCCAGATGAATATGGGGGCTGCCCATATTGGTCTTGTCAGACAAATATGCTAGGATCACAGATCCATCATTTCTTCTATCAACACCACAAGACCTATAAGACTCATGAGATTCCAGGTGGGAGACAGGAGTTGTTAGTAAGCTCTACCATAAAAATTAGCCCAGTTCTCCAGTAAGTACTATCCATATTCAGGGAAAATATATCTCAATTGGCCAACCCCCTAGATATCTTAAAATTAGGGGAGATAATCAAACATTCCTCCAAGGTCTTTATCTCTTCGACGGCACCCATCATAAATGGCACCAACTTATCATTTCCCCTTTTGCTTCAGACCTTAACCTTGGTGTACTAACACCTTAATGTCACTAGGCCTGATCACTTTAAAGATTGCTGGTAATGAGTACCTCTGGAATCGACTCAAAATTGTAACTTACAGCCCCTCTGGTGATACTGCCAAGTAACCTTACCTTACCTTTGTCAGCTGTCCTGATTCAGATGTTGCTGTTTCCATACCTTACCTCTGACCCTCTCTTTGGCATGGAAAACTGTTTTAAGACATCTGTGATATGTTCTGTAGGGCCACTAAGCTACCCAGACTGCACTGGAACTGGGCTTACTATCCAGAAACAGCCATGATGGCACCTCAGAACCAATGGGGGCTTAGATGTCCTGACTGCTAAAGAACGTGTCTTTGCCTGTTCCTTTATGAAGAATGCTGTTTCTATGTCAACCAATCTCGGCTTCTGAGATAAAAATTATAGGAGCTACAGTCAATTATAATGAATTTCAGGGATTGTGAGACCTCCAGTTTTGGAATTTTCGAAAATCCTATATGTAAGTGGATACTCCCTTTTGTAACAACTTTTCTAGTCTTCTTCCTGGTGTTATTATTTGCTCCCTGCCTCATTAATCTTGTTTCTACATTCCTCTAACTGCAATAGAAATAAATAGAAATTCTAACCAAACTATTAATCAGTTCCTGTGATAGGATTGCTAGCTGCTGCCCACAGAGGTACCTGATGTGAACATTTGCCACATGGATCTCGTTGGTGAAATTCAGCTACACTGCAAAATTGATGATGCCCCTAGCCAGCAGGAAGTAGCTTAAGAGACACATTGCCCTCATTCCCTTTTCACCATCGGCTTCCTGCTCCTCTTTTCCCTTCTCTTTATAATAAGAAGGGAGGAATGTTGTTACTAGGACCTGTGACACCTGTGACATCACATAGGCGACAGTGGGACCTGTCTACCTAGTGCCAAGGCAACAGCCACCATATTCCCAGAATCTATTGGGCTAACCTTTACCTGTGACCAACTCTGCCTCAGTATATTTAAGAGGAGCACCCTCCCTTCTTCCAATCTTCTCTTTCCACCATCACCTTTGCCCTTTCCGTTCTCAATAAACCTCACAGGGAATTATTTGTCCTGGTGTGGTCTTTCTGGAGCTGCTGCTGCCCACTGATCCTAACAGAAAGTAGAGCAAATTGCCCATGTCAAAACCTTGGAACATAGATCCAAAAGGAAAATTAATATCCATGTGGGTAGTGGGTATGACTCTGCCACAGCCCACGTCCACAGAGATATATGCCAAGAGGAATGCTCACATCATAGGAAACAAACAGAAAATCTTGACCTCTTAGATACCCTAATGAAGCCAGCAACTGTGAGTATGATTCACTGCCAAGGATGTCAGAAGGGAAAAGACTCAGTGGGCAATAAACAGGTAGTGTAAATGGCTCCAGAAATATCTGTGTAGGAACCTATCATGGTTATGGGCCTGGAAGAGACACCCACTGGGAAATAGAACTGGATTAAAGAATGGCTCCACTCAGAATATACTAAAAACAAAAAGAGGACAATCGTGCACACAAGAAGAGAGAACTATACTCCCCAGAAAGTAAGCAAAAGTCTTACTAGGGCAAATGCACAGATGGACTCATTTAGGGGATAAAGAGTTTGTCCAAGTAGTTAAGTGACCTAAAATATGTAAGACTCAGGTTTTAGGCTGGAGATTTAGTAAAACAGTGTAAAATATGCCAGCAAGTGAATGCTTTTGCTGCCAAGAGTAAACAAGACAAAAGACCTAGGGAAGAAGAGCCGAGAGTATATTGAGAGATTTTATTAAAATTAAGACAAGAAAATATGGTAACAGCCGGTTGGTGGTGGTACACGCCTGTCATCCCAGCACTCTGGGAGGCAGAGGCAGGCAGATTTCTGAGTTTGAGGCCTACCTGGTCTACAGAGTGAGTTCCAGGACAGCCAGGGTCAAACAGAGAAACCCTGTCTCAACAAAACTAACTCCCCCACCCCCCCCCAAAAGAAAAGAAAAGAAAAGAAAGAAAAGAAAAGAAAAGAAAGAAAAGAAAAGAAAAGAAAAGAAAAGAAAAGAAAAGAAAAGAAAGAAAATATGGTTACAAATACCTTCTAGTGTTTGCAGATGTTTTCTCTGGGTGGGTTGAGACATTCCCCACCTAGCATGAAATAGCTCGATAGCTAAAGAAGCTATTAGAAGAAATTTTCCTGAGTTTCAGAGTGCCCAAGGTTATCAGATCAGACAATGGTCCTGCTTTTGTCGCTTAAGGTAAGTCAGGAATTGACACAGATATTCGGGATTAATTAGAAACATTATTGGGCATACTGTCTTCAGAGCTCAGGGCAGGTAGAAAAAGTAAACCGAATCCTATGAGAGACCTTAACTAAATTGACCTTGCAGACTGGCTCAGGCTGGGTGGTGCCCCTGCCCTTGCTCCTGTTCTGATCCCAGAACAGCCCCTTCCATTTTAATCTGACCGCTTTTGAGATCCTTTTTGGTAACCCAACTCCTTTGCTGTCCAGTGGGTCCTTCCTGAAGGCATCCCACAACATGAGATTTGGCCCAAACTGTCTGCATTAAATGTTCCAGGGATGCCAGAGACTCCTCACTGCTTCCAGACTGGTAACTTGATCTATGTAAAGAGGCCTCAGGGACAGATGTTAGAACCCTGATAGCCAGAACCCTTCCTCACACTGATAGCCACTTGCACAGCCTTTAAGGAGGATGGTATTGCATTGTGGGTGCAAGCTTCCCATGTGAAACCTGCAGAAAACCTGCCCCTGACCAGAGACACCTACGGGACAGCACAGAAGATGGGCAATCCGTTCAAGCTCAGGATCACTCGACCTTGATGACTGCCTGGTGGTACTCTTGGATTCTGGTTCCTTTCCCCGTCTTATGTGCCCATTCACCAAACCTGTGATGGCACTCACTGTCTCCCTTCTGTTGGTTTTAGAGGTGGCCATGGCAGCTACCAGTACTTCCATTCTGGTGTTACAAGGGGAAAATTCTCATAGTCTGAAAGCAGCCATTGTTTTAGATATAGAGAAAATAGAAACTTCCATCAGTAAACTTTAAGAATCACTGACTTCCCTATCAGAAGTAGTACTCCAGGATAGGAGGGCTATGTGATGCATTAGCTCAGGAATGTTGCTCTTATGTAGACCATTCGGAGTTGTTAACCCTGTTAAGACCCCTAATTTTTCTCCAGCTATAGTTGACGTTTGCCCGTACATTTTGAACTGCTTAGTTGCTATTGTTAAGAAACCCTCAGGTACATTACAGCTAAGAATCTTAGAGCAGAGATACAAAGAAGTAGATTCAGAACATCAGGAGTATGTATGTGCCCAAGCCCGCTCAGTCAGTCAACCTGTTCTCAAGCACAGGAGCAAGGATTAAAAAGAAACAGACAATTAGAGAAAACCGCAGCATGACCCCAGTCAATTATGAGACTGAAGGCTTAATTTCCAATCCACTTTTATATCAATTTAATTACATGCACGTATTAAGATGGATAGAAGTCCAATGAGGAACAAGCAGGGCAGTAAAGGCAAAATAGTCAAGGCAATAAGCAAAGTTCTGTGACAGTTATTTCCAAGGGCTTGTCAGAATGACCAAAATATCTGAGCCCACATACTCATCCAAGTCCAAAACCTTGCCTGAAGCCTGCTTCTTTTGTTCCATCTTAACATTAAAATTCCAGCCTTACCCTACTATTATAGCCTAAATTTATTATTACCTAAACTTAACTTCCCTATCATGCCCTAATATGAGATTCCTGTTTGAGTTTACTTTGTCATTGCCTAATGTCGGATTCCTGCCTGAAGCCCTTGTCCTTGGTCAATGTCAATCTCCTGTCAGGAGGCACAGCACCCCAATAAGGCTCTACATCTCTCCATTTTTTTTTATAAAGAAGGCTTAGCCTGTTTTAGGTCTTTCTCACCAGAAGGCCTCCCCAACCCATCTTCAAGGTCACATGTTGCTTGTTTGTGCTGTTTGAACACACATGGCCTTATTAGTGTTTATGAATAAACAAGGCGTTTTGGCAATGCCTCTGCTTTGGTCGGTAAGGATTTGTGCAGAATCTTACCAGTACCTGGCTTGTTGATATATATATATATATAGAGAGAGAAAGATATGATTTAGGGAAAATATGAATTTTATTGGACAGTAGCAATACATAATTTGTGCCTGGAGAAAAGATTTTTTAACTTGGCACAGTTATTAAATTGAACACCATATCTAAATACAATATGAAATGGATTATTGTTTATGGAGTAAATACTTCCTATACTGTTTAATTCTGTAGGCCTTTAAAGCCAACTGTGAACTCCCCACTTGACTCATCTCAGAAAGCAAAATTTTATATTTAAAGAGGATAGACCCTTATCAAATGGGGGCATGACACTTGTGACTTCCTTATAATCTTCCTGTCTCCATTGGAAAGAAAGTTACAGCATAAGAGAAGGTATATAATCTTGCTTGTTTAAAGGAACCTTTTAAAAACTGAGTATATGATGCTGGATGTTGTGGAGCAGGCCTTTAATGTCAGTACTAATGAGGCAGAAGAGAGAATATCTCTGAGTCTACTAATAGCCTGATGTATATAGAGCATTTCAGGCCAGAACTCACTATATAGTGAGACCTTGTCTCAAGAAAAATATAATAACGAGTATATGAATACTGTTACTTTAACTAAAACACACACACACACACATACACACTTTTTAAAAATATTAGAATATATTAGACCTCCTTTCTTTTTTTATTGGATATTTTCTTTATTTACATTTAAAATGTTATCCCCTTTCCCTGTTCCCCCCTGCCCTGAAATCCCCTATCACATTCTCCCTCTCCCTGATTCCATGAGGGTGCCCCCCCCACTCACTCCTTCCTCCCCACCATGCCATTCTCCTAGATTTGGGCATTTGTGAGTCTTCCTAGGACCAAGGGCCGCTTCTCCCACTGATATTCAACAAGACCATTCTCTGCCACATATGCAGCTGTAGCCATGGGTCCCTCCTTGGGTACTCTTTGCTTGGTGGTCCAATCCCTGGAATCTCTGGGGTTCTGGCCAGTTGATATAGTTGTTCCCTTCATGGGGCTGCAAACAGGCTCTGTTCCTTCCGTCCTTTTTCCAACTCTTCCTTCTGGGACCTAGTGCTCAGTCCAATGGTTGGTTGTGAGCATCTTCTTCCGTATTTGTCAGGCTCTGGCAGACCTCTCAGGAGGCAGCCATAGCAGGTTCCTGTCAGCAAGCACATCCTGACATCCACAATAGTGGCTGGGTTTGGTGATTGTATATGGGATGTTTCCTCAGGTGGTTCAGTCTCTGGATGGCCTTTCCTTTAGTCTCAGTTCCACATTTTGTCTCCATATTTCTTCTTGTGAGTTTTAGTAAGGGAATGACTGCTATGAACAGACACCATGACCAATGCAAGTCTTATTTGGGGCTGGTTTACAGGTTCAGAAGTTCAGTGCAGTATCATCAGAGTGGGAACATGGCAGCATCCAGGCAGGCAAGGTGCTGGAGGACCTGAGAGTTCTACATCTTCATTGGAATGCTACTAGTGGAAGACTAGCCTCTAAGCAGCTAGGATGAGGGTCTTTTGTTTTGTTTTGTTTTGTTTTGTTTTGTTTTGTTTTGTTTTCTTTTGTTTTGTTTGATGAGACAAGGTTTCTCTGTGTAGCTCCACCTGTCCTGGAACTCACTATGTAGACCAGACTGGCCTCGAACTCAGACATCTGCCTACCTCTGCCTCCCAAGTGCTGGGATTGCAGGCATGTACCACCACCACCCAGCAGGATGAGGGTCTTAAATCCACACCTACATTGACACACTTCCTCCACAAAGGCCACTTCTCCGAATAGTGCTAGTTCCTGGGTCAAGAATATTCAATCTGCCATATTCCACCCCCTGACCTCCATATACTTGTTCAAACAGGAGTCTGTGGGGGCCATACCTACACATAGGATAATAAAAAGTACATTTATTTTTACTTCCAAAGTTCCCATAGTCTGTAGCAGTCTGAACAGGGCTAAAAGTCCAAAGTTCAAGGTCTGTTCTGAGATTCATCTAATCAATTAACTGTTTTTTCCAAAGCAAGACAGGAAACCAGCTGGACAAACTCCAAACCCTGCATCTCCATCTCTGATGTCAAAGCAATCTTTAGATCTCCAATCCCTTTTAGATTTTTTGTTGACTACAACAATGTTCTTTCTCCTAGGCTGGTTCCACACCATTAGAAGCTTTCCTCAGCAGATATCCCACAGCTATGTCATCTCAAATAACTTTGGGTCTCCAAGACAACTTCAGTGTTATAGCTTCTTGTTCTAATGCCTGAGATCCACGCATGATATTCTGGCTTCTCCACAGTGCTGGTGTCACTTCTCTAGATCTGCCCTCTGAAGCACTCTAAGCTCAGATTGATCACTCCAGTGCTGTTCTTGGTGATCATGCCATGGTACTGGCATCTTCTCTTTTTTTTTTTTTTTTTTTTTTTTACTTTCTATATTCTTTGTTTACTTCCTAAAAGCTTTCCCCTTTCCCAGTCCCCCCCCCCCCATATGTCCCATAAGTCATCTTCATCCTTTCTCCTATCTTTGCCCATCCCTTTTCTCTGTCCTGGTACTCCCCTACAATGCTGGTTCAAGCCTTTCCAGGATTAAGGCTCTCTTCTTCCTTCTTCATGGGAATCATTTGATATGCTAATTGTATCTTCAGTATTCAGAGCTTCAGGGCTAATTAATATCCACTTATCAATGATTGTATTCCATGTGTATTCTTTTGTGATTGTGTTGCCTCACTTAGGATGATATTTTCCAGTTCCACCCATTTGCCTAAAAAATTCATGAATTCATTGTTTTTAATTGCTGAATAGTACTCCATTGTGTATATATACCACATTTTCTGTATCCATTCCTCCATTGAGTGATATCTGGGTTCTTTCCAGCTTCTGGCTATTATAAATAAGGCTTCTGTGAACATGCCCTGAGAGCTGCATAAAAGGCCCATGCCGCCCTGTGCATGTGTTCATTCTCTCCCCATAAGGAGGGTGACCCTTCTTGCTTTTTGCATCCATTTCAGTTTCTGCATGGTCCACTCAGGGGGTTTCTCCTGTATGTTAAGACTCCCCAAAGTCTTAGATTTGGTATATTGGCTGGGAATCTGACCTCCTGTGGGGACAAGCTGGAGTCGTGAATTGGAGATCTCCCTGTTTGTTAAAGTCTGAGTCTGTAGGCCTGTCTGAATCTTCCATTTGCTCACAAGCATCTGGGAGGCTTGGAGAATCTATGGTGTCTGATGCTGTTGAATTTGACTGGCAGATATTCTATAAGTAGAGACTGTGGGGGCCTGAAGGACACACCAGGCCCCCAGGAATGGCTCTTCTCCTTCCCAGGTGGCCTCTGGTGCACAGCTGTCCTCTTGCACTGCCTGGAGACAGGGTGCTGTGGCTCAGGCTGTTCAGATCCCGAAGCAGACACCTGAAGGCTCCCGCCGGGGCCTGCTGGACTCACCAGAGCACACTGACTCCTCCCAGCTGGCCTTCTGGGTGCCCCTCTGGCCTCTTGCAGGACCTGGAGATGTGGTGTTGCAGCCCAGGCTGTTCTGGATCCCAAAGCGGAGATGTGAAGTCTCCCGCCAGAGGTCTCAGGACTGGAACCTAAGCTCTGTGCACCTGGAGCAAGCTGTACCCTGAAGTACTCTTCTTCTTTTGTTGGATCTTTGTGTGGTTTTGGTAACAGCGTAATAGTGGTTTCATAGAATGGGTTGGGTAGTGTTCCTTCTGTTTCTATTTTGTAGGATAATTTGAGAAGTATTGGTGTTAGGTCTTCTTTGAAGGTCTGATAGAATTCTGCACTGAAACCATCTGGTGCTGTGCTTTTTTTTTTTTTTTTTTTTTTTTTTTTTGGTTGGGAGACTTTTTATGACCCCTTTTATTTCTTTAGGGTTTATGGGACTGTTTAGATGATCTATTTGATCCTGATTTAATTTTGGGGTTTGGTATCTGTCCAGGAAACTATCCATTTCCTCCAGATTCTCCAGTTGTGTTGAGTATAGGCATTTGTAATAGGATCTGATGATTTTTTTTATTTTCCTCTGTTTCTGTTGTTATATCTCCCTTTTCATTTCTAAGTTTGTTAATCGGGATACTGTCTCTGTACCTAGGTTAGTCTTGCTAAAGGTTTATCTATCTTGCTGATTTTTGTCAAAGAACCAGATCCTGGTATTGTTGATTCTCT
The DNA here is from genome assembly GCF_947179515.1 of Apodemus sylvaticus. Taxonomy (NCBI): domain Eukaryota; kingdom Metazoa; phylum Chordata; class Mammalia; order Rodentia; family Muridae; genus Apodemus; species Apodemus sylvaticus. The sequence goes on along the minus strand of NC_067495.1, from coordinate 14,496,545 downwards.
GAATGGTTCTCTTTGTTTCTACTTGATTGATTTCAGCCCTGAGTTTGATGATTTCCTGCCTTCTATTCCTTCTGGGTGAATTACCTTCTTTTTGTTCCAGGCTTTCAGGTGTGTCATTGAGCTGCTAGTATATGGTCTCTCCATTTTCTTTTTGGAGGCAATCAGGGCTATGAGTTTTCCTCTTTGCACTGCTTTCATTGTGTCCCATAGATTTGGGTATGTTGTGTCTTCATTTTCATTGTGTTCTAAAAAGTCTTTAATTTCTTTCTGTATTTCTTCCTTGACCAAGGTATCAATGAGTAGAGTATTGTTCAGTTTCCATGTGTATGTGTGCGTTCTGTTGTTTTTGTTACTATTGAAGACCACTATTACTCCATAGTAATAGCATGAGATTAGTTCGATCTTCTTATATTTGTTGAGGTCTGTCTTGTGACCAATGATATGATCAATTTTAGAGTGCGTCCCATGAGGTGCTGAGAAAAAGGTATATGCTTTTGCTTTTGATATGGTATATATATTAGCTCTAATTGGTCCAAAGCTTCAATTAGTTTCACTATGTCCCTGTTTAAATTCTGTTTTCCTGACTGGTCCATTGAGGAGAGTGGAGTGTTGAAGTCACCCACAATTATTGTGTTAGGTGCAATGTGTGCTTTGAGCTTTAGTAAAGTTTCTTTTATGAATGAGGGTGCCTTTGCATTTGGAGCATAGATGTTCAGGATTGAGAGTTCTTCTTGGTGGATTTTTCCTTTGAACAGCAAGAAGAGTCCCTCGGTGTCTCTTTTGATGACTTTAGGTTGAAAGTCAATTTTATCTGAAATTAGTGTGGCTACTCTGGCTTGTTTCCTGAGACCATTTGCTTGTAAAATTGTCTTCCAGCCTTTTACTATAAGGTAGTGTTTGTCTTTGACCCTGAGGTGTGTTTCCTGTATGCAGCAAAATGCAGGGTCCTGTTTACTTATCTAGTCGGTTAGTCTATGTCTTTTTATTGGGGAATTGAGTCCATTGATGTTAAGAGATATTAAGGAATAGTGATTATCACTTTCTGTCATTCTTGATGTTATTTTTTATATTTGATTGGTTATCTTCTTTGGGGTTTGATGAAAGAAGGTTACTATCTTGCTTTTTCCAGTGTGAAGTTTCCCTCCTTTTATTGGGGTTTTCCTCCTATTATCCATTATACGACTGGGTTTGTAGAAAGATATTGGTTAAACTTGGTTTTGTCATGGAATATCTTGATTTCTCCATCTATGGTGATTGACAGTTTTGCTGGGTATAGTAGTTTGGCTGGCTTTTGTCTTCTCTTAGAGTCTGCATGATATCTGCCCAGGATCTTCTAGCTTTCATAATCTCTGGTGAGAAGTCTGGTGTGATTCTGATAAATCTCCCTTTATATGATAATTGGCCTTTTTCTCTTACTGCCTTTAATATTCTTTCTTTGTTTAGTATATTTTGCGTTTTGATTATTATGTGATGGGGAGGTATTTCTGTTCTAGTCCAGTCTGTTTGGTGTTCTGTAGGCTTCTTGTGTATTCATGGGCAACTCACTCTTTAGGTTAGGGAAGTTTTCTTCCATAATTTTGTTGAAGATTTTTGCTGGCCCTTTCATTTGTGTATCTCCACTCTCATCTATACCTATCATCCTTAGATTTGGTCTTCTCATTGTGTCCTGGATTTCCTGGATGGTTTGCAAGCTTTTTGCAGTTTGCATTTTGCATTTTCTTTGACTGTTGAGTCGATGGTTTGTTTCTATGGTATCTTCGGCATTGAGATTCTTTCTTCCATTTCTTGTTTTCTGTTGTTGATATTGGCATCTATGGCCCCTGATTTCTTCCCAAGGTTTTCTATCTCCAAAGTTGCCTCCCTTTGTGATTTCTTGGTTATTTCTGCTTCTGTTTTTAGATCCAGGATGGCTTTGCTCAGTTCCTTCTTTTGTTTGTTTGTGTTTTCATTTGATTCTTTAAGACATTTTTGTGTTTCCTCTTTCATGACTGCTGCCTGTTGTCTCAATTTCTCCTGCATTTCTTTAAGTGATTTTTGTGTTTCCTCTTTATTGGCACCTATCTGTTGTCCCCTATTCTCCTGAATTTCATTAAGTGAGTTTTGTGTTTCCTTTGTAAGGGCTTCTAACTTATTCATATTCCCCTGCATTTTTTAAGAGCTTTATTTATTTCCTTTTTGTGTTCTTCTAGCAGCACCATGAATAGTGATTTTAAATCCAAATCTTGTTTGTCTGGTGTGTTGGTATATCTAGGACTTGCTGTTGTTGGAGAATTGGGTTCAGACGCTGCCATATTGCCTAGAATTCTGGTAGTAATGTTCCTATGTTTGCCTTTTGCCATCTTGTTATCTCTGGCATTAGTTGGTCTTGTTGTCACTGGCTGGTTTTTGAACCTCCTGTGAGCCTGTAAGGCTATTTCAGCACCTCTGCAGGACTGGGTTTCCCATGGCACAGATTCCTGATATACTGCCCTCCTCTTGGGTGCCCTTGAAGTTGTAGTGTGACCTGCCCCAAGTTGTCTCTGTAAACCTGGTGTTGTCCATTTGCTCCTTCAGGGAGTGATGATGGCAGATGCTGCGGGTACTTTTTCCGAGTGTTGATCCCTCTGCAGGGCTGTACAGAGCCATATTGGGGAGTCATGCCACATGGTAGTAACTTGACATTGGCCAAAGACAATCCCTGGCTTTGGACAGGAATCTGACTTTAGGAAGTAGGTTACAGCAGGAATTTTTATCCTCGGGTGGAGAAGCTCTGAGAGAAGGTTAAGCTCATTGTTCCTCCAGGTCTACGAATTCCTGAATTAAGCACGTGACCCACCCAGCTGCTTGAGCATTTGAGCCAAGGACCTCCAGGCTAAGCTGGACAACTTCAGCCAGAACTCAGCCTGGAGTCTGGGGAGAAGGGCTTGCTCAAACTGTTAAAAGGTCTGACTGCCATTAGAGTTGGGGCCTCAATCTGTAAAATATTGCCCTGGCCTCCTTCTTTTTGCCCCTTCCCCATCTATCTCTCAGTGTCTGTTCCAGCAACCCAGTTCATACTAGCTGCAGGCAGCTATGGAATACAACACAGGGCAAAAGTTCCCCCAACCAGGTTGATGCACAAAAGACCTATCTAGCTGCCCAGGCCCCGAGTCCAGGTAAAGCCTGACAGGCTTAGGCCAGAGTGCTGTTTACCTCTGGCTATGTCTGCTGACTGGTTCTGTCAGGTAACCAAGATGGCAAGGTGTGCCCCTGCAAATGCTGGGCAGTCTGCAGTGCAAACGACCCCCTGACTGGGTTGGAGCACAGATGGTCCACTGAGCTGCCTAGGGCCTATATGCAGGCAAAAGCCTGACAGGTTTAGACCCAAGTGGTGTTAGCATTGGGCTATGTCTGCATAGCTGTCAGTTAGATCACTCTGGTACCCGGTAGCCAAGATGGTGGTGTGTCTCCCCAAGTGCTGGACAGTCTGCAAAGCAAATGATACCCTGGCTGGCTTGGCACACAGATGGCCCACTGAGCTGCCCAGGACCTGTGTGCATACAAAAGACCGCCAGGTTTAGACCAAAGTGATGTTAGCCTCAGGCTCTGTCTGCTAGCTGGCTTTGTGTGTTAGATCTCTCTGGCGTCCGGTAGGCAAGCAGGTGGTGCAGTGCATACCCCTACAAGTGCTGGGAAGCCTGCAGGGCAAGAGACTTCCAAACCCTGTTGGCACACAGATGGCCCACCGAGCTCCCCAGTGTCTAGGTGCAGGCAAAAGCCTGCCAGGCTTAGACCCAAGCAATGTTAGCCTTGCACTATGTCTGCTAGCTGACTTTGTCTCTTTGATCTCTCTGGCATCTGGTGGCCAAGATAGGAGTGAGTGCCCCTGAAAGTGCTGAGCAGTCTTCTGGGAAAACGATCTCCTAGCCAGGTTCGCACACAGATGGCCCACCAAGCTGCCCAGGGCCGAGGTGCAGGTAAAAGCCTGCCCAGCTTATGGGACTTTCAGGGAGTGGGGAGCCAGGAAAGTGGAAATCATTTGAGATATAAATGAAAAAAAAAAAAAAAGTTTCCACAACCTCCTCAAACAGCACCACCTACTGGGGACTCGGTGTCCAAGCATCTGAGCCTAAGGTGGGCTTTGGGTATTCAAGCTTCTATGATGCAGTTGTCACTGGGACACACTGAAGCTCGAAACATATTTTCTTCCATCCCTCAGCACAGGTACCAAGAAATATCCCAAAGAACTTCCAAAGTCAAGTTCTGTATTTCTGGAGTTTGTTTGAAGAAAACAAATCTCCCAAACAGATTTTATGGCTGATCTACAACCAAGAGCCTTGAGATGGCACCTGTCACTCATCTGGTGCCAAGGTCTTCAGTTAGCAAGGCATGTAGAATATTTGCCTTGTCATCAGCATATCTAGCCAACCTTGTGGCCAAGCCACGGAAATGAGCACAGTAAACAGAGGGCAGGGGAAGTGTGTGACAGGAGAAAGAACATCTGGGACCAGCCAGTAGGACTGGGGAGCCAGCAAACATGGCTCTGATTTCCAGCTACCACTGACCTTCGCTGGCCAGCCCGGCTGCAAGCAGTGGCAGATTTACAGTGCCTTTCACCCCACAGAAGCTACATCAGAACTCTGCCTCCTGCCAGCCAGTTACAAGAGAATCTATGCCATCTCAGATCTCGGGTGACAGAGAAATCAGACAAACTAAGGTATGCAAATATAATCCGAGGCCAACATTGCGGGGGTCTAAGCCCAATGGGCATTGGCCTGCACCCAGGCCCTGGGCTGTTTGGGGGGACATTTGTGTGCAAACCAAGCCAGGAGGATGCTTGCCCGGCCCTGCACTATGAAACACCAGAGAGTGCTACCAGGCAAAGTCAGCTAAGAGTCATAGCCCGAGGCTAACATAGCAGGGGTCTAAGACGGACAGGCCTTGGACTGACCTCAGGCCCTGGGCTGCTCGGTGGGCCATCTGTGTGCCAACCCGGCCAGGAGGTTGTTAGCCTAGCAGATTCTCCCATCACTTTTAGGGAGCATGTGCACACTCCGCCATCCTGGCCACCTGACAGAATCAATTAACAGTCATAGCCAGAGGGGAACTTTGCTCAGGCCTTAGCCTGCCAGGCTTTTGCCTAGACTCAGAGCCTCAGCAGCAAGGCTAGCCTTGGGTGCACCAACCCAGTTGGAGATCAGCTGCCCAGCAGAGTGACCAGCACTTGGAAAATGCTGCATACACCATCAGCACTCACTGAAGGAGCAAATGGGCACTGCCTGGTTCACACAGACAACCTGGGGCAAGGCACACTAGGGCACCAAGGGAACCCAAGTGGAGCACAGCACATCAGCAATCAGCGACAGGGGAAACACAGCCATCCAGTGTTGCAGAAATAGCCCTACAGCCTCACAGGAGGCACAAATACCAGCCAGAGATAAGACCAACTAATACCAGAAATAACAAGATGGCAAAGGGCAAATGCAGGAACACTACTAACAGAAATCTAGGCAATATGGCAGTGCCTAAACCAAACTCTCCAACATCAGCAAGTCCTGGTTACACAAACACACCAGAAAAACAAGATTTGGCTTTAAAATCACTGTTCATGATGCTGCTAGAAGAACACAAAAAGGCTATCTTTTTGCCACTGGATGCTTTCAGCTCCTTTGTCAAAGATCCAGTGACCATAGGTGTGTTGGTTCATTTCTGGGTCTTCAATCCTATTCCATTGATCTGCTTGCCTGACTTTGTACCAATACCATGCAGTTTTTATCACTATTGCTCTGTAGTAAAGTTTAAAGTCTGGGATACTGAATCCCCCTGAAGTTATTTTACTGTTGAGAATAGTTTTAGCTATCCTGGGTTTTTTGTTTTTCCAGATGAATTTGATAATTGTTCTTTCTAACTCTATGAAGCACTGGGTTGGGATTTTTATGGGGATAGCATTGAATCTGTATATTGCCTTTGGCAAGATTGCCATTTTAACTATATTAATCCTGCCAATCCACGAGCATGGAAGATTTTTCCATTTCCTGAGATCTTCAATTTCCGTCTTCAGAGATCTGAAGTTCTTGTCCTATAGGTCTTTCACTTGTTTGGTTAGAGTCACACCAAGATACTTTATATTGTTTGTGGCTATTGTGAAGGGTTTCATTTCCCTAACTTCTTTCTCAGCCAGCTTATCCTTTGAGCATAGGAAGGCAACTGATTTGCTTGAAGTGATTTTATAACCAACCACTTTGCTGAAGTTGTTTATCAGTTGTAGAAGTTATCTGGTGGAGTTTTTTTGGGTCACTTAATTATACTATCATATCATCTGCAAATAGTGAATTGAAGACCCAGAAATGAATCCACACACCTATGGTCACTTGATCTTTGACAAAGGAGCTAAAAACATCCAGTGGAAAAAAGATAGCCTTTTTAAGAAATGGTACTGGTTCAATTGGAGGTCAGCATGCAGAAGAATGTGAATCGATCCATTCTTATCTCCTTGTACTAAGCTCAACTCCAAATAGATCAAGGACCTCTAAATAAAACCTGACACACTGAAACTATTAGAAAAGAAACTGGGGAAGACCCTGGAGGACATGGGCACAGGGGAAAAGTTCCTGAATAGAACACCAATAGCTTACTCACTAAGATCAAGAATTGACAAATGGGACCTCATAAAACCACAAAGTTTCTTTAAGGCAAGGGACACTGTCAAAAGGACAAAACATCAACCAACAGATTGGGAAAGGATCTTCACCAACCCTAAATCCAACAGAGGGCTAATATCTAATATATACAAAGAACTCAAGAAGGTAGAACCCAGAGAACCAAATAACCCCATTAAAAAGTGGGGTACAGAGCTAAAAAAAGAATTTTCTCATGAAGAACTTCGGAGGGCTGAGAAACACCTTAAGAAATGTTCAACATCATTAATCGTTAGGGAAATGCAAATCAAAACAACCCTGAGATTTTACCTCACACCAGTCAGAATGACTAAGGTCAAAAACTAAGGAGACAGCAGGTGTTGGTGAGGATGTGGAGAAAGAGGAACACTCCTCCACTGCTGGTGGGATTGCAAGATGGTGCAACCACTTTGGAAATCAGTCTGGAAGTTCCTCAGAAAACTGGGCATGACACTTCCTGAGGACCCTGTTATACCACTCCTGGGCATATACCAAGAGGATTCTTCAGCATGCAATAAGGACACATGCTCCACTATGTTCATAGCAGCCCTATTTGTAGTAGCCAGAAGCTGGAAAGAACCCAGGTGTCCTGCAACGGAGGAATGTATACAAAAAAAATGTGATATATTTACAGAATGGAGTACTATTCAGCCATTAGAAACAATGAATTCATGAAATTCTTAGACAAATGGATGGAGCAGGGGAACATCATACTAAGTGAGGTAACACAGTCTCAAAAGATCAATCATGGTATGTACTCACTGATAAGTGGATATTAGCCTAGAAACTTTGGATACCCAAGACATAATCCACATATTAAATGATGTCTAAAAAGAATGGAGGAGTGGCCCCTGGTTCTAGAAAGACTCAGTGCAAGCGTATAGGGGAATTCCAGAACGGGGAAGCAGGAAGGGGTAGATGAAGGAACAGGGGGAGGAAAGAGGGCTTATGGGACTTGCGGGGAGTGGGGACCCAGAAAAGGGGAAATCATTTGAAATGTAAATAAAAAATGAATCAATAAAAAAATAAAAGAAAGAAAGAAAGAAAGAAAGAAAAAAAGAAAGAAAGAAAAAGAAAATATAGAAGCTAAGTAATTCAATATGAACTGAATGTATTAATATCTGTTCAGCTTTATTCTGTGAATCCTATATTTTTCAGGGATGGAACATTTATCTGTCTTTTGAAATGTTCTTTTTTTTAAATTAAATTATGTTCAAGCATTCTAAAAAATAAAGAACACAAAAAGGACATAAATGAATCTCTTAAAGAAATAAAGGGGAACATGAAGAAATTAGAAACCCATATAATGGAAACACAAAAAACACTTAAAGAAATTCAGGAGAATAAGGCTCAAGAGATAGCAGCTAATAAAGAAGAAAGACAAAAACTTAAACAAATACAGGAGAAAGTGAGTCAAACAGGAGGACTCATGAAAGAGGAATCACAAAAATCTCTTAAAGAATTAAAGGAAAACACAAACAAGCAAGTGAATGAGCTAAGCAAAACAATCCAGGATCTAAAATCAGAAGTAGAAACAACTAAGAAATCACAAAGGGCAACAACTTTGGACATAGAAAACCTTGAGAAGAAATCAGGGGACATAGATGCAAATATCAACAACAGAATACAAGAGATGGAAGAAAGAATCTCAAATGCCGAAGGTAGCATAGAAACCATTGACTCAACAGTCAAAGAAAATGCAAAACACAAAAAGCTTGTATCCCAGAACATCCAGGAAATCAAGGACACAATGAGAAGACCAAACCTAAGGATTATAGGTATAGATGAGAGTGAAGATTTACAACTTCAAGGGCCAGCAAATATCTTCAACAAAATTATAGGAAAAAACTTTCCCAACTTAAAGAAAGATTTGCCCATGAATATACAAGAAGCCTACAGAACTCCAAACAGACTGGACCTGAGCAGAAATACCTCTCATCACATAATAATCAAACCCCCAAATGTACTAAACAAAGAAAGAATATTAAAGGCAGCAAGAGAAAAAAGGCCAAGTAACATATGAAGGAAGACCTATCAGAATCACACCAGACTTCTCACCAGAGACCATGAAAGCTAGAAGATCCTGGGCAGATCTCATGCAGACTCTAAGAGAACACAAATGTCAGCCAAGACTACTATACCCAGCAAAACTCTCAATCACAATAGATGGAGAAACCAAGATATTCCATGACAAAACCAAATTTACACAATATCTTTCTACAAACCCAGCTCTACAAAGAATCATAGGAGGAAAACTCCAATACAAGGAGGGAAACAACACCCTGGAAAAAGCAAGATAGTTACCTTCTTTGATCAAACCCAAAAGAAGATAAACACTCAAATATAAAAATAACATAAAAAATGACAGGAAGTAATAATCACTATTCCTTAATATCTCTTAACATCAATGAACTCAACTCTCCAATAAAAAGACATAGACTAACAGACTGGATAAGGAAACAGGACCCTACATTTTGCTGCATACAGGAAACATACCTAAATGTCAAAGACAAAAACTACCTTAGAGTAAAAGGCTGGAAGACAATTTTAAAAGTCTCAGGAAATGAGCTGGAGTAGCCATTCTAATATCAGATAAAATTGACTTTCAACATAAAGTCATCAAAAGAGAAACAGGACACTTCTTGCTGGTCAAAGGAAAAATCCACCAAGAAGAACTCTCAATCCTGAACATCTATGCTCCAAATGCAAAGGCACCCTCATTCATAACAGAAACTTTACTAAAGCTCAAAGCACACATTGCACCTAACACAATAATTGTGGGTGACTTCAACACTCCACTCTCCTCAATGGACCGATCAGGAAAACAGAAACTAAACAGGGACACAATAAAACAAATTGAAGCTTTGGACCAATTGGACTTGACTGATATTTATAGAACATTTCACCCTAAAACAAAAGAATATATCTTTTTCTCAGCACCTCATGGTATCTTCTCCAAAATCGACCATATAATTAATTGGTCATAAGAAAGACCTCAACAAATATAAAAAGATCGAAATAATCTCATGCCTCCTATAAGATCACTATGGAGTAAGAGTGGTCTTCAATGGCAACAAAAACAACAGAAAGCCCACATACACATGGAGGCTGAACAATACTCTACTCAATGACACCTTGGCCAAAGAAGAAATAAAGAAATCAGAGACATTTTAGAATTTAATGAAAATGAAGGCACAACATACCGAAATCTTTGGGACACAATGAAAGTAGTGCTAAGAGGAAAAGTCATAGCCCTGAGTGCCTCCAAAAAGAAAATGGAGAGTGCATACACTACCAGCTTAACGACACACCTGACAGCCCTGGAACAAAAAGAAACCAATTCACCCAGGAGGAGTAGAAGACAGGAAATCATCAAACTCAGGGCTGAAATCAGTCAAGTGGAAACAAAGAGAACCATACAAAGAATCAACAAATCCAGGAGCTGGTTTTTTGAGAAAATCAACAAGATCGATAAACACTTAGCCAGACTGACCAAAGGGCAGAGAAAAAGTATCCAAATTAATAAAATTAGAGATGAAAAGGGGGATATAACAACAGAAACTGAGGAAATTCAAAAAATCATCAGATCCTACTACAAAAGCCTATACTCAACACAACTGGAGAATCTGGAGGAAATGGGCAATTTCCTAGACAGATACCAAATACCAAAATTAAATCAGGACGAAATAGATCATCTAAACAGTCCCATAACCCCTAAAGAAATAGAAGGGTCATAGAAAGCCTTCCAACCAAAAAAAACACAGAACCAGATGGCTTCAGTGCAGTATTCTATCAGGGCTTCAAAGAAGACCTAACACCAATACTCTTTAAACTATTCCACAAAATAGAAACAGAAGGAATGTTGGGTTCCATAGCTGCCTGCAGCTATAACAAAGTGGGTTTCTGGAACAGAAGCTGAGGGATGGATAGGGAAGGGGCGAAAAGAAAAATGGCCAAGACAATATTCACTGATCAAAGCCGGAAATTTTAATGGCACCAGACTTTTTAACAGTTTGGGCAAACCCTTGCCCCCAGACTCCAGACTGAGTTCAGGTGGAAGTTATCTAGCTTCTCTTGGAGGTCCTCATCTTAACTGCTCTGGCAGCTGGGTGGGTCACCTGCTTAATTTAAGAATTCCTAGACCTGGAGGAACAATGAACTTAACCTTTACTTCGAGCATTTCACCCTAGATGGTGCAGGATCCTGGCTATCTGGGAGAAGTTAACCTTGACCATAGTCAAGTACACCCTTAGCACTCCAGCCAAGGATAAAAATTCCTGCTTTAACCTACTTCCCGATTATGTCCTAATAGGCAGATTCCTGCCCGAAGCCAGGGATTGTCCTTGACCAAAGTCAAACTCCAACCAAGTGCATGACTGCCCCAATATGGCTCTGGAAAAAGGAACACTACCCAGTTCCTTCTATGAGGCCACAATTACACTGATACCAAAACCACACAAATATCCAACAAAGAAAGAGAACTTCAGACTAATTTCCCTTCTGAACATCGATGCAAAAATACTCAATAAAATTCTTGCCAACCAAATACAAGAACACATAAAAACGATCTTCCTCCATGATCAAGTAGACTTTATTCCAGGGATGCAAAGTTGGTTCAATATACGGAAATCCATCAATGCAATCCACTACATAAACAAACTCAAAGACAAAAACCACATGGTCTTTCACTGGATGCTGAAAAAGCATTTGACAAAATTCAGCATCCTTTCATGCTTAAAATCTTGGAAAGAACAGGAGGAATTCAAGGCCCATAACTAAACATAGTAAAAGCAATATACAGCAAACTGGTAGCCAGCATCAAACTAAATGGAGAGAAACTTGAAGCAATCACACTAAAATCAGGGACTAGCCAGGGCTGCCCCCTTTCTCCTTATCTTTTCAATATTGTACTTGAGGTACTAGCTCGGGCAATTAGACAACATAAGGAGGTCAAAGGGATACAAATTGGACAGGAAGAAGTCAAACTATCATTATTTGTATATGATATGATAGTCTACTTATGTGACCCAAAAAACTCCACTAGAGAACTCCTACAGCTGATAAACACCTTCAGCAAAGTGGCTGGTTATAAAATCAACTCAAGCAAATCAATAGCCTTTTTATACTCAAAGAATAAGCAGGCTGAGAAAGAAATTAGGGAAATGACACACTTCACAATAGCCACAAACAGTATAAAGTACCTTGGGGTGACTCTTACCAAACATGTGAAAGATCTGTATGACAAGAACTTCAAGACTCTGAAGAAGGAAATGGAAGAAGACATCAAAATTGGAAAAATCTCCCATGCTCATGGATATGCAGGATCAATATAGTTAAAATGGCCATTTTGCCAAAAGCAATATACAAATTCAACACAATACCCATCAAAATCCCAACTCAATTCTTCATAGAGTTAGAAAGAGCAATTGTCAAATTCATCTGGAATAACAAAAATCCAGGATAGCTAAAACTATTCTCAACAGCAAAAGAAATTCTGGAGGAATCAGTATCCCTGACCTCAAAGCAATACTACGAGCAATAGTGTTAAAAACTGTATGGTATTGGTATAGTGACAAGCAGGTGGATCAATGGAACAGGATTGAAGATCTAGAAATGAACCCACACACCTATGGCCACTTGATCCTCGACAAAGGGGCTGAAAACATCCAATGGAAAAAAGATAGCCTTTTCAACAAATAGTGCTGGTTCAACTGGAGGTCAGCATGCAGAAGAATGCGAATTGATCTATCCTTGTCTCCTTGTACTTAGCTCAACTCCAAATGGATCAAGAACCTCCACATAAAGCCAGATACTCTGAAGCTAATAGAAAAGAAACTGGGGAAAACCATTGAGGACATGATCACAGGGGAAAAGTACCTGAACAGAACATCAATAGTTTATGCTCTAAGATCAAGAATTGACAAATGGGACCTCATAAAATTACAAAGCTTCTGTAAAGCAAAGGACACCATCAAAAGGACAAATCGGCAACCAACAAATTGGGAAAAGATCTTCACCAACCCTACATCAGATAGAGAGCTAATATCCAATATATACAAAGAACTCAAGAAGTTAGACCCCAGAAAACCAAATAACCCTATTAAAAACGGGGTACAGAGTTAAACACAGAATTCTCACCTGAAGAACATCAGTTGGTAGAGAAACATCTTAAAAAATGCTCAACTTCATTAGTCATCAGGGAAATGCAAATCAAAACAACCCTGAGATTTTACCTTACACCAGGCAGAATGGCTAAGATTAAAAACTCAGGAGACAGCAGGTGTTGGCGAGAATGTGGAGAAAGAGGAGCACTCCTCCACTGCTGGTGGGGTTGCAAATTGGTACAACGACTCTGGAAATCAGTCTGGCGGGTCCTCAGAAAACTGGGCACGTCACTTCTGAAAGATCCTGCTATACCACTCCTGGGCATATACCCAGAGGATTCCCCACCATGTAATAAGGACACATGCTCCACTATGTTCATAGCAGCCCTATTTATAATAGCCAGATGCTGGAAAGAACCCAGGTATCCTTCAACAAAAGAATGGATGCAAAAAATGTGGTATATATACACAATGGAGTACTATTCAGCCATTAGAAACAATGAATTCATGAAATTCTTAGGCAAATGGATGGAGCTGGAGAACATCATACTAAGTGAGGTAACCCTGTCTCAAAAGATCAATCATGGTATGCACTCACTAATAAGTGGATATTAGTCTGGCAAACTGGAATACCCGAAGCATAATGCACACATTAAATGAGGTACAAGAAGAATGGAGGCGTGGCCCCTTGTTCTGGAAAGACTCAGTATAGCAGTATAAGGCAAAACCAGAACAGGGAAATGGGAAGGGGTGGGTGGGAGAACAGGGGGAGGGAAAGGAAGTGATGGGACTTTCGAGGAGTGGGGTCCAGAAAAGGGGAAATCATTTGAAATGTAAATAAAAAATATATCGAATAAAATAAAAATACATCGGAAAAAATACTGAAATAAAATCTATATTACATACAAAGAAGACCTGGTATAGGCCAGTGTAGGCTCTGTACATGCTGTCTGAATCTCTGTAAGTTCATATGCCTGTGCTCAGTTGATTCAGAGGCTCTTGTTCTCTGGCTGTGCTCCATTCTCTCAGGCTCTTACAGTCTCTAACTCCTCTCCTGAAGGATTGCAAACTCTGAGGGGAGGGATTTAATGGAAACATCCTGTTTACCCCAATTTGGGCTGTTTCTTCCCACAAACAGTAGCTTAAGATGTATTTAGCATTTAGTATTCAGATGTATTCAGTGTATTTAGTGAATTCCCATAAAAATTCTGAAGATTAAAAATTAAAGCCTGCCTTGGATATTTAAAAAAAATATTGGCTATAATAGATAAGGCAGCATCTAAACATCACTGTGACAATGTATATAAACAACAGTACAGCAGAAGCCAGAGGCCTTGAACCAGTCCACTGACTCACTGCAACGAACATTTGCAAGAAAAAGTGTGGATAAAATCCTATATATACTGTGAGATACACTGTCACTCACTACAGCTTACACAAAAAAAATTAATTTAATATAAATTTATTTTTGCAGGGGACATTGCAAGGGTGAAAGTCAAATGTATGAGTGGATGTAGAGATTAGTGTGATTGGGGTGCATGAAGTGAAATTTACAATTATTAAATAAAATGTTAAAAAGAAATGAAACCAGGGAGGAGGGGGACGAATAGGAAAGGAATACAATATACTGATGCATATGTATAAATGTGTCATAATGAAACCAGTTGTTTTGTGTGCTAATTTAAAAATATAAAAAATAGAACATAATGATGAAGAAAGCTATAATTTTTCATTAGTATTATATGTTAAATTTTAAGTAAACTTTCTAGAGACAAATGAAATGATTACATAATTTTACAATGACAATTTCCAGGAATATGGCCATACTGTAAATACATGTTGGATATCTGTTCAACATGGTGCAAAATCCTAATGAAAAATAGAAAGCACAAATAGAAAGTTCCATAATTATGAGTGGAAAACTCAGCACATATCTTCTAAAACATGAAAAAACAGATATTTGGACATTACAGTGAAGAATTCAACAAAAGATAAAAACTAGCCAATGGAAGCTTGTTTACTATGAACAATAGTTTAACTATTAAAAATTTGAATCTGTAGTTCAAAATTTTCACATATCCAATACCATAGCACTGATTATTTCACTATTCAATTTTATAAAACACTTGAAATCATGGCAAATTTATACAGTATCTTCCAGAAAGAGAAACATTTCAAGATTTCGAAATGTAGCATTTCTTTCATCACATATGAGAAAAAACTACACTAGTAGAAATGAGAAAATAATATATATCCTGAAAATGGGCACAAAGATTCAACAAACCATCAGCATGTTTAATCCACAAACAGAAAAAAAGTGTAGCAAAAGTTAAGAATTTTTGTTGGAAGGCATTACTGAAACAATATCTAAAGATCAATTTTTTGTTGTTTTTTTTTTTTTTCAAGACAAGGTTTCTCTGTATAGCCCTGGCTGTCCTGGAACTCACTGTGTAGACCAGGCTGGCCTCAAACTCAGAAATCTGTCTGCCTCTGCCTCCCAGAGTGCTGGGATTACAGGCATGTGCCACCACCGCCTGGCTCAAAAATCAATTTCTTAAGCCTATAGCATTGTAGGAGCATAGTACTACAGTAAATTCAATGACATAGTAAAATTATTTGAGAAATTTGTAGGCATTCATGATTAGAGATACAAGGTATCTTTCTCAACCTCCTAAAGATTTGTTAAAAGAGTAATAGGCAAATCATTACTGCACATCTGAGAAAGCATATAAATAAGAAACAAAGACATAATAATATGATCAATGTCTTTAATCATTATAAAATAAATACTGTAACCACAATGATAAAAGTATCAATAAATGTGCCTTTTATACATATTAAAATAATCAAAAAGGAAAAACATACTAAAAGTGAGAAATGGTACAGTTTCTTAAGAAAAAAAAAGTTCGGTCATAATTTATAAATTGAAATAGGCACCTTTTGTATAGGTAAACCATAATTTTCCTGGCTGAGCAGTGGTGGCGCACACCTGTAATCCCAGCACTCTGGGAGGCAGAGGCAGGCAGATTTCTGAGTCTGAGGCCAGCCTGGTCTACAGAGTGAGCTCCAGGCCAGCCAGGGCTATACAGAGAAACCCTGTCTCAAAAAAAAACAAAAAAAAAAACAAAAAAAAAAAAAACAAAAAAAAAAACAAATCCAAAAAACAAAACAAAAAAAAATTTCCTGGTCATTTACTCTTTATTTTTGGCACTTTAAGATAAGTTTCCTGCATCTAATCAATACTGGCCTCAAACTCATAGTTATCTCGCATCACTCTTAATTTCCCACATTTCTTTTCTTGATTATTTTCTTTTATATTGTTATTTAATAATAGTTTACAGAGCATTATTTCATTATGACAATTTTCAGGAAAAATTTGTCTTTCTCTCCCATTCTTCCCCATTGCTCCTCCTCCTTACAGTTAGTACCCTCCTTTCTGCTTTCATGTCTTATTTGACCTTTTACTTACTTCTATTCCCCTTCTCAGCACATTCTATTTAGCACCCCCCCCATATCTATAACCACTCTCAGAACCCCTTATTTACATATATACAGGGGAAAAAACAAATAAAAAGAAAAGAAAAGAAAAGAAAGGAAGGAAGGAAGGAAGGAAGAAAGAAACACAGGAGAACATGGGTCAACAGGTCGAAGTTCTTAAAGAGGAAACACAAAGATCCCTTAAAGATTTTCAGGAAAACAGGATCAAGGAAGTGAAGGAACTGAATAAAACTATACAGGATCAAAAATGGAAATAGAAACAATGAAGAAATCACAAAGTGAGACATCTCTGGAGTTAGAAAACTTTGGAAAGAATTCATCAGTCACAGATGCAAGCATCAACAACAGAATACAGGAGATAGAATAAAGAATCTCACATGCTTAAGATACAATAGATAGTATTGACTCAACAGTCAAAGAAAATGTGGAATGCAAAAAGCTTGTAACCCAAAACCCCAGGGAATCCAGGACACAATGAGAAGACAAAACCTATGCATTATAAGCATAGAAGAGTGCTAGGATTTATACCTTAAAGGGCCAGTAAATATCTTCAACAAAGTTATAGAAGAAAACTTCCCTAACCTAACGAAAGAGATGCCGATGAACATACACGAAGACTACAGAACTCCAAACAGATTGGACCAGAACAGAAATTCCTCTGGTCACATAATAATCAAAACACCACATGCACTAAACAAAGAAAGAATATTAAAAGCAGTAAAGGGAAAAGGTCAAGTAACATACAAAAGCAGACCTATCAGAATTACCCCAGACGTCTCACCAGAAACTATGAAAGCTAGAAGTTCCTGGGCAGATGTCATACAGATCCTAAGAGAACATATATGTCAGCCAGACTACTATACCCAGGAAAACTCTCAATTATGATAGACGGAGAAAACAAGACATTCCATGACAAAACCAACTTTACACAATATCTTTCCACAAATCCAGCTCTACAAAGGATAATGGGTGGAAAATATTAACATAAGGCAGGAAAATACACCCTAGAAAAAGCAATAAAGTAATCTTCGTTCAACAAACCCAAAAGAAGATAGCCACACGATCATAATTCTACCTTTAACAATAAAAATTGCAGTAAGCAACAATCACTTTTCCTTAATATCTCTTAACATCATTGGTCTCAATTCCCCAATAAAAAGACATAGACTAATAGACTGGATACATAAACAGGACCCAATATTTTGCTGCATACAAGAAACCCACCTCAGTGGCAAAAACAGTCACTACTTCAGACTCAAAAGTCCTAAGAAACAAGCTAGAGTGGATATTCTTATATCATGTAAAATCGAGCTTCAACCAAAAGTTGTCAAAAAAGATTAGAAGGGACACTTCATACTGGGCAATGGAAAAGTCTACCAAGACGAACTTTCATTTCTGAACATCTATGCTCCAAATGCAAGGGCAAACATATTCATAAAAGAAAATTTACTAAAATTCAAAGCACATATTCATTACACACCACACAATAATAGTGGGAGACTTCAACACCCCACTCTCAACGTTGGACTAATCATGGAAACAGAAACTAAACAGAGACACATTGAAACTAACTGAAGTTATGGACCAAATGGTTCTCACAGATTCCATCCTAAATCAAAAGAATATACCTTCTTCTCAGCACCTCATGGTACCTTCTCCAAAATTGGCCATATAATTGGTCACAAAACAGGCCTCAACAGATACAGAAATATTGAAATAATTCCATGCACCTTATGAGATCATCATGGCCTAAGGCTGCTCTTAAGTTCAAACAAAAATAACGGAAAATACACATACACATGGACATTGAACAATATTCTTCTCAATGATAGCTTGGTCAAGGAAGAAATAAAGAAAGAAATTAAAGATTTTTTAGAATTTAATGAAAATGAAGACACATCATACCAAAATGTATGAGACACAATGAAAGCAGTACTAAGACAAAATATGATAGTTCTAAGTCCCTCCAAAGAGAAAATGGAGAGAGCTTACACTGTCAGCTTGACAGTGCACCTGAAAACTCTAGAGCAAAAAGAACCAAATACACCCAAGGGGAGTAGACATCAAGAAATAATCAAACTCAGGGCCAGAATCAACCAAATATAAACAAAAAGAACTATACAAGGAATCAACAAAACCAGGAGCTGGTTCTTTGATAAAATCAACAAGATAGATAAACCCTTTGCCAGACTAACCAGAGGGCACAGAGGCACTACCCAAATTAATAAAATCAGAAATGAAAAGGGATACATAATAACAGAAACTATGGAAATTCAAAAAATCAGATCCTTCTACAAGAGCTTATACTCAACAAAATTTGAAAATATGGATGAAATGGACAATTTTCTAGATATGTACCAGGTGCCAAGGTTAAAACAGGATCAGATAAGCCATCTAAATAGTTCCATAAGTCCTGAGTAAATATAAGCTGTTAATAATAGACTCCTATCAAGAAAATGCCCAGGACCAGATTTGTTTAGTGGAAAATTCTATCAGATCTTCCAAGAATAGCTAATACAAATACTATTCTAACTATTCCACAAAATGGAAACCCAAGGAAGCCTACTCAACTCATTCTATGAAACCACAATAACACTTATACCTAAACCAAACAAAGACCAAACAAGGAAAGAGAACGTCAGACCAATCTCCCTTATGAACATTGATGCAAAAGAGCTCAACAAAATTCTGGTCAACTGAATCCAAGAACACATCAATGGATAATTAACTATGATCCAGGAGGTTTCTTCCCAGGATGATGGTTTAATGTATGGAAATGACCATTTGGTTTTTTTCTTTTTTTTTCTTTTTTTTATTCGATATATTTTTATTTACATTTCAAATGATTTCCCCTTTTCTGGTTCCCCACTCCCTGAAAGACCCATAAGCCCCCTTCTCTCCCCCTGTTCTCCCACCCACCCCTTCCCACTTCCCTGTTCTTGTTTTGCCTTATACTGTTACACTGATTCTTTCCAGAACAAGAGGCTACTCCTCTGTTCTTCTTGTACCTCATTTGATGTGTGGATTTTGTTTTGGGTATTCCAGTTTTCTAAGCTAATATCCACTTATCAGTGAGTGCATATATTTTTATTTTCTATATTCTTTGTTTATAATCCAAAAGTTTTCCTCTTTCCCAGTTCCCCCCTCCCCATTTGTCCCATGAGTCCTCTTCTCTCCATCCATTCTCCTATCTTTCCCCCTCCTTTTTCTCTGTCCTGGTCCTCCCCTACAATGCTGGATCAAGGCTTTCCAGGATTAGGGCCCTCTTCTTCCTTCTTCATGGGAATCATTTGATATGCTAACTGTATCTTCCATATTCAAAGCTTCAGGGCTAATTAATATCCACTTATCAATGATTGCATTCCATGTGTATTCTTTTGTGATTGTGTTACCTCACTTAGGATGATATTTTCCAGTTCCACCCATTTGCCTAAATAATTCATGAATTCATTGTTTTTAATTGCTGAATAGTACTCCATTGTGTATATATACCACATTTTCTGTATCCATTCCTCCACTGAGGGATATCTGGGTTCTTTCCAGCTTCTGACTAATAAAAATACGGCTGCTATGAACATAGTGGAGCATGTGTCCTTATTGCATGCTCGGGAATCATCTGGGTATATGGCCAGCAGAGGTATAGCAGGGTCCTCCAGAAGTGTCATGTCCAGTTTTCTTAGGAACCGCCAGATTGATTTCCATAGTGGTTGTACCATCTTACAATCCCACCAGCAGTGAAGGAGTGTTCCTCTTTTTCCACATCCTTGCCAATACCTGCTGTCTCCTGAGTTTTTAACCTTAGCCATTCTGACTGGTATGAGGTGAAATCTCAGGGTTGTTTTGATTTACATTTGCCTAATGACTAATGATGTTGAGCATTTCTTAAGGTGCTTCTGGCCATCCAAATTTCTTTAGGTGAAAATTCTTTGTTTAGGTCTGTACCCAATTTTTAATACGATTATTTGTTTCCCTGGGGTCTAACTTCTTGAGTTCTTTGTATATATTGGATATTAGCCCTCTATCGGGTATAGGATTGATGAAGAACTCTTCCCAATTTGTTGGTTGCCTTTTTGTCTTTTTGACTGTGTCCTATGCCTTACAGAAACTTTGTGATTTTATGAGATCCCATTTGTCAATTCTTGATCTTAGAGCATAAACTATCGGTATTCTGTTCAGGAACTTTTCCCCTGTGCCTATGTCCTCAAGGGTTTTCCCCAGTTTCTTTTCTATTAGCTTCAGTGTGACTGGTTTTATGTGGAGGTCCTTGATCCACTTAGAATTGAGCTTAGTACACGGAGATAAGTATGGATCAATTCGCATTCTCCTGCATGCTGACCTCCAGTTGAACCAGCACCATTTGTTGAAAAGGCTATCTTTTTACCACTGGATGTTTTCAGCTGCTTTGTTGAAGATCAAGTGACCATAGGTGTGTGGATTCATTTCTGGGTCTTCGATTCTATTCCATTGGTCCACTTGCTTGTCACTGTACCAATACCATGCAGTTTTTAACACTATTGCTTTGTAGTATTGCTTGAGGTCTGGGATACTAATTCCCCCAGAAGTTCTTTTACTGTGGAGAATAATTTTAGCTATCCTGGGTTTTGTGTTATTCCAGATAAATTTGAGAATTGCTTTTTCTAACTCTGAAGAACTGAGTTGGGATTTTGATGGGGATTGCAATGAAGCTATATATTGCTTTTGGTAAGATGGCCATTTTAACTATATTAATCCTGCCAATCCATGAGCATTGAAATTTTTTTCCATTTTCTGAGGTCTTCTTCAATTTCCTTCTTCAGCAACCTGAAGTTCTTGTCGTATAGATCTTTCACTTGTTTGATTAGAGTCATACCACGATACTTCATATTGTTTGCGGCTATTGTGAAGGGTGTCATTTCCCTAACTTCTTTCTCAGCCTGATTATCCTTTGACTATAGGAAGGCAACTGATTTGCTTGAGTTGATTTTATAACATGCCACTTTGCTGAAGTTGTTTATCAGCTGTAGGAGTTCTCTGGTGGAGCTTTTTCAGTCACTTAAATATACTATCATGTCATCTACAAATAGTGATAATTTTACTTCTTCCTTTCCAATTTGTATCCCTTTGACCTCCTTATGTTTTCTAATTGCTCTAGCTAGAACTTCAAGTACTATATTGAAAAGATATGGAGAGAGAGGGCAGCCTTGTCTAGTCCCTGATTTTAGTGGGATTGCTTCAAGTTTCTCTCCATTTAGTTTGATGTTGGCTACTGGTTTGCTGTATATTGCTTTAACTATGTTTAGGTATGGGACTTGAATTCCTGTTCTTTCCAAGACTTTGAGCATGAAAGGATGCTGAATTTTGTCAAATGCTTTTTCAGCCTTTAATGAAATGATCATATGTTTTTTTTCTTTGAGTTTGTTTCTGTAGTGGATTGCATTGATGGATTTCCTTATATTGAACCATCCCTGTATCCCTGAGATGAAGCCCACTTGATCATGGTGGATGATCATTTTGATGTGTTCTTGGATTCGGTTGGCAAGAATTTTTTTTAAGTTTATTTTTTTAATTTTTTAATTTTTTTTATTCGATATATTTTTTATTTACGTTCAAATGAGTATTGGTGTTAGGTCTTCTTTGAAGTTCTGATAGAATTCTGCACTGAAGCCATCTGGTCCTGTGCTTTTTTTGGTTGGGAGACTTTCTATGACCCCTTTTATTTCTTTAGTGGTTATGGGACTGTTTAGATGGTCTATTTGATCCTGATTTAATTTTGGTGTTTGGTATCTATCTAGGAAATTGTCTATTTCCTCCAGATTCTCCAGTTGTGTTGAGTATAGGCTTTGGTAGTAAGATCTGATGACTTTTTGAATTTCCTCAGTTGCTGTTGTTATATCTCCCTTTTCATTTCTAATTTTGTTAATCCCAATACTGTCTCTGTGCCCTTTGGTTAGTCTGGCTAAGGGTTTATCTATCTTGTTGATTTTCTCAAAGAACCAGCTCCTGGTTTTGTTGATTCTTTGTATGGTTCTCTTAGTTTCTACTTAATTGATTTCAGCCCTGAGTTTGAGGATTTCCTGCCTTCTACTCCTCCTGGGTGAATTCACTTCTTTTTGCTCCTGGGCTTTCAGGTGTGTCATTAAGCTGCTAGTGTATGCTCTCTCCATTTTCTTTTTGGAGGCACTCAGGCCTATGAGTTTTCCTCTTAGCACTGCTTTCATTGTGTCCCATAGATTTGGGTATGTTGTGTCTTCATTTTCATTAAATTCTAAAAAGTCTTTGATTTCTTTCTTTATTTCTTCCTTGACCAAGGTATCCTTGAGTAGAGTATTGTTCAGTTTCCATGTGTATGTGGGCTTTCTGTTGTTTTTGTTGCTATTGAAGACCACTTTTACTCCATAGTGATATGATAGAAGGCATGGAATTATTTTGATCTTCTTATATTTGTTGAGGTCTGTCTTGTGACCAATTATATGGTTGATTTTGTAGAAGGTACCATGAGGTGCTGAGAAAAAGGTATATGCTTTTGCTTTAGGGTGAAATATTCTTTATATATCTGTTATATCTAATTGGTCCAAAGCTTCAATTAGTTTCACTGTGTCCCTGTTTAGTTTCTGTTTTCCTGATTGGTCCATTGAGCAAAGTGCAGTGTTGAAGTCACCCACAATTATTGTGTTAGGTGCAATGTGTGCTTTGAGCTTTAGGAAAGTTTCTTTTATGAATGAGGGTGCCTTTGCATTTGGAGCATACATGTTCAGGATTGAGAGTCCTTCTTGGTCTGTTTTTCCTTTGACCAGCAAGAAGTGTCCATTAGTGTCTCTTTTGATAACTTTACATTGAAAGTCAATTTTATCAGATATTAGAATGGTTACTCCGGCTTGTTTCCTGAGACCATTTGCTTGTAAAATTGTATTGCAGCCTTTTACTCGAAGGTCGTGTTTGTCTTTGATACTGAAGTGTGTTTCCTGTATTCAGCAAAATGTAGGATCCTCTTTATGTATCCATTCTGTTAATCTATGTCTTTTTATTGGGGAATTGAGTCCATTGATGTTACGAGATATTAAGGAATAGTGATTATTACTTCCTGTCATTTTTGATGTTATCTTTTATATTTGATTGGTTATCTTCTTTTAAGATTGATGAAAGAAGGTTACTATCTTGTTTTTTCCAAGGTGAAATTTCCCTCCTTTTATTGGGGTTTTCCTCCTACTATCTATTGTAGGGCTGGGTTTGTGGAATTAGGGTTAGGGAATATCTTGGTTTCTCCATCTATGGTGATTGAGAGTTTTGCTGGGTATAGTATCTCTCTCTTTAAGTTGGGAAAGTATTCTCCTATAATTTTGTTGAAGATATTTGCTGGCCCTTTAAGTTGTAAGTCTTCACTCTCATCTATACCTATAATCCTTAGGTTTGGTCTTCTCATCGTGTCCTGGAATTCCTGGATGTTCTGGGATACAAGCTTTTTGCATTTTGCATTTTCTTTGACTGTTGAGTCAATGGTTTCTATGGTATCTTCGGCATCTGAGATTCTTTCTTCCATCTCTTGTATTCTGTTGTTGATATTTGCATCTATGTCCCCTTTTTTCTTCAGGATATAATTTGGGTTTTGATTATTATGTGATGGGAGGTATTTCTGTTCTGGTCAAGTCTGTTTGGTGTTCTGTAGGCTTCTTGTATATTCATGGGCATCTCTCTATTTAGGTTAGGGAAGTTTTCTTCCATAATATTATTGAAGATATTTGCTGGCCCTTTAAGTTGTAAATCTTCACTCTCTTCTATGCCTATAATTCCCTGCATCCCTGGGATGGAGCCTACTTGATCATTGTGAATGACCCTTTTGATGTGTTCTTGGATTCAGTTGGCAAGAATTTTATTGAGGATTTTTGAATTGATATTCATAAGGGAAATTAATCTAAGGTTCTCTTTTTTGTTGGATCTTTGTGTGGTTCTGGTATCAGCAAAATTGTGGCATCATAGAACGAGTTGTGTAATGTTCCTTCTGTTTCTATTTTGTGGAATTGTTTGAAAAGTATTGGTATTAGGCCTCCTTAGAATGTTTGATAGAATTCTGCACTAAAACCATATGGTCCTGTGATTTTTTTTTGGGTGGGGGGAGACTGTCAATGACCACTTCTCTTTCTTTAGGTGTTATGGGACCATTTAGATGGTGTTGCTGATCCTGATTAAACTTTGGTAGTGGTTGTCTGTCTAAGAAATTGTCCATTTCATCCAAATTTTCCAGTTTTGTTGAGTATAGGTTTGTGTAGTAGGACATGATGATTTTTTAAAATTTTCTCAGTTTCTGTTGTTATTTCACCCTTTTCATTTCTGATTTTGTTAATTTGGATAGAGTTTCAATGCCCTCTGGTTAGTCTGGCTAAAGGTTTGTCTATCTTTTTGCTTTCTCAAAGAACCAGCTCCTGGTTTCGTTCTTCTTTGTATAGTTCTTTTTGTTTCAACTTGGTTGATTTCAGCCCTAAATTTGATGGTTTTCTGCCTTCTACTCCTCTTGGGTGTATTAGCTTCTTTTTGTTCTAAAGCTTTCAGGTATGCTATTAAGCTACTAGTGTATGCTCTCTCCAGGTTCTTTTTGTAGGCACTCAGGGCTATGAGTTTTCTTCTTAGCACTGCTTTCATTGTGTCCCCTAAATTTGGGTATGTTGTACCTTCATTTTCATTAGATTCTAAAAAGGGTTTGATTTCTTTCCTTATTATTACTTGACCGAGGTGTCATTGAGTAAAGCATTGTTCAGCTTCCATGTGTATGTGGGTTCCCTGCTGTTTTTGTTGCTATTGAAGACCACCCTTATTCCATAGTGATCTGATAGGAGGCATGGGATTATTTCGATCATCTTATTTCTGCTGAGGTCTGTTTTGTGACCAATTGTATGGTCAGGTTTGGAGAAGGTACTATGGAGTGCTAAGAAGGAGATATATTCTTTTGATTTAGGGTGAAATGTTCTATAGATATCTATTAAATCCATTTGTTCCAAAACTTTTGTGTCTCTGTTTAGTTTGTGTTTTCCTGATCTGTCTATTGAAGAGAGTGGGGTGTTTCTTCACCCACAATTATTGTGTGGGGTGTAATGTGTGCTTTAAGCATTAGTAAGGTTTCCTTTATGAATGCCGGTGCCCTTGTATTTGGTGCATAGATGTTCAAAATTGAGAGTTCTTCCTGATAGATTTTTTTCGTTAATGAGTATAAAGTTTCCTTCTGTGCCTTTTTTCATGACTTTTGGTTGAAAGTATATTTTATCAGATATTAGAATTGCCACTACAGTTTTTTTCCTGGGACCAATAGCCTGGAGACCTCTTTTCCAGCCTTTTACTCTGAGGTAGTGTATGTCTTTGACACTGAGATGGGATTCCTGTATGCAGCAAAATGTTGGGTCTTGTTTCTGAATACAGTCTGTTAGTCTATGTCTTTTTATTGGGGAATTTAGTCCATTGATTTTAACAGATATTAAGGAAAAATCATTTGACAAAATTCAGCATCCTTTCATGTTAAAAGGTCTTGGAAAGAACAGGAATTCAAGGCCCATACCTAAACATAATTAAATCAATATACAGCAAAGAAGTAGCCAATATCAAACTAAATGAAGAAAAACTTGAAGCAGTCCCACTAAAATCAGGGACTAGACGAGGCTGCCCTCTCTCTCCATATTTATTAAATATAGCACTTGAAGTTCTGGCCAGAGCAATTAGACAAAAAAGGAGGTCAAAGGGATACAAATTGGAAAGGAAGAAGTAAAATTACCACTATTTGCAGACGATTTGATAGTATAGTTAAGCGACCAAAAACCTCCACTAGAGAAATCCTACAGCTGATAAACAACTTCAGCAAAGTGGCAGGGTATAAAATGAACTCAGGCAAATCAGTAGCCTTCCTATACTCAAAGGAGAAGCAGGCTGAGAAAGAAATTAGGGAAATGACACCCTTCACAATAGCCACAAACAGTATAAAGTACCTTGTGGTGACTCTTACCAAACATGTGAAAGATCTGTATGACAAGAACTTCAAGACTCTGAAGAACGATTGGAAGAAGACCTCAAAAATGGAAAAGCCTTCCATGCTCATAGATCGGCAGGATTAATATAGTTAAAATGGCCATTTTGCCAAAAGCAATATACAGATTCAATGCAATACCCATCAAAATCCCAACTCAATTCTTCATAGAGTTAGAAAGAGCAATTCTCAAATTCATCTGGAATAACAAAAAACCTGGATAACTAAAACTATTCTCAAGAACAAAAGAAATTCTGGAGGAATCAGTATCCCTTACCTTTTCTAGCCATATCTTCAACCCTTATCAGTTCACATCAGAGGCCTCGGTCTTATTCAGAGAATTACTTATATAGGCAGAAATAATTAATGATCTCTCTCTCTCTCTCTCTCTCTCTCTCTCTCTCTCTCTCTCTCCCTCTCCCTCTTTCTCTCTCTCTCTCTCTCTCTCTCTCTCTGTGTGTGTGTGTGTGTTGTTATTACTCAAGTAAAACCAGAAGAGCCATTTGATGCTTTCTCTAAGCTAATTTTCACAAGGATATGTATTTAGAGATAGCATTTGCCTTTTCTTCTGACAGGAGGAGATTGAAATTGTCAGGCCAAAATTTTCTTTCTATTATTTCCCTCACAACCATATTATCTTCTTTGATCTTGAGATTTAAATTTAAACAAACAGCAACTGAGAAACAAAAGTGAGTTGCATATCTCATGGGTAAGAACTCTAAGGCAAGAATAATTGCACCATTAAATGTTAATTGTGGCTGGGTGGTGGTGGCGCTTGCCTGTAATCCCAGCACTCTGAGAGGCAGAGGTTGGGGCATTTCTGAGTTTGAGGCCAGCCTGGTCTACAGAGTGAATTCCAGGGGAGCCAGGGCTATAGAGAGAAACCCTGTCTCTAAAAAAGCAAAACAATTTTTTTTGATTGTGATTTTGACTTGGGTTCAAATTCCTATTCCCCAGACTCTTTAGATAGATGAATTTCTCTGCTGTGGCAGGCTTCCAGTTCAGATACACAAGACTCAATATCTGACCTAACTGTAGCCATCTCAGAGCCCAGCGTTGTGCTGGATGATGAGTTCAAAAATATCAATATGTCCAACCCATTAGAGAAGGCAAAGTCAGGCAAGTAGGTTTCGTGATCAACACTACTGAAAACAAACACTTGGCTGGGCAGCAGTTGTGCACATCTTTAATCCCAGCACTTGGGAGGCAGAGGCAAGTGGATTTCTGAGTTCGAGGCCAGCCTAGTCTACAGAGTGAATTCCAGGACAGCCGGGCCTACACAGAGAAACCCTGTCTCAAACAAGACCAAAAAAGAAAAAACAAAAACAAACAAACAAACAAACCAAAAACAAACAAACAAAAAAACCCAAAAACTCAAAAAACAAAAAAACAAAAAACAAACACTTGGGCTGTCACTGATCCAAATGCTGTTTTGATTATGAGAAGTGACATGCCTTTGGTGAGTGCTCCTCAGAAAGCAGAAAGACCATGAAGACAATTGTGATATACTCTGTGCCTGGGGTCATCAAAAGGGAGGACTCACTGAACATTCAAGCAACCTTGCTAGTACTTCATCTTCAAAGCCTGGAGACCCCCTGAATCCCTTCCTTCCTCCATCATGGACTAAAGCCTCATTTTGCTTCTCACATCCCGAAACCACACTGAAATGCATGCAATATGTTCATGTTGCTACCCAGGAATTAAATGCTGTTTGATTCTCTCTGTGTGTGTGTGTGTGAGAGAGAGAGAGAGAGAGAGAGAGACAGAGAGAGAGAGCATTTCATCTTTGTGTGATGGGGGGAATGTAACAATGAAGTAAATCAGAGGGTGAAGAATGGATGATATAGAGCATTTATTCGTAAGCCCTGGTATGGCACAGTTGCTTGTTAACCACATAGGGATACTGTCAGGAGCCATAATGGGACAAGCTAATATACTAACAGATGATCATCCCGAAATGCCTGCCACAGTTCATTATACAATCTGCGACAGGTGAGCCCCCATTCAGCAAGGCTATGGGGGACTAATTTTAGGAAAGATTTCTGCTATTTATATGCTTTCCTGTTATTATTATACATTTATAATAATCAATAATTAATAGCACACCTTGTTGGAGCAGGTCTCTGCAGATCCACAAAGATGTAGTATCTTATAGTGATGCTATGTAGACAAACAGATGACTTAAGTTTTAATGATGATCCTATAAAATTTCCTAAAATTATATCTATGATTATTAAGTTCTTTTATAATGGGACTCCTACTAGGTCCTTTTCTAATACCCGAACTGCAAGGAGAACTCTCCCAGTTTCCCAAGTGTCATAAGTTTATTGCTCTTAGATGGCAACCACACTTTCTCCTACTCAGAGCACATTCCAAGAGGTTGTAAAACAATTAACCAAAGGTCATAAAAAGGGAACTAACAATTTATTATAGGTGCTAGGACAGAAGATAAAATATTGACTGGGTTTATCTATACAAAATTTCACTTATAACTTAGTTATGGTTTTAAACTTTCTACAAATCTGTAGAGAAGTCTTGGTATATGTTACTATCTAGATAATTACTCCCAAAGGATATGCTGTAAAATTCTATTTCAATTTATGATTTGACTTTTTGTGTGACCTTGTGATGAACTTTGTAACATGTGATAATGCATTCTGAAAGATGTATAAGTACTGAAGACAAAAGAGATAGACCACCATGACTACCAGTATGACTACTACTATCTCTCTCTCTCTCTCTCTCTCTCTCTCTCTCTCTCTCTCTCTCTCTCTCTCTCCCTCCCTCCCCCCCTCTTGTTTGCTGTTTGCATGTGTGCCTTTTCCTCCTTCTTTCTCTCTCCTGCTCTCTCTCTCACTTTTCTCCAATTAGAAGAACTTTTCCCTTTCCCTGCTTAGGATCTTTCTGCTTTTCCCTCTTAGATAGCTTTACATAGGAAACTCTTTACAACTTAGTAATAAACTCATTAACCACTTCTTTAAGCATCCTATTTTTCTCCCTGCAAAGACTTCTGTCTAGCAAGCTGACAGTCAGAGCCCAGCAGTTCCTGCTGAGATAGAACAAAGACCACATTGCTTAATCCTCTGCTGTTAGGCTACAGGTGTTAATCATCTAAGCCAGGAATCTTTCACCCTCAGAAAGAGCAAGAAAGTTTCTAGGACATTTTAGAAGTTATCATCAGCATTTTAGTACAGTTAGAAAGCCCTGAGACCATCAGACTTCAAAGCCATCATCACCAGAGTATTACTCCATGTCTCCACAACTACCCTAGCAGGGCTAGGAGGCGCCTGGCCACAGGCAAGATACATCTGTTTCCTTTTCATTTTTAGACACCTGAACTGCCTCCATCTCTTCCTGGTTAGCCAATGGTCATCACATCTAACTCAATAATTTCTCCAAGTCACTACCAAGTCCATACTATATTAGTTGCTTTTCTCATAGATGTGTCAAAAAATAACTGACAAGAAACAATTTAAGGAAATAAGAAATGATGTTGGCAATCAGTTTAGGAAGAAATTCCTCCTTAGCAGGGCAGACATGGCAACAGAAATGGAAGAAACAGGAGGTTAACTTGTCTCATTGCTTCAGCATTTAGGAAGCAACAGGAGATGAACTCTGATACTTCACTTCTTTTCATTCATTAGGCAGTTAGACTAGGTCTCCCTCCTTTGCTAACCAAATCAGTTAACACCTCTGGGACCCCAGACATGCCCAAACATTTGACTTCAGGGTATTTCTAGATCCTATGAAATTAGCTATCAGTAGAATCTATCACAAGTCCACCCCTTGTCAACTTGGCATGCAAACATGCTGAATTAAAAAGATTATTTTAGGCAGTCAGTAGTGGCATACCTCTTTAATACTGGCACTCGAGAGTCAGAGGCAAGCAGAACTCTGTGAGTTTGAGGCCAGTCTGGTCTACAAAGTGAGTTCCAGGACAGATGTGGCTACACAGAGAAACCCTGTCTCCAAAACAAAACAAAACAAAATAGAATTTTATGTTTATGAATATTTTGCCTTGATATATGCCTGCAACCATGCACATGCAATGCCTTTATAGGCCAGAATATGGCATCCTGAAACTGGAGCTACTGGTGGCTGTGAACTGCTATTTGGATGCTAGGAATTGAACCTGGTTCCTATAAAAAATAAGCCAGTGCTTTTAACCAGTAAGACAAGATTCTAGCCTTCTAAATATATTACTTTTAAATAAGATCCTTTTGCTCTTTGTTGCTGTCTCATAATACAAAATGCATTCATAGTCTCCAATTCCAAAAGTTTTCACATGCTTCAACACTTCTGCGTTTATTTTAAAATTCAAAAGCCATATCTTTTTTGAGACTCCAGGCAATCCTTAAGTACAACCTTCTGGTAAAAGGGGAGGGAGCCACAAAATGGTTCAGTGAATAAAATCAATTGCTGCCATACCTGATAACTAGTTTGATCCTGAAAACTAATATGGTGGAAGGAGAGGACTGACTCTTCATTTCTGCAAGTTATACTCTATCCTTCCACATAGACACCAAGGTGTACACACAAGTGTGTGTGTATGTGTTCAATTCAAAATTAAAAACAAGTACAGTGAAATTAGATTACTTCAAGAGTACAATAGCACCAAACATGTGTCCCTGTTTCAAAGGGATGTAATGGAGCATAGCAAGAAATGATCACACAATACTGAGATAGAAACTCTGCAGGGCAAACACCAAATCCTGCAGCTCCATGTTTGGTGTCTGGGGCTCATGATGAAATTGTATGCATTCCAAAGGGCTTTGGTAGTTCCATTCTCTAGCTCTGCTTCCATAAGCACACACACCTTCTCTCTTGAGCCAGATCCATTCTATGTCTGCAGCCCTCCTTGGCACACAGCCCATTGTTTGGACACCTCCGATGTCCTGGACTCTCCAGTGATACATATATTTAGCCCCAGAGATTCACACAGTGACCTCACAGCATGTTCTTGCAGGGATTCCAAGCCTTTTACAAATTATCTGGCCACAGAAGCTCTCTGGAACCAGGGTACAAGGCTCCATGAACCTCTCAGTCTTCTCAACTTTTACACTCACAAAATTAAGAACACATGGACAACACTTCCAAGTTTTGTTGCAATCTCTAAATAGAGCCAGGAACTACAGTGGGATCAATGTGACCTCCAGTCACATAATAATCAAAACCTCAAATGTACTTAACAAAGAAAGAATATTAAGAGCACTAAGAGGAAAAAGCCAAGTAACATATAAAGGAAGACCTATCAGAATTACACCAGGCTTCTCACCAGAGACCATGAAAGCTAGAAGATCCTGGGCTGATCTCATGAATACTCTAAGAGAAAACAAATGCCAGCCAAGACTACTATACCCAGCAAAAATCTCAATCATCATAGATGGAGAAAACAAGATATTCCATGATAAAACCAAATTTACACAATATATTTCCACATACCCAGCCCTACAGAGGATAATAGGAGGAAAACACCAATACAAGGAGGGAAATTACACCCCAGAAAAAGCAAGATAGTAAACTTCTTTCATCGAGCCCAAAAGAAGATAACCACTCAAATATTAAAAAAACATGAAAAATAACAAGAAGTAATAATCACTACTCCTTAATATCTCTTAACATCAATAGAATCAATTCCCCAATAAAAAGACATAGACTAACAGACTGGATGCATAAACAGAACCCTATATTTTGGTGCTTACAGGAAACATACCTCAGGGCCAAAGACAAATACTACCTCAGAGTAAAAGGTTAGAAAAAATTTTTACAAGCAAATGGTCTTAGGAAACAAGCTGGAGTAGCCATTCTAATATCAGATGAAATTGACTTCCAACCTTAAGTCATCTAAAGAGACATGGAAGGATAATTCTTATTGGTCAAAGGAAACATCCACCAAGAAGAACTCTCAATTCTGAACATCTATATGCCAAATGCAAGGGCACCCTCATTCGTTAAAGAAACTTTACTAAAGTTCAAAGCACACATTGCACCTAACACAATAATTGTGGGCAACTTCAACACGCCACTCTCCTCAGTGGACAGATCAAGAAAACAGAAACTAAACAGGGACACAGTGAAACTAATTGAAGCATTGGACCAATTGGATTTAACAGATATATATAGAACATTTCATTCTAAAGCAAAAGAATACACCTTTTTCTCAGCATCTCATGGTACCTTCTCCAAAATCGACCATATAATTGGTCACAAGACAGACC
Source organism: Apodemus sylvaticus (assembly GCF_947179515.1). Lineage (NCBI taxonomy): Eukaryota > Metazoa > Chordata > Mammalia > Rodentia > Muridae > Apodemus > Apodemus sylvaticus. The sequence goes on along the minus strand of NC_067495.1, from coordinate 14,464,108 downwards.
TCAACAAATATAAGAAGATCAAATTAATCCCATGCCTCCTATCGGATCACTATGGAATAAGAGTGGTCTTCAATAGCAACAAAAACAACAGAAAGCCCACATACACATGGAGGCTGAACAATACTCTACTCAATGATACCTTGGCCAAAGAAGAAACAAACAAACAAAAAAATCAAAGACTTTTTAGAACACAATGAAAATGAAGGCACAACATACCCAAATCTTTGGGATGCAATGAAAGCAGTGCTAAGAGGAAAACACATAGCCCTGAGTGCCTCCAAAAAGAAACTGGAGAGAGCATACACTAGCAGCTTAAGGGCACACCTGAAAGCCATGGAACAAAAAGAAGCTAATTCACCAAGGAGGAGTAGAAGACAGGAAATCATCAAACTCAGGGCTGAAATCAATCTAGTGGAAACAAAGAGAAACATACAAAGAATCAACAAAACTAGGAGCTGGTTCTCTGAGAAAATCAACAAGATAGATAAACCCTTAGCCAGACTAACCAAAGGGCACAGAGACAGTATCCAAATTAACAAAATTAGAAATGAATAGGGAGATATAACAAAGAAACGGAGGAAATTCAAAAAATCATCAGATCCTACTACAAAAGTCTATACGCAACAAAACTGGAAAATCTGGAGAAAATGGACAATTTCCTAGACAGATACCAAATACTAAAATTAAATCAGTATCAAAAAAAATCAACGAAACAGTCCCATAATCCCTAAAGAAATAAAAGGGGTCATAGAAAGTCTCCCAACCAAAAAAGCACAGGACCAGATGGTTTCAGTGCAGAATTCTATCAGACCTTCAAAGAAGACCTAACATCAATACTCCTCCAATTATTCCACAAAATAGAAACAGAAGGAACACTACCCAACTCATTCTATGAAGCTACAATAACACTGATACCAAAACCACACAAAAATCCAACAAAGAAAGAGAAATTCAGGCCAATTTCCCTTATGAATATTGATGCAAAAATACTTAATAAAATTCTTGCCAACTGAATCCAAGAACACATCAAAATGATCATCCACCATGATCAAGTAGGCTTCATCCCAGGGATACAGGGATGGTTCAATATAAGGAAATCCATCAATGCAATCTTCTACATAAACAAACTCAAAGAATAAAACCAACATGGTCATTTCATTAGATGCTGAAAAAGCATTTGACAAAACTTAGCATCCTTTCATGCTTAAAGTCTTGGAAAGAACAGGAATTCAAGGCCCATACCTAAACATAGTAAAAGCAATATAGAGCAAACCGGTAGCCAGCATCAAACTAAATGGAGAGAAACTTGAAGCAATCCCACTAAAATCAGAGACTAGACAGGGCTGCCCCCTTTCTCCTTATCTTTTCAATATTGTACTGGAGGTACTAGCTAAGGCAATAAGACAACATAAGGAGGTCAAGGGGATACAAATTGGAAAGGAAGAAGTCAAACTATCATTATTTGCAGATGATATGATAATCTACCTAAGTGACCCAAAAAACTCTGCTAGAGAACTCCTACAGCTGATAAACAACTTCAGCAATGTGGCAGGTTATAAAATCAACTCAAAGAAATCAGTAGCCTTCCTATACTCAAAGGATAAGCAGGCTGAGAAAGAAATTAGGGAAATGACCCCCTTCACAATAGCCACAAATAGTATAAAGTACCTTGGGGTGACTCTTACCAAACATGGGAAAGATCTGTATGACAAGAACTTCAAGACTATGAAGAAACAAATGGAAGGAGACCTCAAAAACTGGGAAAAACCTCCCATGCTCATCAATATGCAGGATTAATATAGTTAAAATGGCCATTTTGCCAAAAGCAATATACAGATTCAATGCAATACCCATCAAAATCCCAACTCAATTCTTCACAGAGTTAGAAGAGCAATCCTCAAATTCATCTGGAATAACAAAAATCCCAGGATAGCTGAAACTATTCTCAACAATAAAAGAAATTCTGAGGGTATCAGTATCCCTGAACTGAAGCAATACTACAGAGCAATAGTGTTAAAAACTGCATGGTATTGGTACAGTGACAGGCAGGCGGATCAATGGAACAGGATTGAAGATCCAGAAATGAACCCACACACCTATGGCCACTTGATCCTTGACAAAGGGGCTGAAAACATCCAATGGAAAAAAGATAGCCTTTTCAACAAATGGTGCTGGTTCAACTGGAGGTCAGCATGCAGAAGAATGGGAATTGATCCATCCTTGTCTCCTTGTACTAAGCTCAATTCCAAATGGATCAAGGACCACCACATAAAGCCAGACACTCTGAAGCTAATCGGTAAAGGGGAAAAGTCCCTGAACAGAACACCAATAGCTTATGCTCTAAGATCAGGAATTGACAAATGGGACCTCATAAAATTACAAAGTTTCTGTAAGGCAAAGGACACCATCAAAAGGACAAATCGGCAACCAACAAATTGGGAAAAGATCTTAACCAACCCTACATCAGATAGAGGGCTAATATCCAATATATATAAAGAACTCAAAAAGTTAGACTCCAGAAAACCAAATAACCCTATTAAAAAAAATGGAGTACAGAGTTAAACAAAGAATTTTCACCGGAAGAACTTCAGATGGCAGAGAATCATCTTAAAAAATGCTCAACTTCATTAGTCATTAGGGAAATGCAAATCAAAACAACCCTGAGATTTCACCTTACACCAGTCAGAATGGCTAAGATTAAAAATTCAGGAGACAGCAGATGTTGGGGAGGATGTGGAGAAAGAGGAACACTCCTCCACTGCTGGTGGGGTTGCAAATTGGTACAACCACTCTGGAAATCAGTCTGGCAGTCCCTCAGAAAACTGGGCACCTCACTTCCAGAAGATCCTGCTATACCACTCCTGGGCATATACCCAGAGGATTCCCCAGCATGTATTAAGGATACATGTTCCACTATGTTCATAGCAGCCCTATTTATAATTGCCAGAAGCTGGAAAGAACCCAGGTATCCCTCAAGAGAAGAGTGGATGCAAAAAAATGTGGTATATATACACAATGGAGTACTATTCAGCCATTAGAAACAATGAATTCATGAAATTCTTAAGCAAATGGATGGAGCTGGAGAACATCATACTAAGTGAGGTAACCCAGACTCAAAAGATGAATCATGGTATGCACTCACTAATAAGTGGATATTAACCTAGAAAACTGGAATACCAAAAACATAATCCACACATCAAATGAGGTACAAGAAGAACGGAGGAGTGGCCCCTTGTTTTGGAAAGACTCAGTGAAGCAATATAGGGCAAAACCAGAACAGGGAAGTGGGAAGGGGTGGGTGGGAGAACAGGGGGAGGGAAGGGGGCTGATGGGACTTTCGGGGAGAGGGGGCTAGAAAAGGGGAAATCATTTGAAATGTAAATAAAAAATATATCGAATAAAAAAAATCTTACATTTTCAGTGGCTGAGTGCTGAGATATCAAAATATGGCTTTATGGGGAAATAATTCAATCCATAACACTGTGAACCTAGATTAAGAAATATATAAGTAGTGCTGCTCCTTTTTTGCCAAATGTATCAGCCAAAATATATTCCATTTATTGGGGGGAAAAACTTCCTTAAGTGGTTTCACTTAAATTTCATAGGAAACATCTTCATACAAGATCTAATATTATTTCTAGATCTACAGGTTATGCACTACAAAATATACATAAACGGAAAGTACAAAAATATGAACCTCACACACATGAATGTGTGAGAAAATAACAGAAATTGTTTACAAATTGAAATAACAATGACAATGATTTAAAGGAAAAACAGGTCAGAATTTCTTTAAAAACAGACATTCAAATCTAAAATATGCATGCATAGTGCTTTAAAGAATCATGTAACAGGTGTATTTATCAGTATTTTATACAAAGAATTATTCCAGTGTCTAATGTAAGTAAAATGAGCTGTACATTTGGGATATATGAATATCATTGGTATATATGTAAATTATAATATATAAATATTAGAGAAAATTATTACCAGTGTATATACAGAGCAATTGTGCTAGTTATAAGGTAGAAGAGAAGCTGAGGGCACACAAAGCCATGATCTGGAGCATCCTGGGATTTTAGTGGAGGGGGTGAGAAGGGGCAGGATCCTAGCCTCAGCTCTGAGACATTTAACAAGGGTGAATAGGGACTTGAATAGCCTGCAGGCCAGCATGGGCTTTGATATGCAATCTGTCAATAGATAACTCATCCCTACAGACAGAGGAAAGGGAAGTAACTCCCTTAGGCTGACAAACCAGTTTCTCTAGTTCCTGAGGAATGCTGGCTTTAATCTAACCACCAGTGATCATACTGTATAGTTCAGATTGAGCCTACCTTAGATGAAATTTTGGACAAAGTGGCTCTGTGCTCTGAGGGGAAATGGGGTACCTTCCTGACCATAAGAGACAGAATTCAAAGAGTTTCGGAAGGAATGCGCCTGAAGTAAGAAAATAGAACTGTGGAACTAAACATTATGAAGAAGCCAGGAGAAGACTTACCAAAAGGGAACACTGAAAGTCGGAGTGCAAGAGGCTGCAGGCATAAAACCAACCCACAAAACCAAACTAAGCCAAACCAGAAGAAAACCGCCAGAGAACAGCAGGCACACGCAGAAACCAAGAAACAATAACTCTAGTATAATGTAAAGGGGAGAACATACTAATAAGTACACAGAATGAGAAAGGAGCAGCAGGCTTCCACGGAATGTGCAGGTGGCAGAGGAGTCGCATCCGCGCGTGAGCTTAGCATGAGGACGCACGAGCCCACGCGCAGCACCAGGACACCAGCAATGGTCACTTCGCTGGCCAGGCTGCCCGCTCAGAGGACTGTTGTGGGCATCAGGGGATCTTTCCCTTCACAGTACTGGCGAGCACTCCCAGAGCTGGACGCCTGCGACTCGGGCTTTTAGCAGAGGTGGCCACAAGGTGTCAGAAGCCCCCTCCTGCAGCCACTATCCCTGGGGGCAGGGCGCCAGAAAGGGCCAGCTAGGAGGTGGGCGCCCTAGTGTGGTGGTGGTGTGTGATGGGACGGAGCCCCGCTGGAGAAAGGGAGTAGAGGTGGGCACAGGCTCCCACGGGAAGGCGAAGGGGTTGGGGGGATCTGCAGTGAGCAGCAGGAACTGGGGTTGTCCTCCTGAGCCAGAAGGAGGCTCTGGAAAGAGCTCTGTGGAGTCCAGGGATGGGTACTACCAAGCAGCCACGGAAAGCAGAGGGGACAGGGAACAGCAGGTAGGAGTGGGGACCACAGGCAGCTACACTCAGGACACTGAGGGAGGGAGGAGAGGAGCTTTACTGCTCTTCCTGTCTTCAACACAGATTTGCAGCCATCCCTTCAGGGGCAGGGCAGGGGACTCAGGCTGCTGAGCACCAGTCACTGGGCACAGGACTCCAGCTGCTGAGCAGAGTAGCTGATTCCTGTCTTGGAGGATTCCTAACTCTCTTGGACAGCCACCATCCTGTCTCTAGTGCTTCCTTCCCAGGGGTATAGGGAACCCCAGAGACAGAGCCTCATAGCAGAAGCCCATCCAGGTTTATAACTTCTTCCTCAGGCTCCTGCCACCTATAATTAGGGACCAGGAAAAAGCACAGAGGCACTCACTGGAGAGGTTCACCATTTACCCCCTCAGTTAAGTGTCTCTCCCCTTTCACACTGCAGCCTTGGAGCCCTCCAAGACCCTGGAAACAGAAGCACAGCTCACCTGCAAAGCTGCAGAAGAGGACATGGAAAGCACAAACCTGAACGAGAAAAGATCTGGTCAGAAGAGGCAGAGGAGCAGATCTCCAGTCCCACCCCAAAGCAACATAGTGGGCTGCAGAATTTCCCATGAGTGGAAGGAAGGCAATGGTCTGATCACACAGTGGAAGGGTACTGTGCTGGATCAGGTGCCTGTAAACCCCTCTCTCTACCTGGTGAAATATGATGGGGTAGACTGTGTCTATGGATTGGAACTCCAAACAGATGACAGGGTATTGTCCCTAAAAGTTCTTGCTGACAAGGTGACATCTCAAGCCACTGATGCCAGCCTTGCTCATGCCATAATTGGCAAAGCAGTGGCGCACAGGTTTGAGGGTGAGCATGGTTCTAAAGAGGAATGGAGAGGCATGGTCCTGGGCCAAGCACCAGTGCTAAATAGTAGTTTTTACATGACTTACGAGAGAGATCCCGTGCTGTACGTATACCAGGTTCTAGAAGATTTTAAAGAGGGGGACCTCCGTATCTTGGAAGGGTTCAGTGATCCCCCTCCCTTAGACATCAACCTGGAGCTTATGCATGGCCTGGTAGGCACACAGGTGGGATACACCAAAGGTGATGGCTCAAGAAGGGTCGGAATGATCATTCGCCAGGTTGAGGCCAAGCCCACTGTGTTCTTTGTCAAGTTTGACAATGATTCACTTATCTATGTCTATCACGTGGTAAAGAAGTTCTAGCCAATTGTCAAGGCGCTGCCACAGCTGTAGAAATAAAGCTATCAAAGAGTTAACTCAGGAACTGTGGGACACTTGCCTCTCCCAGAAGACATGAAGAGTCATAGACCCTCTTCCCTGGGATTTGGGGCTGGGGAGGGTTATTATTATAAAGTTGTCTCTCTAGAGAATATAAAAATGGTCATGTTTGAAACAGAGGATATAAAAATGGTCATATTTGAAACAGGGAGCATATAGAATTGACTATATAGACAATTTCATTTAGAAAAAATCTTTATAATTGTTATTTAGATGACTTAAATTTATAGCCAAGACATTAAGTCACGAGTCAGATAGTCTTTTAAGATAGTACAGATGACAAAGGTTCTGTTTGACAGAGATGATAGACTGGGTGTTAGGTAGCTCTTAAACTTTTATAATTTTGAAACTCAATTTGTATTTAGAGAGTAAGTATTTTCTCTCATTTTTTATTAGATATATTATTTATAATTCAAATTTTGTCCCCTTTCCTAGTTCTCCCCCCGAAATCCCATAAGCCATCTCCCTCCCCTCCCCCCTGTTCTCCAATAAACCCTCTCCTGCTCCCCTGTCTTGGTATTCCTCTACAAGGTGGCATCCAGGACGATGGGCTTGTCATTCCTTTGCAGTCTAACAAGGTCATCCTCAGCTGCCTAAGCATCTGGAGTCATGGTTAAGCTCATGTGTATTCCTTGGTTAATGTTTTTGTCCCTGGGAGCTCTGGGAGTACTGGGTGGCTCATATTGTCATTCCTCCTATGGCACTGCAAACCCCTTCGGCTCCTTGGGTCCTTTCTCTATCTCCTCCATTGAGGACCCTGTGCTAAGTTCAATGTCTAGCTGAGAATGTCCCTCTCTGTAGTTTTAAGGCACTAGCACAACCTTCCTGGTGACAGCTATATCCAGCTCTGGTCAGCAAGCACTTCTGGGCATCAATAATAGTGTCTTGGTTTTGTAACTATATAAGGGATGGATCACTAGTTGGCTTAGTCTCTGGATGGTCTTTTCCTCAGTCTCTGTTCCACACTTTGTCTCTGTATCTCCTTCTGTGTGTATTTTATTCCCCCTTCTCAAAAGGAGCAGAGTATCCATACTGTGGTCTTCCTCCTTCTTGGAAATGTGAATTGAGTCATAGGTATTCCAAGCTTGTGGGCTAATATCCACTTATCACTGAGTGCATACCATGTGTGTTCTTTAGTGATTGGTTTACTTCACTTAGGAGGATATTTTCAACTTCCACCCATTTGCCAAAAAAAGTTCATGAATTGATTGTTTCTAATAGCTGTGTAGTATTCCATTTTGTAAATATACCATATTTCCCATATCCATTCCTCTATTGAGGGACATCAGGGTTCTTTCCAGCTTCTGGATATTATAAATAGGGCTGGTTTGAACATAGTGGAGCATGCGCCCTTATTACATTCTGGGGAATCCTATGAGTATATGCCCAGGGATGGTATAACAGGGTCCTCCAGTAGTGTCATGCCCACTTTTCTGGGGAAACGACAGACTGATTTCCACAGTGGTTGTACCAGCTTGTAATTACACCAGCAGTGAAGGAGTGTGCCTCTTTCTCCACATCCTCACCAGCTCCTGCTATTTCCTGAGTTTTTGATCATAGCCATTCTGACCAGCATGGGATGAAATTTCAGGGTTGTTTTGATTTGCATTTGCATGATGACTAAAAATGTTGAACATTTTTCATTCCTCATGTTGAATGTTACAGCCATTCAACATTCCTCAGGTGAAAATTATTTGTTTAGCTCTGTACCCCATTTTTTAATAGGATTAAACTGCTGGAGTCTACCTTCTTCTGTTCTTTGTATATATTGGATATAAGCCCTCTGTTGGATGTAGGGTTTGTAAAGATCTTTACCCAATTTGTTTGCTGCCGTTTTGTTCTATTGACAGTGTCCTTTGCATTACAGAATCTTTGTAATTTTATGAGGTCCCATTTGCCAATTCTTGATCTTAGAGCATAAGCTATTTGTGTTCTGTTCAGGAAAATTTCCCCTGTGTCCATGTGTTCAAGGCTCCTCCCCACTTCCTTTTCTATTAATTTTATTGTGTCTGGTTTTATGTGGAGGTCCTTGATTCACTTGGACTTGAGCTTTGTACAAGAAAATAAGAATGGATTGATTGGCATTCTTCTACCTGCTAGCCACCAGTTGAACCAGCACCACTTGTTGTAAAGGGTCTCTTTTCAGGGCAGTGGTGGCACACTCCTATAATCCCAGCACTCTGGGAGTCAGAGACAGGCAGATTTCTGAGTTCCAAGCAAGCCTGGTCTACAGAGTGAGTTCCAGGACCGCCAGGGCTATACAGAGAAACCCTGTCTCAAATAAAAAAAAAGAAAGAAAGAAAGAAAGAAAGAATATAGAAAACGAAATCCAAAACACAAAAAAGAAAAGAAAGGAAAAGAACAGAAAAGGGTCTTATTTTTTCTATTGGATGGTTTTAGCTCCTTAGTAAAAGATCAAGTGACCATAGGTATCTGGGTTAATTTCTGGATCTTCAGTTCTGTTCCATTGATGTACCTGCCTGCCACTGCATCAATACCATGAGGGTTTTTATCACTATTGCACTGTAGTACTACTTGAGGTCTGGGATACTGATTCTCGCAGAAGGACCTTTAAGGTTGAAAAGAGTTTTAGCTACCATGGCTTTTGTTATTCCAGATGAATTTGAGAATTTCTCTTTCTAACTCTAAGAAGAATTGAGTTGGTATTTTTAAGGGGATTGCATTGAATCTGTACATTGCTTTAGGCAAGATGGCCATTTTTACTACATTAATTCTGCCAATCCATAAGCATGGGAGAGCGTTCTAACTTCTGAGGTCTTCTTGGATTTCTTTCTTCAGAGACTTGAAGTTCTTTTCATACAGATCTTTAACTCACTTGCTTAGAGTTACATGAAGCTTCTTTATATTTTTGTGACTATTGTGAATGATATTATTTCCCTAATTTTTTTTCTCCGCATGTTTTTTTGTTTGTTTGTTTTTGTATAGGAAGGCTACTGGTTTGTTTCAGTTAATTTTATATCTGGCCACTTTGCTGATATTTTTTATCATCTGTAGGAGTTTTCTGGTGGAGTTTTTTGGGTCACTTAAGTATACTATCATATACTCAGCAAATAGTGATAACTTGTTTTCTTCCTTTCCAAATTGTACCCCCTTGACCTCCTTTTGTAGTCTAATTGCTCTAGCTAGAACTTCAAGTACTATATTGATTATATATGGAGAGAGAGTGCAGCCTTGCCAAGTCCCTGATTTTAGTGGGATTGCTTCAAGTTTCTCTCCATTTTGTTTGATGTTGGCTACTTGTTTGCTCTATATTGCTTTTAATATGTTTAGGTATGGGCCTTGAATTCCTGATATTTCCAAGACTTTTAACATGAAAGGATGCTGAATTTTGTCAAATGATTTTTCAGCATCTAATGAAATGTCCACGGGGTTTTTTTCTTTGATTTTGTAGTGGATTACATTGATTGATTTCCATATATTGAACCCTGGGATGTAGGCTACTTGATGATGGTGAATAATCGTTTTGATATGTTCTTGGGATCAGTTGGCAAGAATTTTTGCATCAATATTCACGAAGGGAAGTGGTCTGAAGTCCTCTTTCTTTGTGCATCTTTGTGTTGTTTTGGTATCACCATAATTGTGGCTTACTGAATGAGTTGGCTAGTGTTCCTTCTGTTTCTATTTTGTAGAAAATTTTTAAAAGTATTGGAGTTGGGTCTTCTTTGGAGATCTGATAGAATTCTGCACTAAAACCATCTGGTCCTGTGATTATTTTGTTTGGGAGACTTTCAATGACCTCTTCTATTTCTTTAGGGGATATGGGACTGTTTAAATGGTCTATCTGATCCTGATCTAATTTAGGTATTTGGTATCTGTCTAGGAAATTGTCCATTTCATCCAGATTTTACAGTTGTGTTGAGTATAGGCATTTGTGGTAGGATCTGATGATTTTTTTTAAATTTCTTCATTTTCTGTTGTTCTATCTCCCTTTTCATTTCTGATTTTGTTAATTTGGATGCTGTCTCTTTGTTTCTCTGGATTGTCTGGCTAAGGGTTTATCTATCTTGTTGATTTTCTCAAAGAACCAGCTCTTGGTTTTGTTGATTCTTTGTATAGTTCTTTTTGTTTCTACTTGGTTGATTTTAGCCCTGAGTTTGATAATTTCCTGCCTTCTACTCCTCTTGGGTGTATTAGCTTCCTTCTGTTCTTGAGCTTTCATGTGTGCTGTTAAGCTGCTAGTGTATGCTCTCTCTGGTTTCTTCTTGGAGGCACTCAGATCTATGAGTTTTTCTCTAAGCACAGCTTTCATTGTGTCTCATAAATGTGGGTATGTTTTTCCTTTATTTTGATTAAAGTCCTAAAAGTCGTTGACTACTTTCCTTATTTCTTCCTTGACCAAGTTATCATGAAGTAGCGTATTGTTCAGCTTCCATGTGTACATGGTCTTTCTGTTGTTTTTGCTGCTATTTAAGACCATCCTTTCTCCATAGTGAGCTATTAGGGGGCATGGGATTCGTTTGATCTTCTTATATCTGTTGAGGTCTGTTTTGTGACCAAATATATGGTCAATTTTAGAGAAGGTAGCATGAGGCGCTGGGAAGAAGATATATTCTTTTGATTTGGGATGAAATGTTCTGTAGATATCTGTTAAATCCATTGGGTCCAAAACTTCAGTTAGTTTCACTATGTCTTTGTTTAGTTTGTGTTTCCATGTTGTCTCCATTGAGGAGGGTGGTGTGTGGAATTCACCCACAATTATTGTGTGGAGTGCAATGTGTGCTTTGAGCTTTAGTAAAGTTTCTTTTATGAATGAGGATGTCCTTGCATTTGGAGCATAGATGTTCAGGATTGAAAGCTCTTTGGGGAAGATTTTTCCTTTGAAGTGTACAAAGTGTCCTTCCTTTTCTTTTCTGATGACTTTTTGATGAAAGTCAATTTTATCAGATATTAGAATAGCTACTCCAGCTTGTTTCCTGGGATTATTTTCTCCAAAACTGTTTTCCAGGATTTTACTATGTGGTAGTGTTTGGTGTTAACACTGAGGTGCGTTTCCTGTATGCAGCAAAATGCTGGGTCCTGTTTACATATCTAGTCTGTTAGTTGATGTCTTTTTATTGGAGAATTGACTCTATTGATATTAAAAGATATTAAGGAATAGTGATTATTACTTCCTGTCTTTTTTGATGCTATTTTTATGTTTGAGTGGTTATCTTCTTTTGGGTTTCTTGAAAGAAAATTACTATCTTTCTTCTTCTAGAGTTTAGTTAGCTTCCTTATATTGGTGCTTTCCATCTATTGTCCTTTGTAGGGCTGGATTTGTGTAAATTTGGTTTAATCTTGGAATATCTTGGTTTCTCCATCTATGGTGATTGAGAGTTTTTCTGGGTGTAGTAGTCTAGGCTGGCATTTGTGTTCTCTTAGGGTCTGTATGACATCTGCCCAGGTTCTTCTACCTTTCATTGTCTCTGGTGAGAAATCTGGTATAACTCTGATAGGTCTTCCTTTATATGTTACTTGGCTTTTTTTAAAAAAAAAAAATCTTACTGCTTTTAATATTCTCTCTTTGTTTACTACATTTGGTGTTTTGATCATTATGTAATGGGAGGAATTCCTGATCTGGTCCAGCCGGTTTGAAGTTCTGTAGGTTTCATGTATGTTCATTTGCATCTCTCTTTTTAGGTTAGGTAAGTTTTCTTCTATAATTTGGTTGAAGATATTTACTGGCCTTTTAAGTTGTAAATCTTCATACTCTTCTATACCTTTAATCCTTAGGATTTGTCTTCTTATTGTGTCCTGGATTTCCTGGATATTGTGGGTCACAAATGTTTTGCATTTTACATTTTCTTTGACTGTTGAGAATATGCTTTCTATGGTATCTTCAGCACCTGAGATTCTTTCTTCTATCTCCTGTATTTTGTTGTTGATGCTTGCATCTATGTTTCTTGATGTCTTTCCAAAATTTTCTATCTCCACAGTTGTGTCACTTTGTGATTTATTAGTTGTTTTTACTTCTGTATTTAGATCCTGGGTGGTTTTGTTTAGTTCCTTCACTTGTTTTTTTGTGTTTTCCTGTAATTCTTTAAGAGATTTTTGTGTTTCCTCTTTAAGCAATTTTGCCTGTTGACCCATGTTCTCCAATATTTCTTTCAGGGATTTGGATGTTTCCTTTGTAAGGGCATCTACCTGTTGACTTGTGTTCTCCTGTACTTCACTAATGGCATTATTTATGTCCATCTTGAATTCCTCTATCAGCATCATGAAATGTGATTTTAAATCCATATCTTGCCTTTCTGGTGTGTTGGGTTATCCAGGATTTGCTGTTGTGTGAGAACTTGGTTTAAATGGTGCCTTGTTGCCTTGGTTTCTATTGGTAATGTTCTTGCATTTGCCTTTTGCCATCTGGTTATCTCTGCTATTAGCTGGTGTTGCTGTCTTTAACTGAGGCTTATCTGTCTTTCAAGCCTCTGTACATGTGCTCCTGGGAGACCTGTTCACTGTGTACACATGTATGTAGGTACTCCTTTGAGACCCGCTCTCTTGTGGTTGTATGTGTATGTGTGTCCACAGTCAACTATGGGTGCAGGTGGAATTCAGAATTGAGAGTAAGTCTTCATAGTTATGTAAATGAATCTAACTGAGGACCCACCTCCCTCCACATAGATAAAAGCCTTTCTTTTTCGAGAACTACCACACAGGTTCTGGCCTTGAGGAGGAAGAAAGTCCAAGTTGAGATATATGGACCTGAGTAAGTCTGGAGAGATTTATAGGAGGTTGCTGAGAAAGTGTGTAGAGAGATTTAGTCCAGGTTGCTGAGAAATTGTACCATTACAGAGGGACAGAGGAGTAGAGGGAACCGAGAAAAAGAGAGGAAAAAAAAGAGATGAAAGCTATAGAGTCCTGGCTAGTCAGGAAATGCAGAGAAGAGAGACAGAAAAGGAGCAATTCGAATACTACAAGGACAGAAGCCACTGGGTCTGAGTATGCCCTAAAGGAAGACAGGAAGAGGAATTCCCAGTCCTTGGGGAAAAAAAGCCTCCAAGTGGTAAAGGTGTTAGTCCTGGGTGAAAACAGTAACTAGGGGAGATGGGTCACACCTAGGTTCTGACCACCTCTCCCAACGCAGGGTAACTCAGGGTAGAGGAGAAAACTACTCAGTTCTTTGTGGACATAGGGGCTCAACACTCAGTCCTCCAAGCCAATGGCTATGTTTCCAAGTGAAGATCTTGTGTCCATGAAGCCACTGGCACCAAAATGTATTCATGGATTACTGGAAGAACAGGAGACATGGAGATAGGATGGGTAGCCCATTAATTTATGGTCACCTCAGACTGTTCTTACCCTCTGTTGGAGCAAAACTTACTCTCCAAAATATCAGCTCAGATCTACTTCCTGCCCAATGGACCATAGCTCACTGGCCTGAAAGGAAAGATTGACCCCTGCCAAAAATAGAAGCTACAGATGGGAACAGTTTTCTCCATGTAGGTCGGAGATGAGCAGGTGCTGCTGTAGTGGACAGAACGAATGTCATCTGGGAAGAGCCTCCACCCTCTGGCACTCAACGCAGAAAGTGTTGTTACTACCTCTGAAACCTGTGACATCACATAGTTGACAGTGGGACCTGTACACCTTTCGCCAAGGCAACAGCCACCATATTCCCAGAATCCATTGTGCTCAGCTTTACCTGTGACAATGTCACCATCCATATTTATTAGATGAGCACCCCCTCTTCTCTCTTTCTTCCCCTCTTCCCATTCCACAGCCACTTTGCCTTTTCCCTATTCAACACACCTCACATGGAACTGTTTGGCATGGTGTGGCCTTTCTGGAGTTGCTGCTGCATGCTGATCCCAAAATTGGTGCAGAAACCTGATCATCACTATGCAGGGGAGCTGTGGACCCAGGTGACCAGCTGTTGCCATCTGGCATGGTTGGGAACCCCTGCTGCTGCTGGAGAACTGATGCTATCACCATCGCAGCCTACAGCCACTACTACATCACATGGAATAGATTTGCTAGCACCTGCCTTCATCTACCACGTGGATTCCCATCACTGTTTAGACCATTGTTGCTGCTTCTTCTGCGAGACTCTCAGGCTTCTCTCGTGTGAGCTGTGTGTTGCAGCCTATCAAGGGGAATTGAGTCCTGGCCAACCAACCAAACTGTTTCACATTTCCTGCTACTGGACTGCAAATTCCTGCAAACACACACGGGCCATATCAATTGGTATGGAGTTTCTCCTGCTGACTGGAGTCACCCTTATGCCCAGATAAGGCCTGGCCAGCCTCTTTTGGGCTAAGGGTTGGCTTTCAATGCCCATTCCATATGAATGGCCTCCTGGCTGACATTTGTGTTAGGACATATAGCCCTTGGGTGACTTCCCCTCTCAAAAGCCATCTAAAATCGCTGTAGCTCTTGCAGCTGCTGAAAAATCTTGTACCAGGTTGGATAGCTTTAAGACATTTCTGGGAAATGTCACAGGGCCCCTAGATTTTCTCATGATGACCTGAATTTCTAGCTTGGCCTTAACCATGTTGTTAATAGTCCTCTGGGATGCTGGTACAGATTATTCAGCAACTTCCCTGTCATACCATGGGCGCTAACTTGTCTTTGACCACACCTCTAGGCACCCTACTGTGATGTCTTCTGGAAAATCTCAAATCTCTGAAACTAACACCCAATTTGAGGTGCTCAAAACTGATATACCTCTGCAATAAGATCTGGATTCAATACCCTTTAGATAATAATTCCAAATTGCCACCTAATGTCACTCTAGACCTGATCATTTTAAGAGATCTCCATACATACTGCCAGCAGTCCAGTAAATGGAATATTTTGTTTTATATATTCAAGCTTTCGTGTATCTCCACTCTAAACCCTCCCTCTGCTCTTTGTGTCCTCTAACCCAACTTTTCTTAGCTATGAAACCTCCACACCTTCCATTAGATGATGCTGTGCTTGATCCTGCCAACGAGCCATCTCCCATATGCTATAGATCTGCCACTGTGCCTGCAAAAACCCAAACTGTCACCTCAGTTTCTCTTTCTCACCAGGCCATGAACCTACTAACTTTACCTCTCCTGATGTCCCTCCTCTCCTTCTGTGCCAGCTACAGGTTCCCCAAAGTCCCTGAAGTGGTATCAACCTTTAACCCTCCTATCACATGTTCTAAGGCTACAGCCAGACTCCCCCAGTACTTCTCCTCCAAGAACACCTGACCCAGCACTGCTCTGTCCTTTAAGGGAAGTGGCTGGAGTTGATGGTCTGGTCAGAGTACATGTTCCTTTCTTGCTGAGTGAACTTTCTCAAATATAAGCAGACTGTTTTCCTATGTTTCTAACATATCAAGCTTTATTAAGGAGTTCCAGTACACCAACCACTCAATATTGTAGTTTGACTTTCCATGATTTTAATATGATTTTTATTAATAATGTCCTTCCTGATGAATGCAAGTGAGTTTGGGAAGAGGCAAGAAGTCATGCAGGTGAAATTCCCCAAAGAGAAGCTACATGTCCAATCGGATCTGAGGCAATGCCTGACCAGGTTCCCCGATGGAATTACAATTCCACAGATGATATTTTAGCCAGAGACAGGTTTATTACATGCCTTCTGGCCAGTCATAGAAAAGCAGCCTGTACACCAGTAAATTTTGAAAAACTCCAAGCGATTTTGCAGGACAAGCAGAAGAATCCATCTTAGTTCTGAGAATTCCTCACAGAGGCTTTATTAAAATACACCAATCTGGACCCTGAAAATGCAGAAGGTAGGCAACTTCTGACGACCTATTTTTTTCCAAGAGCTACCCCGACATACAAGCTAAACATTGGCATTTGGAGAGGGGGGCCTCTAACTCCACAGGTGGAAGTCTTGGCGCTGGGCATCAATGTGTACCATGATGAAGATGAAAACACCAAAACCAAAAGTACCACATGCTGGCAAAGGCTGTCTGTCCAGCTCTGGCTACTATCCCAGACACCTGGATTTTTAAAGCTCAGGAACCACCAGCTCCCTGCTAGAGATGTGGTGAGTGGGGTCCCTGGGCGAGCGCTTGCATTACCTCCCACCTTGCAAACCAAGAGGACCTTGTCCTAAGTGCCATCGGGAGGGACATTTGGCTGTCAATTGCTCTCCTGTCATGAAGAATAGAGGAATATCCCATCCAGGTACTCCTTCTCAAACCTGTTACCAAGCCCTTTCAGAGGCTCCAACATGTTCTCCTTAAGGCCCCAGCCATATATCTCCATGACCTGACTTGTCCTTTTTCCCTCTATATAACTGAAAAGGAGGGATATGCCCTTGGAGCCTTAGGTCACCAAGTGGGACCTTCTTTTTGTCAAAAAGACTAGATTTAACCATCCATGGATGGGCACCTTGTATTCTTACCTTAGCAGCTGTTAAACTCCTTATTCAATAGTCAGTGAAGCCAATCTTAGGGTCACCAATAACAGTCCTCTCTTCTCATAATCTGTCACAGCTTCTACCTTACAAAGGCGTGGAGAATCTCCCTATCTCCAGAGTTCTTTCTCTTCAGGTAGTGCTAATAGAAGATTCCACAGTCACCTTCCAATCATGCCCACCTTTCTTTATATTTCCAATCTTTTTCCCTGACCTAATTCTAACCACTCCCTGTCTCACTCCTGCACTGAGACTTTAGAGCAACTATTACCTCATCTTTCACACATACAGGAGGGCACATTGCCTCAATCCAATTATACCTGGTACACAGATGAATGTTCCTTTCTCTAAGAAGGGACTAGAAAATGTGGCTATTCCCTAGTGTCAGATCCAATGTAGTTGAGGCATAGGCCCTTCCTGCTCACACCACTAATCAGCATTCTGAGCTAATAGCCATCACCTGTGCCTTTCAACCTGCACAGGGATGGTCCTTCACCATCTACACAGATTCCAAATATGCTTTCCATGTCCTCCTGTCCCATGCCACTATCTGGAAGGAGTACGGGTTACTTTCCACAAAAGGATGATCAATAACTAATGCAAACCACATTTTAGCCCTGCTTAAGGCCTCCAATCTCCCCACAACTATTGGGATTGTCCACTGCAGATCCTGCCAGATCAGCTAGGGCTGTGGCCCTTAGGGGCCTAAACTCATCTCACCTTCCCCAGGACACTCTTATACTGCAACCCACATCTCTACATTCACCTCCAAACTCTGTCCTGTCTTCACCAACTCTTTCATCCTATCACCTGAGCATTGTCTTCTTTTGTTATGGCCCACCTACAACCTACTCCTGAGTACTTGTTTCACAAAATCTACCACTGGTTCTTGTAAAATCTGTCTGATGTCAGAATCCAACTCAAGGTATCATAGCACACCTTTTCCTACCCATCATGCTAGAGGTTCCATTCCAGGAACAGACTGGCAAATTGACTTTTCCTGATTGCCCACTGTCAAATGTGCCAAGTACCTCCTGGTCTTGATGGATACCTTCTCATGGTGGGTGGACGCATTTCCAATAACTAACAAAAAAGCTCAGACAGTCTCTGATCTCCTCCAAGCGACCATCCCCCCATTTGGTGCCCTAGGCTCCCTTCAGTCAGGCAAAGGCCCTGAATTTACTTCCCAGATTTCTCAAATTCTCTCTAAGACCCTAGACATCCCCTAGCATTTTCCCATTCTCTACAACCCTCAGTCTTCAGGTAAGGCAGAAAGAACTAATCTCTCTTTGAAAACCACTCTTGCTAAGCTGCCACACGAACTTTACCTTAACTTCTACCTCTGGCTCTTTTCAGGCTACAAGCTCTCCCCAAGCAACCTCTTCTCATCTCACCCTTTGAACTCATGTATGGACATCCAATCTTAACTCCCTGGCTTTCACCTGAATGCTCTCCCCTCCCAGACCATCTACTCACCCCATTATTTTGCCACCCCCTTTCTCTCCTATGGAACTTTTCTGACCACCATCTACCTCAGCCACAGACTGTCTCATGTCCACTGCCTGTCAACATTGGAGACCAAGTCCTTCTATCTCCTCCAGATCATCAGCCCTCACCCCTCTCTCCCAAATGGCAGGACTCTTAACAAGTAATTCTCGTGACCCCTTCAGCTGCTAAACTCTAAGGACTCCCTCATTCAGTAAACCTGTCTCACTTTAAACCTTTCATCCCTCCATCTAAAAATGACTCTTCTTCATACACATGGACCCTAACACAACTGTGCTCTGTTAAGCTCTGGAGGACATTGAGACCACCCACCTTGTCCCCAATCCCAGAAAATGAAACTCTACTCCAGCAGCTGAGCTCAGCCTCACTGGATTAGACATGGGTTTCTTGTTCTCTTCCTGCTGTTCTTCATTTCCATCTAGGGCAGTACTTACATCTGGAGATTTGAGGTTCAAGAAACCACCTCAGATAACAGCCTTTCCAAATAGGATCAGGAAACTGCTCCATGGCCAGATGCCATGGACCAATAGAAATCGCTGTATCTGTTATCCCATCTAAATGTTATGACCTCTATACTTGCTTTCTCTTTGACCAGACAAAAGATATTGTAGATAATGGCCAGATGAATATGGGGGCTGCCCATATTGGTCTTGTCAGATACATATGCTAGGATCGAAGATCCATCATTTCTTCCATCAATACCACAAGACATATAAGACTCATGAGATTCCAGGTGGGAGAGAAGAGTTGTTCGTAAGCTCTACAGTAAAAATCAGCCCAGTTCTCCAGTAAGTACTTTCCATATTAAGGTAAAATATATCTCAATTGGCCAACCCCTAGATATCTTAAAAGTAGTGGAGATAATCAAACATTCCTCCAAGGTCTTTACCTCTTTGGCAGCACCCCTCATAAATGGCACTAACCTGTCATTTCCCCTTTTGATTCAGACCTTAACCTTGGTGTACCAACTCCTTAATGTCACCAGGCCCTATCACTTTAAAGATTGCTGGTAATGAGTACCTCTGGCATCAACTCAAAATTGTAAATTACAGCCTCTCTGGTGATACTGCCATGTAACCTTACCATACCTGTGTCAGCTGTCCTGACTCAGATGTTGCCATGTTTCCATACCTTACCTCTGTCCCTCACTTTGGCATGGAAAACTGTTTTAGGACATCTGGGATATGTTCTGTAGGGCCACTAAGCTACCCAGACTACAATATCTGTTTACTATCCAGAAACAGCCGTGGTGGTACCTCAGAACCAGTGGGGGCTTAGATGTCCTGACAGCTAAGGAAAGGTCTTTGCCTGTTCCTTTATGAAGAATGCTGTTTCTATGTCAACCAATCTGGGATTATGAGACAAAAATTCTAGGAGCTACAGTCAATCATAATGAATTTCAGGGATTGTGAGACCTCCAGTTTTGAGATTTTCGAAAATCCTATATGTAAGTTGATATTCCCTTTTGTAACAACTTTTCTAGTCTTCTTCCTGGTGTTGTTATTTCCTCCCTGCCTCATTAATCTTGTTTCTACTTTCCTCCAACTGCAAATAGAAATAAAATTCTAACCAAACTATTAATCAGTTCCTATGATAGGATTACCAGCTGCTGCCCACAGAGGTACCTGATGTGAACATTAGCCACGTAGATCCAGTTGGTGAAATTCAGCTACACCCCAAAATTGACGACGCCCCTAGACAGCAGGAAGTAGGTTAAGAGACACATCGCCCTCATTCCCTTTTCACCATTGGCTTCCCGCTCCTCTTTTCCCTTCTCTTTATAATAAGAAGGGAGGAATGTTGCTAATAGGACCTGTGACACCTGTGACATCACATAGGCGACAGTGGGACCTGTCCACCTGGTGCCAAGGCAACAGCCACCATATTCCCAGAATTTATTGGGCTAACCTTTACCTGTGACCAACTCAGCCTCAGAGGAACACCCCCCTTCTTCTAATCTTACCTTTCCACCATCACCTTTGCCCTTTCCCTTCTCAATAAACCTCACATGGAATTGTTTGTCCTGGTGTGGTCTTTCTGGAGCTGCTGCCACCCACTGATCCCAAAAGAAAGTAGAGCAAATTGCCCTCACCAAGACCTTGGAACATAGATTCAAAAAGAAAATTAATATCCATGTGGGTAGTGGGTATGCCTCTGCCACAGCCCACATCTGCAGGGATATATGCCAAGAGGAATGCTCACATCAGAGGAAACAAACAGGCAATCTTTGACCTCTTAGATACACTAATGAAGTCAGCAACTGTGAGTAAGACTCACTGCCCAGGATGTCAGAAGGGAAAAGACTCAGTGGGCAATAAACAGGTAGTGCAAGTGGCTCCAGAAGTGTCTGTGTAGGAACCTATCATGGTTATGGGCCTGGAAGAGACACCCACTGGAAAATGGAGCTGGACTAAAGAATGGCCCCACTTAGAATATACTAAAAACAAAAAGAAGACAATGGTGCACACAAGAGGAGAGAACTATAGTCCCCAGAAATTAAACAAAAGTCTTACTAGGGCAAATGCACAGATGGACTCATTTAGAGGATAAACAGTTTGTCCAAGAACTTAAGGGACCTAAAATATATAAGACTCAGGTTTTGGGCTGGAGATATAGTAAAACATTGTAAAATATGCCAACAAGTGAATGCTTTTCCAGCCAAGACTAAACAAGACAAAAGACCTAGGGGAGAAGAGCTGACAGTATGTTGAGGGATTTTATTAAAGTTAGGACAAGAAAATATGGTTACAGCTGGGCGGAGGTGGTGCGCGCCTGTAATCCCAGCACTCTGGGAGGCAGAGGCAAGTGAATTGCTGAGTTTGAGGCCAGCCTGGTCTACAGAGTGAGTTCCAGGACAGCCAGGGCTAAACAGAGAAACCCTGTCTCGATAAAACCAACACCCCCCCCCAAAAAAAAAATAAAGAAAAGAAAGAAAGAAAATATGGTTACAAATACCTTCTAGTGTTTGTAGATATTTTCTCTGGATGGGTTGAGACATTCCCCACCAAGCATGAAACAACTTGATAGCTAAAGAAGATATTAGAAGAAATTTTCCTGAGTTTTAGAATACCCAAGGTAATTAGATCAGACAATGGTCCTGCTTTTGTCTCTTAAGGTAAGTCAGGAATTGACACAGATATTCGGGACTAATTAGAAACATTATTGGGCATACTGTCCTCAGAGGTCAGGGCAGGTAGAAAAAGTAAACTGAATCCTATGAGAGACTTTAACTAAATTGACCTTGCAGACTGGCAAAGGCTGGGTGGTGCCCCTGCCCTTGCTCCTGTTCTGATCCCAGAACAGCCCCTTCCATTTTAATCTGACCCCTTTTGAAATCCCTTTTGGTAACCCAACTCCTTTGCTGTCCAGTGGGTCCTCCCTGAAGGTATCCCACAACATGAGATTTGGCCCAAACTGTCTGCATTAAATGTTCCAGGGATGCCAGAGACTCCTCACTGCTTCCAGACTGGTAACTTGGTCTATGTAAAGAGGCTTCAGGGACAGATGTTAGAACCCAGATAGCCAGAACCCTTCCTCACACTGATAGCCACTTGCACAGCCTTTAAGGAGGATGGTATTGCATCATGGGTGCAAGCTTCCCATGTGAAACCTGCAGAAAACCTGCCCCTGCCCAGAGACCCCTACGGGACAGCACAGAAGATGGGCAATCCGTTCAAGCTCAGGATCACTCGACCTTGATGACTGCCTGGTGGTACTCTTGGATTCTGGTTCCTTTCTGCATCCTTATGTGCCCATTCACCAAACCTGTGATGGCACTCACTGTCTCCCTTCTGTTGTTTTTAGAGATGGCCATGGCAGCTACCAGTACTTCCATTCTGGTGTTACAAGGGGAAAATTCTCATAGTCTGAAAGCAGCCATTGTTTTAGATATAGAGAAAATAGAAACTTCCATCAGTAAACTTTAAGAATCACTGACTTCCCTATCAGAAGTAGTACTCCAGGATAGGAGGGCTATGTGATGCATTAGCTCAGGAATGTTGCTCTTATGTAGACCATTCGGAGTTGTTAACCCTGTTAAGACCCCTAATATTTCTCCAGCTATAGTTGACGTTTGCCCATACATTTTGAACTGCTTAGTTGGTATTGTTAAGAAACCCTTAGGTACATTACAGCTAAGAATCTTAGAGCAGAGATACAAAGAAGTAGATTCAGAACATCAGGAGTATGTATGTGCCCAAGCCCGCTCAGTCAGTCAACCTGTTCTCAAGCACAGGAGCAAGGATTAAAAAGAAACAGACAATTAGAGAAAACCGCAGCATGACCCCAGTCAATTATGAGACTGAAGGCTTAATTTCCAATCCACTTTTATATCAATTTAATTACATGCACGTATTAAGATGGATAGAAGTCCAATGAGGAACAAGCAGGGCAGTAAAGGCAAAATAGTCAAGGCAATAAGCAAAGTTCTGTGACAGTTATTTCCAAGGGCTTATCAGAATGACCAAAATATCTGAGCCCACATACTCATCCAAGCCCAAAACCTTGCCTGAAGCCTGCTTCTTTTGTTCCACCTTAAGATTAAAATTCCAGCCTTACCCTACTTCCCTATTATAGCCTAAATTTATTATTGCCTAAACTTAACTTCCCTATCATGCCCTAATATGAGACTCCTGTTTGAGTTTACTCCTTTGTCATTGCCTAATGTCGGATTCCTGCCTGAAGCCCTTGTCCTTGGTCAATGTCAATCTGTCAGGGGGCGCAGCACCCTAATAAGGCTCTACATCTCTCCATTTTTTTTTTTTTCATAAAGAAGGCAGAGCCTGTTTTAGGTCTTTCTCACCAGAAGGCCTCCCTTACCCGTCTTCAAGGTCACATGGAGCTTGTTTGTGCTGTTTGAACACACATGGCCTTATTAGTGTTTATGAATAAACAAGGCGTTTTGGCAATGCCTCTGTCTTTGGTCGGTAAGGCTTTGTGCAGAATCTTACCAGTACCTGGTTTGTTGACTGATATATATATATTGACAGATATGATTTAGGGAAAATATATTGGACAGTGGCAATACATAATTTATGCCTGGAGAAAATATGATTTAGCTTGGCACAGTTATTAAATTGAACACCCTGTCTAAATACAATATGAAATGGATTATTGTTTATGGAGTAAATACTTCCTATACTGTTTAATTCTGTAGGCCTTTAAAGCCAACTGTGAACTCCCCACTTGACTCATCTCAGAAAGCAAAAATTTATATTTAAAGACGATAGACCCTTATCAAATGGGGACATGACACTTGTGACTTCCTTATAATCTTCCTGACTCCATTGGAAAGAAAGTTACAGCATAAGAGAAGGTATATAATCTTGCTTGTTTAAAGGAACCTTTTAAAAACTGAGTATATGATGCTGGATGTTGTGGAGCAGGCCTTTAATGTCAGTACTAATGAGGCAGAAGAGAGAATATCTCTGAGTCTACTGATAGCCTGATGTATATAGAGCATTTCAGGCCAGAACTCGCTATATAGTGAGAACCTTGTCTCAAGAAAAATATAATAACGAGTATATGAATACTGTTACTTTAACTAAAACACACACACACACAAACACACTTTTTCAAAATATTAGAATATATCAGACCTACTTTCTTTTTTATTGGATATTTTCTTTATTTACATTTAAAATGTTATCCCCTTTCCCTGTTCCCCCCTGCCCTGAAATCCCCTATCACATTCTCCCTCTCCCTGATTTCATGAGGGTGCCCCCCCCCACTCACTCCTTCCTCCCCACCATGCCATTCTCCTACATTTGGGCATTTGTGAGTCTTCCTAGGACCAAGGGCCGCTTCTCCCATTGATATTCAACAAGACCATTCTCTGCCACATATGCAGCTGTAGCCATGGGTCCCTCCATGGGTACTCTTTGCTTGGTGGTCCAATCCCTGGAATCTCTAGGGTTCTGGCCAGTTGATATAGTTGTTCCCTTCATGGGGCTGCAAACAGGCTCTGTTCCTTCAGTCCCTTTTCCAACTCTTCTTTCTGGGACCTAGTGCTCAGTCCAATGGTTGGTTGTGAGCATCTTCTTCCATATTTGTCAGGCTCTGGCAGACCTCTCAGGAGGCAGCCATAACAAGTTCCTGTCAGCAAGCACATCCTGACATCCACAATAGTGGCTGGGTTTGGGGATTGTATATGGGATGTTTCCTCAGGTGGTTCAGTCTCTGCATGGCCTTTCCTTTAGTCTTAGTTCCACATTTTGTCTCCATATTTCTTCTTGTGAGTTTTAGTAAGGGAATGACTGCTATGAACAGACACCATGACCAATGCAAGTCTTATTTGGGGCTGGTTTACAGGTTCAGAAGTTCAGTGCAGTATCATCAGAGTGGGAACATGGCAGCATCCAGGCAGGCAAGGTGCTGGAGGACCTGAGAGTTCTACATCTTCATTGGAATGCTGCTAGTGGAAGACTGGCCTCTAGGCAGCTAGGATGAGGGTCTTTTGTTTTGTTTTGTTTTGTTTTATTTTGTTTTGTTTTGTTTGACGAGACAAGGTTTCTCTGTGTAGCTCCACCTGTCCTGGAACTCACTATGTAGACCAGACTGGCCTCGAACTCAGACATCTGCCTACCTCTGCCTCCCAAGTGCTGGGATTGCAGGCATGTACCACCACCACCCAGCAGGATGAGGGTCTTAAATCCACACCTACATTGACACACTTCCTCCACAAAGGCCACTTCTCCAAATAGTGCTAGTTCCTGGGTCAAGAATATTCAAACTGCCATATTCCACCCCCTGACCTCCATATACTTGTTCAAACAGGAGTCTGTGGGGGCCATACCTACACATAGGATAATAAAAAGTACATTTATTTTTACTTCCAAAGTTTCCATAGTCTGTAGCAGTCTGAACAGGGCTAAAAGTCCAAAGTTCAAGGTCTGTTCTGAGATTCATCTAATCAATTAACTGTTTTCCCCAAAGCAAGACAGGAAACCAGCTGGACAAACTCCAAACCCTGCATCTCCATCTCTGATGTCAAAGCAATCTTTAGATCTCCAATCCCTTTTAGATTTTTGTTGACTACAACAATGTTCTTTCTCCTAGGCTGGTTCCACACCATTAGAAGCTTTCCTCAGCAGATATCCCACAGCTATGTCATCTCAAATAACTTTGGGTCTCCAAGACAACTTCAGTGTTATAGCTTCTTGTTCTAATGCCTGAGATCCACGCATGATATTCTGGCTTCTCCACAGTGCTGGTGTCACTTCTCCAGATCTGCCCTCTGAAGCACTCTAAGCTCAGATTGATCACTCCAGTGCTGTTCTTGGTGATCATGCCATGGTACTGGCATCTTCTCTTTTGTTTTTTGTTTTTTTTTATTTACTTTCTATATTCTTTGTTTACATCCTAAAAGCTTTCCCCTTTCCCAGTCCCCCCCCCCCCATATGTCCCATAAGTCATCTTCATCCTTTCTCCTATCTTTGCCCATCCCTTTTCTCTGTCCTGGTACTCCCCTACAATGCTGGATCAAGCCTTTCCAGGATTAAGGCTCTCTTCTATCTTCTTCATGGGAATCATTTGATATGCTAATTGTATCTTCAGTATTCAGAGCTTCAGGGCTAATTAATATCCACTTATCAATGATTGCATTCCATGTGTATTCTTTTGTGATTGTGTTACCTCACTTAGGATGATATTTTCCAGTTCCATCCATTTGCCTAAAAAATTCATGAATTCATTGTTTTTAATTGCTGAATAGTACTCCATTGTGTATATATACCACATTTTCTGTATCCATTCCTCCAGTGAGTGATATCTGGGTTCTTTCCAGCTTCTGGCTATTATAAATAAGGCTTCTATGAACATGGTACTGGCATCTTCAATACACTGGTGTCTTCCACTGCTACTAGGCTTTACCAATAGCCTCACATAGGCTCTCTTCATGGTGCCAAGCCTCAGATCCTTTGCCTGGTCCCTTCAGTTTTGTGTTCTCAATTGTAATTGGGGCTGCATCATCCCCAATATCCTTTCCTGGCTTCTCACATTGACAAGCCTCAGGTGCTCTTTATGAACCCTTCATGCCTTCAAAACAGTACCACCTGGGTGTCACATATTACCAAATATAGCTGCAGTACAAGGCTCAAATTTGGATATCTCTGGAACACAGCTCCTTTGTGATATCAGAAAACACTTCCCAAGAGATTTCACTTCAGTGATGCTGGTCTCTTCTTAATCACCACTTATTTCTTAGCTCCAGCTAACCAGCATCAATTGTCTCAGTAGTCTCCTTCTCCTCATCACTATAACTTCACTGCCAAATGGGAGAAACGGATTAGTTCTGCTGCTTACTGGGGCTGGAACTTGGTCCCCCTTGTTTGGTTATATTATCACCAGCTTTCTATTTTCAATGAATTTATTCTCTGCCTAAGCATGGTTATCCTGGAACTTGCTCTCTACATGGACTTTAAACTCAGAGATCTGCATGCCTCTCACCCAAATACTGGCATTAAGGGAGTGGTCTACCAAGTCTGAGTTTAAATTTTTCTGTACTTGAAACTTGCTCTGTACCAAGCTGGCCTTGTATTTAAAGATCTACTTGCCCTTCACTTTTGGGGTTAAAGGTGTGTACTACCTTACGTAGACCTAAATTTAGATAGGTGGGATCATTCCCCAAGGTCACCACTCGCTTAACTCAATGTAATGTGTTTGAACACAAGATTCAGCTCCATTTTACTTCCTGCTTCCCTTTTTAATACTCAAATCATATTTTTTATATTTTTCCTTTCTAAGCTTGTTATGCTTGTTCAAAACGCTCTTCATGAGACTTAAAGCGAGAACAAAATCTTGGCCTGACTTTTGTGAGACTACCTCTGTCAATGGAATTAATAAAATCTCTTTACCTTCCTCACTTCAACTATTCAGATAAGAGTAAAAAGCAGCCACATTCTTCACAAAATAACACAAAAACAGTCTCTAAGCTACATACTGAAATTCTTGTTCACTGAAACCTCTTGTTCTAGGTCTGAATAGTTCAAACCACTCTCAGCAAGAACGTCTTCCATATTCCTACTAGGATATCCCATTAAACTCCCCCTTAAAGCATTCTGTTGCTTTCCAAATCCAAAGATTCAAAATACACATTCTTTCAAACAAAAAGCATGGTCAGGCCTATCACAGCAGTACCAATATCTGGTACCAACTTCTCTATTAGTCAAGGTTCTCTAGAGTGACAGAACTTGTGGAATGTCTCTATATATTAAGGGAATTTATTGTGATAACTTACAATCTGCCATCTAGCTAACACAACAATGGTCACCTGTCGATGTGACATCCAAGAATCTAGTTGTTGCTCAGTCACACTGAAAGGGTTAACTCAGGAACTCTGGAAAGGTCATGGAACACTTGTCCCTCCCAGTAGGGCAAGTGCTCCCCCTCCCAGAAGATTGAGGCTAATTACATTCCCAGTCCATGGGCCACCTAAAGCATCCCCTAGAAAATAATTAGTTAAAAGAGAACACTGTTCTGCTAATAACATTCTGCCTAATGGCAGATGCCCTGAGAGCTGCATAAAAGGCCCATGCAGCCCTGTGCATGTGTTCATTCTCTCCCCATGAGGAGGGTGACCCTTCTTGCCTTTTGCATCCATTTCAGTTTCTGCATGGTCCACTCAGGGGGTCTCTCCTGTATGTTAAGACTCCCCAAAG
Source organism: Apodemus sylvaticus (assembly GCF_947179515.1). Lineage (NCBI taxonomy): Eukaryota > Metazoa > Chordata > Mammalia > Rodentia > Muridae > Apodemus > Apodemus sylvaticus. The sequence goes on along the minus strand of NC_067495.1, from coordinate 14,436,091 downwards.
TCTTAGATTTGGTATATTGGCTGGGAATCTGACCTCCTGTGGGGACAAGCTGGAGTCGTGAATTGGAGATCTCCCTGTTTGTTAAAGTCTGAGTCTGTAGGCCTGTCTGAATCTTCCATTTGCTCACAAGCATCTGGGAGGCTTGGAGAATCTATGGTGTCTGATGCTGTTGAATTTGACTGGCAGATATTCTATAAGTAGAGACTGTGGGGGCCTGAAGGACACACCAGGCCCCCAGGCAGATAACTGGAATGGCTCTTCTCCTTCTTGAAAAGGCAAGACAGTAATGGCAGGAGGCGGGTCTTACTGTCTTCTCATTTATCTGGCTCATGAGGCATGGGCAAGGGTACCTGGTGTCTGTAACTGAGCCCATCGAGGGTGAACTGTGTGGTGATTGTTTGTCTGTGTTCATTAGTATCTTGTTCTGTGTTCTTGGGCCTAGATGCCTGCCTGTGGCAGGGTCAAGCTGTCTGTGTGCTGATTGTTTTGTATGTATTAAAAGGTTAAAATTTTGGCAAAAGCTTTATTGTATTGGCATCTTAAATATGTGTTTTAAATATTGACAAATCTGACTGGCAAATTAATTGAGTGTAGAGAGTGTGTTATATGGAGTAATTTGAGAGATCACGGTCAGAGAACCAAAAGAAGTGGAAGCCCATGGGTAGTATGACATATGGAGAATGTGGGTCTGCGAATAGCAGAGAGAAGGGCGCCGAAATTGTCCCATGGACCCTAGCACGCCAAGTTAACATAATCAATTATGTTAACATAATATAAAGATCATTGATCTAGCCAGAGAAAGCTCATATTCCTTTTAATGGGGTCTATTACTTGAATTTTGGGTGTCTTTTCATCCTTGGCTGGATAAAAATGCCTAAATAGAGGCTCATACAGTATCTTATCTTATTTCCTTTGTTTTAGATTGTTTTGATTTTCATAACGGGTGTGATGTTAAGCTTTGTGGTTATATTATTCCTCTGAGAGGTCAAAATAAAGGTTTTTCAGGTTACTGGCTCAAAGATGTGCTGATATAGAAAAAAGGTGTTGTCTTTATGTTTTTAAAAAGGGTAATTAGGCTCTGGACATGTCCCAGGGCCATTTAGAAGATCTTATTTAGTACGGAATTTATTTTCATATAAAAATCAAGGTTTTCATTAGTATAAATTTCTTCTATTGATACTAAAAATTTGAAAGTACAGGGATTAGACCCAGTTCTTCTTTGCTGGTATTATAACAGATCTGAGATGTTTAAGCCTGTGAGTTTAGGTCCAAATGGAATCATAAGGCTCTATGATTATTGTTAGGGTGTTTTCTAGATTTTAATAAAAAACAGCTAAAAGTAATTAATAGACAACAATTCACATTACTTTACATAGATAGTTAATTTTCAAAAAGCATCAGAAATTTACAGAATGTGATGTTTAATGTTACTTATACACTTGTTGGTGAGAGATCAGTCTGCTCCCAAAAGCTTCCCTGTCTTAGATTCAAAGAAATAAAATTGAGCGTCTGTGAATTACTCCAGCTCTGGGTAGACACCCTCAAGGGAAAACTTGCCTTTCTTCATCTACAGACAAAATACTGTCCAGGAAAAGGACACTTCTACAGATTGGGACAGCTTGATTTCTGCCGAAACAGAGGGGGACTAGTCCTTGGTAATTTCTGTTCTCTAAGTCTGTCAGATGACTCTCGACCAGGAGGCTGAAGACCAATGCTCCAACATTTAAGGAGAAGGACTGCCCACATCTTCAGTGGTCTTTATCATTTGGCTAAGGGTTGAAAGCTGTCATAGTCAGGGTTTCTATTCCTGCACAAACATCATGACCAAGAAGCAAGTTGGGGAGGAAAGGATTTATTGAGCTTACACTTCCACGTTGCAGTTCATCACTAAAGGATGTCAGGACTGGAACTCAAGCAGGTCAGGAAGCAGGAGCTGATGCAGAGGCCATGGAGGGATGTTTCTTACTGGTTTGCTTCCCCTGGCTTGCTCAGCCTGCTCTCTTATAGAACCCAAGACTACCAGCCCAGGGATGGTACCATCCACAAGGGGACCTCCCCCTTGATCACTAATTGAGAAAATGCCTCACAGTTGGATCTCATGGAGGCACTTCCCCAACTGAAACTCCATTCTCTGTGATAACTCCAGCCTGTGTCAAGTTGACACTCAAAACCAGCCAGTACAATTGACCCTTTGTCAACTTGACACACAAACACATTGCTATTAAGCCTCAACCCTTACTTTCTTATTCATCCCCAAGATCTAAATTACTTTAAAAGTCCCAAAGTCTTTGCATATTAAAAGTTCAATCACTTTAAAATATCCAATATCTTTAAAATTCAAAGTCTTTTAAAAATTCAAAGTCTCTAACTGTGGGCTCCACTAAAATACTTTCTTCCTTCAAGAGGGAAACATATCAGAGCACAGTCACAACCAAAAGCAAAACTCAAACTCCAATGGTTCAATGTCTGGGATCCAACTCACGATGTTCTGGGCTCCTCCAAGGGCTTGGGTCACTTCTTCAGCTCTGCCCTTTGTAGCACACAGCTTGTCTTCTAGGCTCCAGCTGCCTGTACTCCACTGTGGCTGCTTTTCCTGGTGGTCATCTCATGGCACTGGCATCTCCAAAACCTGCTGACTTCTACTGTAATTAGGCTTCACCAATAGCCTCTCATAGGCTCTCTTCATGGTGACAAGTCTCTGCTCCTATGCATGACCCCTTCAAGTCCTGGGCCATCAATTGCAACTGAGGCTGCACCTTCACCAATGGCCTTCCGTGTCCTCTCACTGTGCCAAGAGCCTCAGCTGCTCTTCATGACCCCTTCATGCCTTCAAAACCAGTACCATCTGGGTGACTCTTACACAGGACCAAGTCCAGCCACAGCACAAAATACAACTGTGGCTATCTCTGGAACACACTCTCTGTGCTCTCAGAAAATACTTCCAAGAAGCTTTCATCTCAGTGATGCTGGTCTCTTCTTAATCACCTCTAATTTCTTAGCTCCAGCTAAACCAGCATCAATAGTACCAGTAACACAAAGGTTTGCTTTAGTGGTTCTGGTTTCTTGTTACTCACAAGAGTAACTTGAGAGCTCAGCCTGTTCTTCAGCCCCAGCTAACCAAAACCACAGAATCTTCACAGTCAAAACATGGCCACTTTAAGAGTCTTTAATCTTCCCTCTGAAATTTCACAAGCCAGGCCTCCATCTTCTGCACTGTTCTTAACATTGTCTTCCAAGCTCCTACAGAACTTTCCACAGCTTTTCTAGCTCAAAGTTCCAAAGTCCTTACACAATCCTCCCCAAAACATGGTCAAGTTGTCACAGGAATACATCACTCCTAGTACCAATTTGTATTATTCAGGGTTTCTATTCCTGCACAAACATCATGACCAAGAAGCAAGTTGGGGAGGAAAGGGTTTATTCAGCTTATACTTCTACGTTGAATTTCATCACTATAGGAAGTCAGGACTGGAACTCAAGCAGGTCAGGAAGCAGGAGCTGATGCAGAGGCCATGGAGGGATGTTTCTTACTGGCTTGCTTCCCCTGGCTTGCTCAGCCTGCTATCTTATAGAACCCAAGAATACAGCCCAGAAATGGTACCACCCACCAGGGGCCCTCCCCCCTGATCACTAATTGAGAAAATACCTCACAGTTGGATCTCATGGAGGCACTTCCCCAACTGAAACTCCTTTCTTTGTGATAACTCCAGCCTGTGTCAAGTTGACACTCAACACCAGCCAGTACAAAAGCAATGATAGGGTTCCTATTTATTTTCAGTTATTATTGGTCACTGCCAGATTTCTGACACAGCTGAAAACTCTTAGACTCAGAGCCAGCCCAAGCTGTTTAACTTTGAGGAAGCTGATATAGATTTAAATAGATAGTTTGTAGATGACATAAAATTCGTAGCAAAGACATGAGTCTGATATTAGTTATTATAGTCTTTCAAGATAGTACAGATGACAATGTTTCTGTTTGATTGACAGAGATGATAGACTGGGTGTTAAGTAGATCTTATACCTTTATAATTTTCAAAATGGTAATAGCTGTGCTCAATTTATATTTAGAGAGGAAGTCTTTATAATTCCCTAATAAAATCTAGTGCAGGGTCCTCCACTCCCATAGATAAATGTCTTTCTTTCTTGAGACCCACCTCACAGGTTCTGGCCTTCAGTAAGAAGGAAGGGTGAGTGGAAAGAGCTGGACCTGAGAAGAAGTCAATTCCACCCCCCAAAGCCCTCAAACAATGGACCTACTGCTCCAAGATCCTCCATATATCTGCCTATGCTTAACCCCATGGCTTCGCCAGCTGCCAACACTGGTGGCTCTCTCACTAAGGGCATATTTTCCAAGAGATTGTTAATCACTTTAAGACTTTTATTTATTGCTGGGCACATGATATGTGCCCAACAGAAATTAGATAGCATGTTTTGAGCTTCTCTGCTTGGTAAGTACACTTTTGTATTCTGAACCAGCTAGGTCAACGCATCGCTCTAAGTCCTAGCTATACCTAATGAGAAGTATGAACTTTTTACCTGGTGTTGTTAACCCAATGACCTGGGAAGCTATGTGGAGAGCCTTTGTGGGGACCACTTGGCAGGAATCTGACATTGGCCAAGGACAAGGAAATGGCCTTTAGACAGGAATCTGTCTTTAGGCCATGATAAGGAAGTAAGCACAGGCAGGAATCTAATTCTAGGGTAAAACAAAAGAAGTAGGCTTCAGGCAAGAATCTGATTTGGGGCTTGGACAAGGAAGTGGGCTCAGATATTTTGGTCATCCTGACAAGCCCTTAGAAATAAATATTGGGGAAAAATCATAGAACTTTGCTTCTTGCCTTGCTTGTTCCTTATTGTACTGTTTGCCCTTATTATTTGCATGGTAATTAAAATGGCATAAAAGCCAATTGGGAAAAAATAAACTTACTCTCAGTCTCAGAATTGACTGGGATCATGCTAAAAAAAAAAAAAAAGACTTTTATTTATAATACAGGAAGCCAAAAAGAATTCTCCCTCAGACATAGAGTCACCATAGATTGACCAGGTTATTGTGAAGAGTGGGCTTTCCCTGACTGGACATAACTGGGACTTTTATATAGCAAAAGATAAAGGGCACCTGAAGGTCCACCACCAGACTCCACTGGGAGGTTTCAAGGGGGCCTAATGGCAACCCACCAATTTGACCAAGGTTTGTTACATTAAACAGGGACCGCAGTCTTTGTAGAGTGCATCATAGAGACAATAAACCCAATATGACCCCAGAAGCAAGGAATAAAAAACTACTGGTACAATGGCTTTTATAGACCAGGCTAGTAGAGATATCAGTAAAAATCTACAGGGGCTAGAGAAAAAAAATAAGACATTCAGAGATTGAGTACAGTTTGCTTAGACATTGACCCAGAGGAGAAGAAGTAGCAGAGAAAGAGAAAGAATAAGCCACTGAGACATTTAGTGTAGGTTGCTGAAAAGTCTGTAGAGAGATTTAGTGCAGGTTGCTGAAAAGACTGTAGAGGGATTTAATGCAGGTTGCTGAAAAAGTCTACCATTACAGGGAGACACATGAGGAGAGGCGACAGAGAAAAAGAAAAGGACAGAGAAGGAAACTACAGAGTCCTGACAGCAGTAGTTAAGAAAAGCACAGAATACAGACAGAAAAGAACCAGTGGGCATACTCCATGGAGAGAGGCCACTATACCCTAGAATGCCCTAATGCAAGATGGGAGCTGAAATTCCCAGGCCTTGGAAAAAAAGCCACCTGGGTGAAGACTAGGGCACATGTGGTTCTGACCACTTCCCCCAACCCACAGTAACTCAGAGAGTGGAAGGGAAACCTACTAAGTTGTTGGTGGACACAGGGACTCAATACTTGGTCCTCCAATCCAATGGCCCTGTTTCTAAGAAAAGACCTTGGGTCCAAGAAGCCACTGGCACCAAAATAAATTCATGGATTATTAGAAGCAGCGAGGACCTAGGGATGGGGATGGGTAGCCCATTAATTGAGGATCTCCCCAGACTGTCCCTACCCTCTGTTGGAGTGAGACATACTCTCCAAAATGAGGACCCAGATACTATCCTGCCTGACAGGCCACAGCTAACTGGCCCAAAAGGAGAGACTGACCCCTGCCAAAAGGCAAAGCTACAGACTAGAGCAGTTTTCTCCATGAAGGTCAGAGATGAGCAGGTACTGCTGTGGTGGACAGCACAAATGTCATCAGGGCAGAACCTCCAACCCATGGTGCTCAATACAGAAAGTGGAATTAATTGTACTCACCAAGACATTGGAAATTGGAACCAGGAAGAAAATTAACATCTACACAGAGAGCAGGTATGCCTTTGCCACAGCCCATGTCCACAGGGATAAATGCCAAGAGGACTGCTCACATCAGAGGAAACACACAGGAAATCTTAGACCTCTTAGATGCCCTAATGAAGCTGATCACTGTGTGTATTATTCACTGACCAGGACGTTATAAGGGAAAAGACTCAGTGGACAATAACCAGGCAGATCAAGTGGCTCCAGAAGTGGCTTTGCAGAAGCCTATCCTTGTTGTGGGCCTGCAAGAGACACCCACTGGGAAATGCGGCTGGAGTTAAAAAGTATTCACTTAGAATATAAATAAATAAATAAATAAAACTCACTAAATATAAATAAATAAAAATAAAATGAGGACAATGGTGCACATAAGATGGGAGAATTATACTCTCCAGAAAATAAGCAAAAGACTTACTAGGCCAAATTCACTGGTGGCCTCATTTAGTGGATAAAAAGCTGTCCAAGAAGTTAAGGGATCTAAAATATATATTTACAATAAATAAAATAACTAACTACTTAATTAGTTAATCAGAGTGAAACACAGCCAACATCACTCTACTTAATTTTAGCTTGGTGAAACAATGAGTTTGTTGAAGTTATTGAAAGAAATACTTAACTCAAAATCTGTTCCATTACCAGAAAGAATACCCCAGTGTTGATAATAATTAATGAAAACTACATCCCTAGAGCTTTCTGCCCAGCTTGCAAGAATCCCCAGAAAGAAACTGCTCACTCTTACCTGCAATGTTTCAGTACTTATGTAACATTGGGGATAGCCATGTGACTTTTGTGACTTTCCAGAGTTTCATGAGTGTTTTAAATTGTGATGATCCTAGAGTTTTATAAACCTTCTTCGTCCTTCTAGGATGGAATGCTTTTTTTAATGTTCATATTCTTCTTTTTTAATTAGATACTTTCTTTATTAACATTTCAAATGTTATCCCCTTTACTGATTTGCCCTCAAAAAACCCCCTATTCCATCCCCCCTCCCTCTGCTCACCAACCCACCAACTGTTGCTTCCCTGTCCTGGCATTCCACTATACTGGGGCATTGTGCCTTCTCAGGACCAAGGACCTCTCCTCCCTTTGATATCTGACAAGGCCATCCTCTGCTACATATGCAACAGAAGCGATGGCTCTCTCCGTGTGTACTCTTTGGTTGGTAGTTTAGTCCCTGGGAGCTCTGAGGCTACTGGTTGATTCATATTGTTGTTCTTCCTGAGTTTGAAAATTCCTTCAGCTCCTACGGTAGGTTGGAAAATTTTAATCTGATGGAGCATCTAAAAAACCTTCTAATTCTATCTTCAGAATGACCCTGGGTATATTAGCACAGTGTTCAGAGTTCATAATTACCCCAAGAAACAGATAAATCCCACATCTGGTACCAACATCTGTCTGAGGTTTTATTGCTGTGAACAGACACCCTGATCAAGGCAACTCTTATGAGGACAACATTTATTTGGGGCTGGCTTACAGGTGGCATGGCACCCCACTAAGGCTCTCTCCATCTCACCCTTTTTTGTTTCAAAACAAGGCTGAGCCTGTCTTAGGTTGTTCTCACAAGAAGGCCTTTCTTACCCATCTTCAAGGACACACACACATGTGCGAACTCCTGGGTGCATGAGTGCGCACATGCACACACACACACACACACACACACACACACACACACACACATAGAGCTTGTTTATGTCATTTGAACAAACACGGCCTTATTAGTGTGTTTATTAATAAACATGGCCTTTGGGCGCATGCCTCTGTCTTAGGTCAGTAAGGCTTTGTGCACAATCTTACCCATTCCTGTCTTGCCAGTCTGTTATATTAGTGACTCTATTTGGGGGTTCATTTTTAGTTTCAAGCCAAGTACCTTGACCACCAACAGATTAATGTTAAACACAAGTTTTAACATGATGGGCAGGAGTAGAAGTATTCCCAGGACAAGAAGGGCTAGCATGATCCCTCCATATATGACATTCTTGAAGCTTGACCAGGATAGAAATACTGACTTCAGGCTGTGGATAATTTTGCCAGCAATATCAGCAGAATCAAAGCTCAGCAGAACAGCATTCTTTAAATTCATAATCGCAGTATGCAAATCTAAAATATCTGGAGAGGTGTTGGAATTATGCCAAATAGCCTGCAAGTGTTTTTTTAACTTTTTCCCAATTACAGTGACTAGCCTTGTAAACTTTAGAAGTAACACACAAATCCATTGGTATTTAGCATGGCACTTGAGATGACTTCTTACTTTTAAACTCTGGACCTGCTCATCAATAATTTGAATGGCATGATAAAGAGCTTCAGTCCTTTGCTCCAAATGCCTTTCTAAATCTTCTTGAATACTCAGAACATTAGTAACATTTTTTGCCAAATGATTAACAAAATTAGCTGTCTTAACTTCTTGTGTCATGGCAATTGCAGAGGCAGTGGTGCGAGCTATCAATGAAATTAAAGTTGTTATGCCAGCAATAATCAAGCCCACTACTCTTTTGCTTCTGCTTATAGCCTAACTCACTTCCTCCAGTACATGCAAGCTTCTTTCAGAATACCAAGGTCCTGTAATACTCACAGGTAATAAGTCAAAAGCTGGTTGATAGACCACCATAACAGACATGCCAGGTTTCCACACATTAACACAATTAGTATACAATCAGCACAAATTACATTAAATACTGTAGAAGAAATGAAAGTAATTTTAACATAACCAATTAGTAAAAGATTAGGAGTTTAACACATGCATCTCACAGGTCAGCATCATTCTTTGTCCCAGCATCAGCATGTCACACCAATCACCGGCAGCTACCTCACTCCTTCAGCATCCTGTAGAAAAAACACAAACATGCCCTCTTCCCCATATTAAATACCTGATTGGCATCATGATGTACACTAGGATGTGGATCCTTCCATTTCACCTACGCATAAGTATGCCTAGTTTTAGGGTGCCATAGACACTCAGCAGAGAGTTCCTTGGCATCCACATTTTAAAAATTTAAAACAAAAAGTGCATGATTTAAATAATTCTGTGGTGTACAGGGACATAGCTCCCCATTTTTTATTTTATGAAGATACTGTTTTAAAGTTCCACAATACATGTTTCTCAATACTTTGTCCTTGAGGATTATAAGCAATCCCAGTAATATGGGTAATAATAAATTGTCAACAGAAAGTCTCAAATGCTCGACTGCAATAGCCAGTTCCATTATCTGTTTTAATCTGATTAGGAACGCCAAGCATAGAAAAACTAACCTAGGAAATAACTAATTGCAGTTTTAGTTGCTTCTCTTGTTAAAGCAGTCACAACTAGAAAGCCTGAAAGGGTGTCAAGAGTCACATATACATATTTTAATTTTCCAAAATCAGAAATGAGTAACATCTATTTTTTATTATTGATTAGGTATCAGTCCTCAAGGATTACCCCCGTTATGTGGTACAGGTAGAAACTGAGGACATTCAGGACAAGTCTTTACAATTTGATGTGCACATTCTCTAGAAATGCCAAACAGTTATCTTGGGATATTACTATCTTGATGATATAAAGAATGAGATTTTTTTTGGCTAATTGTTCCTGTGTAAAGCCTATCTATAACATTCCTGGTATATGAATCTGCTGTGGCATTGCCCTCACTAAGGGGTCCTGGCAAACCAGTATGAGCTCTTACATGGCCTACAAAATAGGGAACTCTATTTTCTCTTAAATTGAGTGGTATTTGCATAAATAATTGCAAAATTTGAGAATTATCAGTATCTAAAAAAGTAACAGTTTCACATAATTGCAAGCCATTGGCTGTATATTGGCTATCAGTATACAAATTAAAAGCTTGGTTTTTTAGCATTTCAAAAACGGCAGCTATAGTACATACTTCAATTATTTGTGGTGAAGCAGGAGGAAACTCAAGAGAATGAACCTGTGATCCAATCACATATGCTGCCTTCACATTAGATGAGCCATCTTTAAATAGAGTGAGTGCATTTTCTATGGGCTGCATGCATACATTCACAGGGAATGCAAAAGCATGCATGGAGACAAATTGTAACCATTTGTCTTTTGAATAATCATTATCAATTTTGCCTAAAAAAATTTGCACATGCAATAGGCCAAATATCAGTATTTCCAAATAACCAGTTTAATTGTTGTTTGGAATAAGGAATAAATATTTCATCAGGTTCTTTCCCAAAGTACATTCTTCATTTTATCCTACAATTCTGTATTAACACATCAACAGATTCATAATAAGGTATTAAAAATTTCTTTAGAGATGAAGACAGATGAATCCACAATAGTGGCCCCTTCGGCCAAAGGACTGCTGTCTGCGTGTGAGTTGTAGCAAGAATTCAAGCATCCCATTGATCATAGTCTATGTAATGTATTTGTTGTTGGCTAATAGATTCCTCTACTTTCTGCAAAGCTATTCATCCCTCACCTGTTAATTGTCAATGGGAATTAGGATTTGTATTCCCCTTGAGGGTATCAAACAGAGGATTATGTTCTCCTGTAGTAAGTTTAAGTGAGGTCTTAGCCAATTAATATTATGATTTCAAATGATATCACTTCACAGACCCTTTACCATCACCAGAATGCAAAGGAATAACATAAAAACAATTTTCCAAATCCATAATAATTCTATATGCAGTAAGCAGACCAGATATTAATGACTTCAAAAGTTCCACAGCCTCAGTAACCCTTCATAGACCTTAAACTTGAACTTTATTTTGAACAACACCTTGATAGATCTGTTAATAATGCTGCTTTGGTCTAAGAGGAATTCCCTGAAGGCAAGGCAAGGCCCCAAAAATCATCCCTAGGCAAGGAGCATCACATGAGCTTCAGAGGTAGCTCTGAGCTTTGCATTAACTCAAATGTAAATATTTTCTGTTCTGAGCCTATTTCCCAAGGTCAGACCCAATGCCCACCCATCCTGCAGGGCAGCAGCCTGCAGCCAGACCTCATGGCATCAGGGTCTAATTTCTGCACAAAGACAAATATAAGTCTGTCTTTGCTTTTAATGGCTGGATGGCTGTGTGGCAGACTACATTAGCATTCTCATAAGCTAATTGTGTAACAAAAAAAACCTACTTGGGGGTCTCCAACAATTCTATTAGTTGTTTTTTTTTTTTTTAAGTCTATCCACACATTCCTGAAACAGTTCATTAGGAGGCTGTTTGATACCAAATAAATTCCCAGTAAGATCTCCTTTCTGATCTTGGGGGGTAAAATTTTGCTTCTACTATTGCATACAATAAAGGTTATGTAAAAGGAGCAGAGGTTCCATATTGGCCACAGCTGATTTTATGTTTTACTACTCTTGAAATCATCCTAATTACAAAATATGGGTAAGTTAGGAATCATGAGCCTGTGATCAAAATGCCAACTGTAGTCAATGGAACACTGGCAATTCAGCCTTAATTCTTAAGTTTTGTTTGTAATACTAGAGCATAACCACAACTGTGGAAAACAAAAGCCAATTTTAAACAATCCATTTTCTTTAAAATCAATAACAAAAGCATATCTTTAATGTTACCAAGTTTGGCTACCAATTCTTATATATGAATTCTTGACAGTGCCATTTTTAATATCACATTAAAAAGACACTTTTAAATCTCATCCTTTACAAGTCTAGTTTCTAGGATAAGGATCGCATAAAATATTATCCCAATTTAGAAGTCTCTTTAGAGGCCTGATTTCCTGGACTGGTTCATGCCACGTGTTGTTATTTAAAATGACTGTAACCCTGAGTTAACAATTTTAAGCTAACTTTCTTTACCAACACTGCACTTTTAAAATCATATTCAATAACTTATAAGCCAATACTATAACCAAGACATGCAGGACATATTTATACCTGTGAGAACATTAAGAAACAAATGAAGAGGCCACACAAATCTTATAAATTTGACCAAATTAAATTTTTATGTTTTCTAACTGTAATTTCAAGAAAGGAGCTCCTTGTTACCTGCTGAACCCAATAATCACAATTGCAGAGATTTTTGAAGGAAAAACAGCCACCAGCTCCCCTACCATAGAAGCCAAGAAACTTCTGGCCCCTTTAAGATCTGCTTGTATAGACAAGCTCCGGGCAGGGCTTCTCAGCTGTGCTACATTCCTAACTACAAGTGCCAGTCTCCAAAAGCCAATTGAGACTGCTTTTTATTTATTTTTCTCTTTTTCTCTTTTTCTCTTTTTAAGAAATTACTTAAAACTAAATAAAGTGTGAGCAACCAACAGATAAAGTTTTAACCATTTTTTCTTTTAAGCATGAAACACAGACAACAACCAATCAATCAAACCACAAAATGAAAACACAGTTTTGACAGACATGGATGGACAAGGGCAGACAATAGAGAGGGAAGACATTAGAAGTTCTGAAGGGACCCACATATCCTACCTAAGGCACTCAGAAACAAACATTCCTCCAGTAGGAACCAGAGGAGGCAGGATAACTCCCAACCTCCTTCTTTCCCTAGGAGAGCACTGAGATAGCTCACCTTCATTTTTCTTCTCTTTCACCAAAGCTTCCCAGACAATCTGGAATGACCGCTTTTCTCTAGCCCATTCTCTCACATCTGGGGTAGACTGTCTCTAGGCAGGGTCCAAAGACTAAAAGCACCTATGAGAATTACTTTCCCTTCTCTAACCTTAACACATCTCTAAACACATACAAAAAACACTTTGCTTTCGGTTGGCAAGAATTTTATTGAGTATTTTTGCATCGATGTTCATAAGGGAAATTGGTCTGAAGTTCTCTTTCTTTGTTGGATCTTTGTGTGGCTTTGGTATCAGCGTAATTGTGGCTTCGTAGAAGGAATTGGGTAGTGTTCCTTCTGTTTCTATTTTGTGGAATAGTTTGAAGAGTATTGGTGTTAACTCTTCTTTGAAGGTCTGGTAGAATTCTGCACTGAAGCCATCTGGTCCTGTGCTTTTTTTGGTTGGAAGACTTTCTATGACTCCTTCTATTTCTTTAGGCATTATGGGACTGTTTAGATGGTCTAGTTGGTCCTGATTTAATTTTGGTATTTGGTATCTGTCAAGGAAATTGTCCATTTCCTCCAGATTCTCCAGTTGTGTTGAGTACAGGCTCTTGTAATAGGATCTGATGATTTTTTGGATTTCCTCAGTTTCCGTTGTTATATCTCCCTTTTCATTTCTAAGTTTGTTAATTTGGATACTTTCTCTGTGCCCTTTGGTCAGTCTGGCTAAGGATTTATCTATCTTGTTGATTTTCTCAAAGAACCAGCTCCTGGTTTTGTTGATTTTTTGTATGGTTCTCTTTGTTTCTACTTGATTGATTTCGGCCCTGAGTTTGATGATTTCCTGCCTTCTACTCCTCCTGGGCGAAATAGCTTCTTTTTGTTCTAGGGCTTTCAGGTGTGTCATTAAGCTGGTAATGTATGCTCTCTCCATTTTCTTTTTGGAGGCACTCAGGGCTATGAGTTTTCCTCTTAGCACTGCTTTCATTGTGTCCCGACCACATCAAAACGATCATCCACCATGATCAAGTAGGCTTTATCCCGGGAATGCAGGGTTGGTTCAATATACGGAAATCCATCAATACAATCCACTACATAAACAAACTCAAAGAACAAAACCACATGGTCATTTCATTGGATGCTGAAAAAGCATTTGACAAAATTCAGCATCCCTTCATGCTTAAAGTCTTGGAGAGAACAGGAATTCAAGGCCCATACCTAAACATAGTAAAAGCAATATACAGCAAACCGGTAGCCAGCATCAAACTAAATGGAGAGAAACTTGAAGCAATCCCACTGAAATCAGGGACCAGACAAGGCTGCCCCCTTTCTCCTTATCTTTTCAATATTGTACTTGAGGTACTAGCTCGGGCAATTCGACAACATAAGGAGGTCAAAGGGATACAAATTGGAAAGGAAGAAGTCAAACTATCATTATTTGCAGACGACATGATCGTCTACCTAAGTGACCCAAAGAACTCCACTAGAGAGCTCCTACAGCTGATAAACAACTTCAGCAAAATGGCAGGTTATAAAATCAACTCAAGCAAATCAGTGGCCTTCCTATACTCAAAGGATAAGCAGGCTGAGAAAGAAATTAGGGAAATGACCCCCTTCACAATAGCCTCAAACAGTATAAAGTATCTTGGGGTGACTCTTACCAAACATGTGAAAGATCTGTATGACAAGAACTTCAAGACTCTGAAGAAGGAAATGGAAGAAGACCTCAAAAAATGGGAAAACCTCCCATGCTCATGGATCGGTAGAATCAATATAGTTAAAATGGCCATTCTGCCTAAAGCACTATACAGATTCAATGCAATACCCATCAAAATCCCAACTCAATTCTTCACAGAGTTAGAAAGAGCAATTATCAAATTCATCTGGAACAACAAAAAACCCAGGATAGCTAAAACTATTCTCAGCAACAAAAGAAAATCTGGGGGAATCAGTATCCCTGACCTCAAGCAATACTATAGAGCAATAGTGTTAAAAACTGCATGGTATAGGTACAGTGACAGACAGGAGGATCAATGGAACAGGATTGAAGATCCAGAAATGAACCCACACACCTATGGCCACTTGATCCTCGACAAAGAGGCTGAAAACATCCAATGGAAAAAAGATAGCCTTTTCAACAAATGGTGCTGGTTCAACTGGAGGTCAGCATGCAGAAGAATGCGAATTGATCCATCCTTGTCTCCTTGTACTAAGCTCAAATCCAAATGGATCAAGGACCTCCACATAAAGCCAGACACTCTGAAGCTAATAGAAAAGAAACTGGGGAAGACCCTTGAGGACATCGGTACAGGGAGAAAGTTTCTGAACAGAACACCAATAGCGTATGCTCTAAGAGCAAGAATTGACAAATGGGACCTCATAAAATTACAAAGTTTCTGTAAGGCAAAGGACACCATCAAGAGGACAAATCGGCAACCAACAAATTGGGAAAAGATCTTCACCAATCCTACATCAGATAGAGGGCTAATATCCAATATATATAAAGAACTCAAGAAGTTAGACTCCAGAAAACCAAACAACCCTATTAAAAAATGGGGTACAGAGTTAAACAAAGAATTCTCACCTGAAGAACTTCGGATGGCGGAGAAGCATCTTAAAAAATGCTCAACTTCATTAGTCATTAGGGAAATGCAAATCAAAACAACCCTAAGATTTCATCTTACACCAGTCAGAATGGCTAAGATTAAAAATTCAGGAGACAGCAGGTGTTGGAGAGGGTGTGGAGAAAGAGGAACACTCCTCCACTGCTGGTGGGGTTGCAAATTGGTACAACCACTCTGGAAATCAGTCTGGTGGTTCCTCCGAAAACTGAGGCGGCACCTCACTTCCAGAAGATCCTGCTATACCACTCCTGGGCATATACCCAGAAGACTCCCCATCATGTAATAAGGATACATGTTCTACTATGTTCATAGCAGCCCTATTTATAATTGCCAGATGCTGGAAAGAACCCAGGTATCCCTCAACAGAAGAGTGGATGCAAAAAATGTGGTATATCTACACAATGGAGTACTATTCAGCCATTAGAAACAATGAATTCATGAAATTCTTAGGCAAATGGATGGAACTAGAGAATATCATACTAAGTGAGGTAACCCAGACTCAAAAGGTGAATCATGGTATGCACTCACTAATAAGTGGATATTAACCTAGAAAAATGGAATACCCAAAACATAATCCACACATCAAATGAGGTACAAGAAGAAAGGAGGAGTGGCCCCTGGTTCTGGAAAGACTCAGTGAAACAGTATTCGGCAAAACCAGAACGGGGAAGTGGGAAGGGGTGGATGGGAGGACAGGGGAAGGGAAGGGGGCTTACGGGACTTTCGGGGAGTGGGGGGTCTAGAAAAGGGGAAATCATTTGAAATGTAAATAAATTATATCGAATAAAAAAAAAGAAATCTTAAATCCAAGGCTTTAAAAAAAAAAAAAACACTTTGCATTCACCTTGTCCGTCTACAAGGTTTATTCACTGCTGGCCCAAATTTTCCTCTTTGGATGCTTCCTTTTCCAGCAGTGCCCTTCATTGTACCCTGCTTTCTGGAGCTCCAATATTTAGGTGCCACTTGACCAAACCTCCTCAGTCAGTCAACAGGTTTTCCAGTGCAGGAGCAAGGATTTAAAAGAAAAAAGATATTGCTTTTACTATGTTTAGGTATGGACTTTGAATTCCTGTTCTTGTTTTTTTTTTTTTTCTAAATTCTTTGTTTACATTCCAAACGCTTACCCCTTTCCCAGTTTCCCCTTCCCCATATGTCCCACAAGCCTTCTCTACACCCATATTTCAATCACCTCCCTCCTTTTTATCTGTCCTGTTACTCCCCTACCATGCTGGATCAGGCCTTTCCAGGATCAGGCCCTTTCCTTACTTCTTCATGGGAGTCATTTGATATGGTATTTGTGCTTGGGTATTCAGAGCTTCTGGTCTAGTTAATATCAGTGAATGCATTCCATGTGTATTCTTTTGTTGATTGGGTTACCTCACTTAGGATGATATTTTCCTGTTCCAGCCTTTTGCCTAGAAATTTCATGAATTCATTGTTCTTAATGGCTGAGTAGTATTCCATTGTGTAAATATACCACATTGTCTGTATCCATTCCTCCATTGAGGGACATATGGGTTCTTTCCAGCTTCTGGCGATTATAAATAAGGCTGCTATGAATATAGTGGAGCATGTGTCTTTATTGCATGCCAGAGAATCTTCTGGGTATATGCCCAAGAGTAGTATAGCAGGGTCCTCTGGTAGTGTCACTTTCAGTTTTCTGAGGAACCACCCGATTGATTTCCAGAGTGTTTGTACCATCCTACAGCCCCAGCAGCAGTGGAGGAGTGTTCCTCTTTCTCTACATCCTCGCCAACACCTGCTATCTCCTGAGTTTTTAACCTTAGCCATTCTGACTTGGGTGAGGTGAAATCTCAGGGTTGTTTTGATTTGCATTTCCCTAATGACTAATGATGTTGAGCATTTCTTAAGGTGTTTCTCAGCCATTCAAATTTCTTCAGGTGAAAATTCTTTGTTTAGATCTGCACCCCATTTTTAATAGGGTTATTTGGTTCTCTGGGGTCTAACTTCTTGAGTCCCTTATATATATTGGATATTAGCCCTCTATGGGATGTAGGGTTGGTGAAGAACTTTTCCCAGTTTGTTGTTTGTGGTTTTGTCCTTTTGAAAGTGTCTTTTGCTTATAGAAACTTTGTAATTTTATGAGATCCCGTTTGTCAATTCTTGATCTTAGAGCATAAGCTATTGGTGTTCTGTTCAGGAACTTTTCCCCTGTTCCCATGTCCTCAAGGGTTTTCCCCAGTTTCTTTTCTATTAGTTTCAGTGTGTCTGGTTTTACATGGAGGTCCTTGATCCACTTGGAGTTGAGCTTAGTACAATGAGATAAGAATGGATGAATTCACATTCTTCTGTATGTTGACCTCCAGTTGAACCAGCACCATTTGTTGAAAAGGCTACCTTTTTTCCACTGGATGTTTTCCTCTCCTTTGTCAAAGCTCAAGTGACCATAGGTGTGTGGATTCCTTTCTGGGTCTTCAATTCTATTCCATTGATCCACTTGTCTGTTGCTGTGCCAATACCATGAAGTTTTTAACACTATTGCTCTGTAAGTATTGCTTGAGGTCTGGGATATTGATTCCCCCAGAAGCTCTTTTACTGTTGAGAATAGTTTTAGCTATCCTGGGTTTTTTGTTATTCCAGATGAATTTGAGAATTGCTTTTTCTAACTCTGTGAAGAACTGAGTAGGGATTTTGATGGGGATTGCATTGAATCTGTATATTGCTTTTGGCAAGATGGCCATTTTACCTATATTAATCCTGCCGATCCACGAGCATGGCAGATTTTTCCATTTACTGAGGTCTTCTTCGATTTTTCCTCTTCAGAGACCAGAAGTTCTTGTCATATATATCTTTCACGTGTTTGGTTAGAGTCACACCAAGATACTTTATATCGTTTGTGGCTATTGTGAAGGATGTCATTTCCCTAACTTCTTTCTCAGCCTGTTTATCCGAAGAGTATAGCAAGGCTACTGATTTTCTTGAGTTGATTTTATAACCAGCCACTTTACTGAAGTTGTTTATCATCTGTGGTTCTCTGGTGGAGTTTTTTGGGTCACTGAAGTATACTTTAAAATCATCTGGAAATAGTGATAATTTGCTTTCTTCCTTTCCATTTTGTATCTCTTTGACTTCCTTATGTTGTCTAATTGCTCTAGCGAGATCTTCAAGTACTGTATTGAAAAGATATGGAGAGAGAGGGCAGCCTTGTCTAGTCCTTGATTTTAGTGGGATGCTTAGTTTGATGTTGGCTACCGGTTTGCTGTATATTGCTTTAAGTATGTTTAGGTATGGGCCTTGAATTCCTGATCTTTCCAAGACTTTAAGCATGAAAGGATGCAGAATTTTGTCAAATGCTTTTCAGCATCTAATGAAATGATCATATGGTTTTTTTTCTTTGAGTTTGTTTATGTAGTGGATTGCATTGATGGATTTCCTTATATTGAACCATCCCTGCATCTCTGGGATGAAGCCTACTTGATCATGGTGGATGATCATTTTGATGTGTTCTCGGATTCGGTTGGCACAAATTTTATTGAGTATTTTTGCCTTGATACTCATAAGGGAAATTGGCCTGAAGTACTCCTTTTTTTCCCCTCTGACTCTGTGTTCTTTTTTTTTTTATTGGATATATTCTTTATTCACGTTTCTTTTTTAAAAAAATGTTTTTATTTTCTATATTCTTTGTTTACATTCCAAATGATTTCCCCTTTCCCGGATCCCCCCTCCCTTTATGTCCTATAAACCTCTCCGTCCATTCTCCAATCACCTCCCTCCTTTTTCTCTGTCCTTATATTCCCCTCCAATGCTAGATCAATCATTTCCAGGATCAGGACCCTCTCCACACTTCTTCATGGGAGTCATTTGTTATGCGATTTGTGCCTTGGGTATTCAGGGCTTCTGGGCTAATTAATATCTACTTATCAGAGATTGCATTCCATATGTATTCTTTTGTGATTGGGTTACCTCACTTAGGATGATATTTTCCAGATCAAAACATTTGCCTAAAAATTTTGCGAATTCATTTTTTCTAATTGCTGAGTAGTATTCCATTGTGTAAATATACCACAATTTCTATATCCATTCCTCCTTTGAGGTGCATCTGGGTTCTTTCCAGCTTCTGGCTATTATAAATAAGGCTGCTATGAACATAATGGAGCATGTGTCTTTATTGCATGCCGGGAATCCTTTGGGTATATGCCCAGGAGAGGTATAGCAGGGTCCTCCAGAAGTGTCATGTCCAGTTTTCTGAGGAACTGCCAGACTGATTTCCAAAGTGGTTGTACTATCTTATAGCCCCACCAGCAATGGAGGAGTGTTCCTCTTTCTCCACATCCTCTCCAACACCTGCTGTCTCCTAAGTTTTTGACCTTAGCCTTTCTGACTGGTGTAAGGTGAAATCTCAGGGTTGTATTGATTTGCATTTCCCTAATGACTAATGAATTTGAGCACTTCTTAAGGTGCCTCTCGGCCATCTGAATTTCTTCAGGTGAAAATTCTTTGTTTAGATCTGTACCCCATTTTTTAATAGGGTTATTTGGTTCCCTGGGCTCTAACTTCTTGAGTTCTTTGTATATAGTGGATATTATCCCTCTTTCAGATGTAGGGTTGGTGAATATCCTTTCGCAATTTGATGGTTGCTGTTTAGTCCTTTTAACAGTGCCCTTTGCCTTACAGAAACTGTGTAATTGTATGAGGTTCCATTTGTCAATTCTTGATCTTAGAGCATAAGCTATTGGTGATCTGTTCAGGAACTTCCCCCTGTGCCCATGTCCTCAAGGGTCTTCCCCAGTTTCTTTTCTATTAGTTTTAGTGTGTCTGGTTTTACATGGAGGTCCTTGATCCACTTGGAGTGAAGTTTAGTACATGGAGATAAGAATGGATCAATTCGAATTCTTCTGCATGCTGACCTCCAATTGAACCAGCACCATTTGTTGAAAAGGCTATCTTTTTACCACTGGATCTTTTCAGTTCCTTTGTCGAAGATCAAGTGACCATAGGTGTGTGGGTTCATTTCTGGGTCTTCAATTGTATTCCATTGGTCCACTTGTCTGTCACTGTGCCAATACCATGCAGTTTTAAACACTATTGCTGTCTAGTACTGCTTGAAGTCTGATTCCCCCAGAATTTCTTTTGTTGTTGAGACTAGTTTTAGTTATCCTGGGTTTTTTGTTATTCCAGATGAATTTGAGAATTGCCTTTTCTAACTAAGTGAAGAACTGAGTTGGGATTTTGATGGGGATAGCATTGAATCTGTAGATCACTTTTGGCAATATGGCCATTTTAACCATATTAATCCTGCCGATCCATGAGCATGGCAGATTTTTCCATTTTCTGAGGTCTTCTACGATTGCCTTCTTCAGAGACATGAAGTTCTTGTCATATATATCTTTCACTTGTTTGGTTAGAGTCACACCAAGATACTTTATATTGTTTGTGGCTATTGTGAAGGGTGTCATTTCCCTAATTTCTTTCTCAGCCTGCTTATCCTTTGAGTATAGGAAGGCAACTGATTTGCTTGAGTTGATTTTATAACCAGCCACTTTGCTGAAGTTGTTTATCAGCTGTAGGAGTTCTCTGGTGGGGGTTTCTGGGTCACTTAATTAGACTATCATGTCATCTGCAAATAGTGATAATTTGACTTCTTCCTTTCCAATTTGCATCCCCTTGACCTCCTTATGTTGTCTAATTGCTCTAGCTAGAACTTCGCGTACTATATTGAAAAGATATGGACAGAGAGGACAGCCTTGTCTAGTCCCTGATTTTAGTGGGATTGAATTCACGTTTCTCTCCATTTAGTTTGATGTTGGCTACCGGTTTGCTGTATATTGCTTTAACGATGTTTAGGTATGGGCCTTGAATTCCTGTTCTTTCCAAGACTTTAAGCATGAAAGGATGCTGAATTTTGTCAAATGCTTTTTCTGCGTCTTAGGAGATGATCATATGTTTTTTTTCTTTGAGTTTGTTTATGTAGTGGATAGCATTGATGGATTTCCTTATATTGAACCATCCATGCATCCCTGAGATGAAGCCTACTTGATCATGGTGGATGATCATTTTGATGTGTTCTTGGAATCGGTTGGCAAGAATTTTATTAAGTAATTTTTGCATCAATATTCATAAGAGAAATTGGCCTGAAGTTCTCTTTCTTTGTTGGATCTTTGTGTGGTTTTGGTATCAGCGTAATTGTGGCTTAATATGAGTTTGGTAGAGTTCCTTTGTTTCTATTTTGTGGAATAGGTGTTAGGTCTTCTATGAAGGTCTGATAGAATTCTGCACTGAAGCCATCTGGTCCTGTGCTTTTTTTTGGTTGGGAGACTTTCTATGAACGTTTTTATTTCTTTAGGGTTTATGGGACTGTTTAGATGATCTATTTGATCCTGATTTAGTTTTGGTGTTGGATATCTGTCTAGGAAACGGTACATTTCCTCCAGATTCTCCAGTTGTATTGAGTATAGGCTTTTGTAGTAGGATCTAATGATTTTTTGAATTTCCTCATTTTCTGTTGTTATATCTCCCTTTTCATTTCTAAGTTTGTTAATCTGGATACCGTCTCTGTGCCCTTTGGTTAGTCTGTCTAAGGGTTTATCTGTCTTGTTGATTTTCTCAAAGTACCAGGTCCTGGTTTTGTTGATTCTTTGTATGGTTCTCTTTATTTCTACTTGATTGATTTCAGCCCTGAGTTTGACGATTTCCTGTGTTCTACTCCTCCTGGGTGAATTACCTTCTTTTTGTTCCAGGGCTTTCAGGTGTGTCATCAAGCTGTTAGTGTATGCTCTCTCCCTTTTCTTTTTGGAGGCAATCTGGGCGATGAGTTTTCCTCTTAGCAATGCTTTCATTGTGTCCCATAGATTTGGGTTTGTTGTGTCTTCATTTTCATTAAGTTCTAAAAAGTCTTTAATTTCTTTCTTTATTTCTTCCTTGACCAAGGTATCATTGAGTAGAATATTGTTCATTTTCCACACGTATATGGGTTTTCTGTTGTTTTTGTTTCTATTGAAGACCACTTTTACTCCTTAGTGATCTGATAGGAGGCATGGGATTAGTTCGATCTTCTTATATTTGTTGAGGTCTGTCTTGTGACGGTCGATTTTGGAGAAGGTACCATGAGGTGCTGAGAAAAAGGTATATGCTTTTGCTTTACGATAGAATGTTCTATACATATATCTGTTAAATCTAATTGGTGCAAAGCTTCAATTAGTTTCACTGTGTCCCTGTTTAGTTTCTGTTTTCCTGATCGGTCCATTGAGGAAAGTGCAGTGTTGAAGTCACCCACAATTATTGTGTTAGGTGCAATGTGTGCTTTGACCTTTAATAAAGTTTCTTTTATGAATGTGGATGCCCTTGCATTTGGAGAATAGATGTTCAGGATTGAGAGTTCTTCTTGTTGTATTTTTCCTTTGACCAGCAAGAAGTGTTCCTCAGAGACTCTTTTCATGACTTTGGGTTGAAAATCAATTTTATCTCATATTAGAATTGCTACTCCAGCTTGTTTCATGAGACCATTTGCTTGTAAAATTGTCTTCCAGCCTTTTACTCTAAGGTAGTGTTTGTCTTTGACCCTGAGGTGTGTTTCCTGTATGCAGCAAAATGTAGGATCCTGTTTAAGTATTCTGTCGGTTAGTTTATGTCTTTTTATTGGGGCATTGAGTCCATTGATGTTATGAGATATTAAGGAATAGTGATTGTTACTTCCTGTCATTTTTGTTGTTATTTTTTAAATTTGATTGGTTAACTTCTTTTGGGTTTGATGAAAGAAGATTACTATCTTGCTTTTTCCAGGGTGAAGTTTCCCTCCTTGTATTGCTGTTTTCCTCCTATTATCCTTTGTAGAGCTGGGTTTGTGGATAGATATTGGGTAAACTTGGTTTTGTCATGGAATATCTTAGTTTCTCCATCTATGGTGATTGAGAGTTTAACTAGTTATAGTAGTTTTGGCTGGCATTTGTGTTCTCTTAGAGTCTGCATGAGATCTACCCAGGATCTTCTAGCTTTCATAGTCTCAGGTGAGAAGTCTGGTGTGATTCTGATAGGTCTTCCTTTATATGTTACTTGCCCTTTTTCTCTTACTGCCTTTAATATTCTTTGTTTGTTTAGTACATTTGGTGTTTTGATTCTTATGTGATGGGAGGTAGTTCTGTTCTGGTCAAGTCTGTTTGGAGGTCTGTAGGCTTCTTGTATATTCATGGGCATCTCTCTCTTTTGGTTAGGGAAGTTTTCTTCCATAATTTTATTGAAGATAGTTGCTGGCCTTTTAAGTTGTAAATCTTCACTCTCCTCTATGCCTATAATCCTTAGCTTTGGTCTTCTCATTGTGTCCTGGATGTCCTGGATGTTTTGGGTTACAAGCTTTTTGCATTTTGCATTTTCTTTAACTGTTGAGTCCATGGTATCAGTGGTATCTTCAGCATCTGAGATTCTTTCTTCTATCTCTTGTATTCTGTTGTTGATATTTGCATCTGTGTCCTCTGATTTCTTGCCAAGGTTTTCTATCTCCACAGTTGTCTCCCTTTGAGTTTTCGTAGTTGTTTCTACTTCTGATTTTAGATCCTGGATGGTTTTGCTTAGCTCCTTCACTTGCTTGTTTGTGCTTTCCTGTAATTCTTTAAGAGATTTTTGTGTTTCCTCTTTCATGACTTCTGCCTGTTGACCAAAGTTCTCCTGTATTTCTTTAAGTGATTTTTATGTTTCCTCCTTATTGGCTTTTGTATTCTCCTGAATTTCTTTCAATAATTTTTGTGTTTCCCTTGAAAGGGCTTCTAACTTTTGATCCATTTTCTCCTGAATTTCTTTAAGTATGTCCTTCATGTGTTTCTCTACCAGCATCATGACCAGTGATTTTAAATCCAAATCTTGTTTTTCTGGTGTGATGGGGTATCCAGGACATGCTATTAAAGGAGAATTGGGTTTAGATGCTGCCCTATTGCCTTGATTTCTGTTAGTGACGTCCTGCATTTATTTGCCTTTTGCCATCTAGTTCTCACTGGTGTTAGTTGGTCTTGTCAGTGCTGGACTCACCAGTGCAAGCTGCCTCTTCCCAGGTGGCTCTGGTGCACAGCTGTCCTCTTGCACTGCCTGGAGACAGGGTGCTGTGGCTCAGGCTGTTCAGATCCCGAAGCAGACACCTGAAGGTTCCCGCCAGGGTCTGCTGGACTCACCAGAGCACACTGACTCCTCCCAGCAGGCCTTCCGGGTGCCCCTCTGGCCTCTTGCAGGACCTGGAGATGTGGTGTTGCAGCCCAGGCTGTTCTGGATCCCAAAGCGGAGATGTGAAGGCTCCCGCCAGAGGTCTCAGGACTGGAACCTAAGCTCTGTGCCCCTGGAGCAAGCTGTACCCTGAAGTACTCTTCTTTTGTTGGATCTTTGTGTGGTTTTGGTATCAGCATAATAGTGGTTTCATAGAATGGGTTGGGTAGTGTTCCTTCTGTTTCTATTTTGTAGGATAATTTGAGGAGTATTGGTGTTAGGTCTTCTTTGAAGGTCTGATAGAATTCTGCACTGAAACCATCTGGTGCTGTGCTTTTTTTTTTTTTTTTTTTTTTGGTTGGGAGACTTTTTATGACTCCTTTTATTTCTTTAGGGTTTATGGGACTGTTTAGATGATCTGTTTGATCCTGATTTAATTTTGGGGTTTGGTATCTGTCCAGGAAACTATCCATTTCCTCCAGATTCTCCAGTTGTGTTGAGTATAGGCCTTTGTAATAGGATCTGATGATTTTTTTTTATTTTCCTCTGTTTCTGTTGTTATATGTCCCTTTTCATTTCTAAGTTTGTTAATCGGGATACTGTCTCTATTTACCTAGGTTAGTCTTGCTAAAGGTTTATCTGTCTTGTTGATTTTTGTCAAAGAACCAGATCCTGGTATTGTTGATTCTCTGAATGGTTCTCTTTGTTTCTACTTGATTGATTTCAGCCCTGAGTTTGATGATTTCCTGCCTTCTATTCCTTCTGGGTGAATTACCTTCTTTTTGTTCCCAGGCTTTCAGGTGTGTCATTGAGCTGCTAGTTTATGGTCTCTCCATTTTCTTTTTGGAGGCAATCAGGGCTATGAGTTTTCCTCTTAGCACTGCTTTCATTGTGTCCCATAGATTTGGGTATGTTGTGTCTTCATTTTCATTGTGTTCTAAAAAGTCTTTAATTTCTTTCTGTATTTCTTCCTTGACCAAGGTATCAATGAGTAGAGTATTGTTCAGTTTCCATGTGTATGTGTGTGTTCTGTTGTTTTTGTTGCTATTGAAGACCACTATTACTCCATAGTAATAGCATGAGATTAGTTCGATCTTCTTATATTTGTTGAGGTCTGTCTTGTGACCAATGATATGATCGATTTTAGAGTGCGTCCCATGAGGTGCTGAGAAAAAGGTATATGCTTTTGCTTTTGATATGGTATATATATATATATATATATATATATATATATATATATATATATTAACTCTAATTGGTCCAAAGCTTCAATTAGTTTCACTATGTCCCTGTTTAAATTCTGTTTTCCTGACTGGTCCATTGAGGAGAGTGGAGTGTTGAAGTCACCCACAATTATTGTGTTAGGTGCAATGTGTGCTTTGAGCTTTAGTAAAGTTTCTTTTATGAATGAGGGTGCCTTTGCATTTTCATTTGGAGCATAGATGTTCAGGATTGAGAGTTCTTCTTGGTGGATTTTTCCTTTGACCAGCAAGAAGTGTCCCTCGGTGTCTCTTTTGATGACTTTAGGTTGAAAGTCAATTTTATCTGAAATTAGTGTGGCTACTCTGGCTTGTTTCCTGAGACCATTTGCTTGTAAAATTGTCTTCCAGCCTTTTACTATAAGGTAGTGTTTGTCTTTGACCCTGAGGTGTGTTTCCTGTATGCAGCAAAATGCAGGGTCCTGTTTACTTATCTAGTCGGTTAGTCTATGTCTTTTTATTGGGGAATTGAGTCCATTGATGTTAAGAGATATTAAGGAATAGTGATTATCACTTTCTGTCATTCTTGATGTTATTTTTTATATTTGATTGGTTATCTTCTTTGGGGTTTGATGAAAGAAGGTTACTATCTTGCTTTTTCCAGTGTGAAGTTTCCCTCCTTTTATTGGGGTTTTCCTCCTACTATCCATTATACGACTGGGTTTGTAGAAAGATATTGGTTAAACTTGGTTTTGTCATGGAATATCTTGATTTCTCCATCTATGGTGATTGAGAGTTTTGCTGGGTATAGTAGTTTTGGCTGGCTTTTGTCTTCTCTTAGAGTCTGCATGAGATCTGCCCAGGATCTTCTAGCTTTCATAATCTCTGGTGAGAAGTCTGGTGTGATTCTGATAAGTCTCCCTTTATATGATAATTGGCCTTTTTCTCTTACTGCCTTTAATATTCTTTCTTTGTTTAGTATATTTTGCATTTTGATTATTATGTGCTGGGGAGGTATTTCTGTTCTGGTCCAGTCTGTTTGGTGTTCTGTAGGCTTCTTGTGTATTCATGGGCAACTCACTCTTTAGGTTAGGGAAGTTTTCTTCCATAATTTTGTTGAAGATTTTTGCTGGCCCTTTCATTTGTGTATCTCCACTCTCATCTATACCTACCATCCTTAGATTTGGTCTTCTCATTGTGTCCTGGATTTCCTGGATGGTTTGCAAGCTTTTTGCAGTTTGCATTTTGCATTTTCTTTGACTGTTGAGTCGATGGTTTCTATGGTATCTTCGGCATCTGAGATTCTTTCTTCCATTTCTTGTTTTCTGTTGTTGATATTTGCATCTATGGCCCCTGATTTCTTCCCAAGGTTTTCTATCTCCAAAGTTGCCTCCCTTTGTGATTTCTTGGTTATTTCTGCTTCTGCTTTTAGATCCAGGATGGCTTTGCTCAGTTCCTTCTTTTGTTTGTTTGTGTTTTCATTTAATTCTTTAAGACATTTTTGTGTTTCCTCTTTCATGACTGCTGCCTGTTGTCTCAATTTCTCCTGCATTTCTTTAAGTGATTTTTGTGTTTCCTCTTTATTGGCACCTATCTGTTGTCCCCTATTCTCCTGAATTTCATTGAGTTTTGTGTTTCCTTTGTAAGGGCTTCTAACTTATTCATGTTCCCCTGCATTTTTTAAGAGCTTTATTTATTTCCTTTTTGTGTTCTTCTAGCAGCACCATGAATAGTGATTTTAAATCCAAATCTTGTTTGTCTGGTGTGTTGGGATATCTAGGACTTGCTGTTGTTGGAGAATTGGGTTCAGACGCTGCCATATTGCCTAGAATTCTGGTAGTAATGTTCCTATGTTTGCCTTTTGCCATCTTGTTATCTCTGGCATTAAGTGGTCTTGTTGTCACTGGCTGGTTTTTGAACCTCCTGTGAGCCTGTAAGGCTATTTCAGCACCTCTGCAGGACTGGGTTTCCCATGGCACAGATTCCTGATATGCTGCCCTCCTCTTGGGTGCCCTTGAAGTTGTAGTGTGACCTGCCCCAAGTTGTCTCTGTAAACCTGGTGTTGTCCATTTGCTCCTTCAGGGAGTGATGATGGCAGATGCTGCGGGTACTTTTTCCGAGTGTTGATCCCTCTGCAGGGCTGTACAGAGCCATATTGGGGAGTCATGCCACATGGTAGTAACTTGACATTGGCCAAAGACAATCCCTGGCTTTGGACAGGAATCTGACTTTAGGAAGTAGGTTACAGCGGGAATTTTTATCCTCGGGTGGAGAAGCTCTGAGAGAAGGTTAAGATCATTGTTCCTCCAGGTCTACCAGGTGACCCACCAGCTGCTTGAGCATTTGAGCCAAGGACCTCCAGGCTAAGCTGGACAACTTCAGCCAGAACTCAGCCTGGAGTCTGGGGAGAAGGGCTTGCTCAAACTGTTAAAAGGTCTGACTGCCATTAGAGTTGGGGCCTCAATCTGTAAAATATTGCCCTGGCCTCCTTTTTTTCCCCTTCCCCATCTATCTCTCAGTGTCTGTTCCAGCAACCCAGTTCATACTACCTGCAGGCAGCTATGGAATACAACACAGGGCAAAAGTTCCCCCAACCAGGTTGGTGCACAAAAGACCTATCTAGCTGCCCAGGCCCTGAGTCCAGGTAAAGCCTGACAGGCTTAGGCCAGAGTGCTGTTTACCTCTGGCTATGTCTGCTAACTGGTTCTGTCAGGTAACCAAGATGGCAAGGTGTGCCCCTGCAAATGCTGGGCAGTCTGCAGTGCAAACGACCCCCTGACTGGGTTGGAGCACAGATGGTCCACTGAGCTGCCTAGGGCCTATATGCAGGCAAAAGCCTGACAGGTTTAGACCCAAGTGGTGTTAGCATTGGGCTGTGTCTGCATAGCTGTCAGTTAGATCACTCTGGTACCCGGTAGCCAAGATGGTGGCGTGTCTCCGCAAGTGCTGGACAGTCTGCGAAGCAAATGATACCCTGGCTGGGTTGGCATACAGATGGCCCACTGAGCTGCCCAGGACCTGTGTGCATACAAAAGACCGCCAGGCTTAGACCAAAGTGATGTTAGCCTCAGGGTATGTCTGCTAGCTGGCTTTGTGTGTTAGATCTTTCTGGCGTCCGGTAGGCAAGCAGGTGGTGCAGTGCATACCCCTACAAGTGCTGGGAAGCCTGCAGGGCAAGAGACTTCCAAACCCTGTTGGCACACAGATGGCCCACCGAGCTCCCCAGGGTCTAGGTGCAGGCAAAAGCCTGCCAGGCTTAGACCCAAGCAATGTTAGCCTTGCACTATGTCTGCTAGCTGACTTTGTCTCT
The DNA here is from genome assembly GCF_947179515.1 of Apodemus sylvaticus. Classification (NCBI taxonomy): domain Eukaryota; kingdom Metazoa; phylum Chordata; class Mammalia; order Rodentia; family Muridae; genus Apodemus; species Apodemus sylvaticus. The sequence goes on along the minus strand of NC_067495.1, from coordinate 14,407,036 downwards.
TTGATCTCTCTGGCATCTGGTGGCCAAGATAGGAGTGAGTGCCCCTGAAAGTGCTGAGCAGTCTTCTGAGAAAACGATCTCCTAGCCAGGTTCGCACACAGATGGCCCACCAAGCTGCCCAGGGCCGAGGTGCAGGTAAAAGCCTGCCCAGCTGATGGGACTTTCAGGGAGTGGGGAGCCAGGAAAGTGGAAATCATTTGAGATATAAATGAAAAAAAAAAAAAAGTTTCCACAACCTCTTCAAACAGCACCACCTACTGGGGACTCAGTATCCAAGCATCTGAGCCTAAGGTGGGCTTTGGGTATTCAAGCTCCTATGATGCAGTTGTTGCTGGGACACACTGAAGCTTGAAACATATTTTCTTCCACCCCTCAGCACAGCTACCAAGAAATATCTCAAAGAACTTCCAACGTCAAGTTCTGTATTTCTGGAGTTTGTTTGAAGAAAACAAATCTCCCAAACAGATTTTATGGCTCATCTACAACCAAGAGCCTTGAGATGGCACTTCATCTGGTGCCAAGGTCTTCAGTTAGCAAGGCATGTAGAATATTTGCCTTGTCATCAGCATATCTATCCAACCTTGTGGCCAAGCCACGGAAATGAGCACAGTAAACAGAGGGCAGGGGAAGTGTGTGACAAGAGGAAGAACATCTGGGATCAGCCAGTAGGACTGGGGAGCCAGCAAACACAGCTCTGATTTCCAGCTACCACTGACCTTCGCTGGCCAGCCCGGCTGCAAGCAGTGGCAGATTTACAGTGCCTTTCACCCCACAGAAGCTACATCAGAACTCTGCCTCCTGCCAGCCAGTTACGAGAGAATCTCTGCCATCTCAGATCTCGGGTGCCAGAGAAATCAGACAAACTAAGGTATGCAAATATAATCCGAGGCCAACATTGCGGGGGTCTAAGCCCAATGGGCATTGGCCTGCACCCAGGCCCTGGGCTGTTTGGGGGGACATTTGTGTGCAAACCAAGCCAGGAGGTTGTTTGCACGGCCCTGCACTATGAAACGCCAGAGAGTGCTACCAGGCAAAGTCAGCTAAGAGTCATGGCCCGAGGCTAACAAAGCAGGGGTCTAAGACGGACAGGCCTTGTACTGACCTCAGGCCCTGGGCTGCTCGGTGGGCCATCTGTGTGCCAACCCGGCCAGGAGGTTGTTAGCCTAGCAGATTCTCCCATCACTTTCAGGGAACATGTGCACACTCCGCCATCCTGGCCACCTGACAGAACCAATTAACAGTCATAGCCAGAGGGGAACTTTGCTCAGGCCTTAGCCTGCCAGGCTTTTGCCTAGACTCAGAGCCTCAGCAGCAAGGCTAGCCTTGGGTGCACCAACCCAGTTGGAGATCAGCTGCCCAGCAGAGTGACCAGCACTTGGAAAATGTCCCGCAGCGTACACCATCACCACTCACTGAAGGAGCAAATGGGCACCGCCTGGTTCACACAGACAACCTGGGGCAAGGCACACTAGGGCACCAAGGGCACCCAAGTGGAGCACAGCACATCAGCAATCGGCAACAGGGGAAACCCAGCCACCCAGTGTTGCAGAAATCGCCCTACAGCCTCACAGGAGGCACAAATACCAGCCAGAGACAAGACCAACTAATGCCAGAAATAACAAGATGGCAAAGGGCAAATGCAGGAACACTACTAACAGAAATCTAGGCAATATGGCAGTGCCTAAACCAAACTCTCCAACATCAGCAAGTCCTGGTTACACAAACACACCAGAAAAAGAAGATTTGGCTTTAAAATCACTGTTCATGATGCTGCTAGAAGAACACAAAAAGGCTATCTTTTTGCCACTGGATGCTTTCAACTCCTTTGTCGAAGATCCAGTGACCATAGGTGTGTTGGTTCATTTCTGGGTCTTCAATCCTATTCCATTGATCTGCTTGCCTGACTTTGTACCAATACCATGCAGTTTTTATCACTATTGCTCTGTAGTAAAGTTTAAAGTCTGGGATACTGAATCCCCCTGAAGTTATTTTACTGTTGAGAATAGTTTTAGCTATCCTGGGTTTTTTGTTTTTCCAGATGAATTTGAGAAGTGTTCTTTCTAACTCTATGAAGAACTGGGTTGGGATTTTTATGGGGATAGCATTGAATCTATAGATTGCCTTTGGCAAGATGGCCATTTTAACTATATTAATCCTGCCAATCCACGAGCATGGAAGATTTTTCCATTTCCTGAGATCTTCAATTTCCGTCTTCAGAGATCTGAAGTTCTTGTCCTATAGGTCTTTCACTTTTTTGGTTAGAGTCACACCAAGATACTTTATATTGTTTGTGGCTATTGTGAAGGGTTTCATTTCCCTAACTTCTTTCTCAGCCAGCTTATCCTTTGAGTATAGGAAGGCAACTGATTTGCTTGAAGTGATTTTATAACCAACCACTTTGCTGAAGTTGTTTATCAGCTGTAGAAGTTATCTGGTGGAGTTTTTGGGGTCACTTAATTATACTATCACATCATCTGCAAATAGTGAATTGAAGACCCAGAAATGAATCCACACACCTATGGTCACTTGACCTTTGACAAAGGAGCTAAAAACATCCAGTGGAAAAAAGATAGCCTTTTTAACAAATGGTACTGGTTCAATTGGAGGTAAGCATGCAGAAGAATGCGAATCGATCCATTCTTATCTCCTTGTACTAAGCTCAACTCCAAATAGATCAAGGACCTCTACATAAAACCTGACACACTGAAACTAATAGAAAAGAAACTGGGGAAGACCCTGGAGGACATAGGCACAGGGGAAAAGTTCCTGAATAGAACACCAATAGCTTACTCTCTAAGATCAAGAATTGACAAATGGGACCTCATAAAACCACAAAGTTTCTTTAAGGCAAAGGACACTGTCAAAAGGACAAAACATCAACCAACAGATTGGGAAAGTATCTCCACCAACCCTAAATCCGACAGAGGGCTAATATCTAATATATACAAAGAACTCAAGAAGGTAGAACACAGAGAACCAAATAATCCCATTAAAAAGTGGGGTACAGAGCTAAAAAAAAGAATTTTCTCATGAAGAACTTCGGAGGGCTGAGAAACACCTTAAGAAATGTTCAACATCATTAATCATTAGGGAAATGCAAATCAAAACAACCCTGAGATTTTACCTCACACCAGTCAGAATGCCTAAGGTCAAAAACTAAGGAGACAGCAGGTGTTGGTGAGGATGTGGAGAAAGAGGAACACTCCTCCACTGCTGGTGGGATTGCAAGATGGTGCAACCACTTTGGAAATCAGTCTGGCAGTTCCTCAGAAAACTGGGCATGACACTTCCTGAGGACCCTGTTATACCACTCCTGGGCATATACCAAGAGAATTCTTCAGCATGCAATAAGGACACATGCTCCACTATGTTCATAGCAGCCCTATTTGTAGTAGCCAGAAGCTGGCAAGAACCCAGGTGTCCTGCAACGGAGGAATGTATACAAAAAAAAATGTGATATATTTACACAATGGAGTACTATTCAGCCATTAGAAACAATGAATTCATGAAATTCTTAGACAAATGGATGGAGCAGGGGAACATCATACTAAGTGAGGTAACCCAGTCTCAAAAGATCAATCATGGAATGTACTCACTGATAAGTGGATATGAGCCTAGAAACTTTGGATACCCAAGACATAATCCACATATTAAATGATGTCTAAAAAGAATGGAGGAGTGGCCCCTGGTTCTAGAAAGACTCAGTGCAAGCGTATAGGGGAATTCCAGAACGGGGAAGCAGGAAGGGGTAGATGAAGGAACAGGGGGAGGAAAGAGGGCTTATGGGACTTGCGGGGAGTGGGGACCCAGAAAAGGGGAAATCATTTGAAATGTAAATAAAAAATGTATCAATAAAAAAATAAAAGAAAGAAAGAAAGAAAAAGAAAATATAGAAGTTAAGTAATTCAATATGAACTGAATGTATTAATATCTATTCAGCTTTATTCTGTGAATCCTATATTTTTCAGAGATGGAACATTTATCTGTCTTTTGAAATGTTCTTTTTTAAAATTAAATTATGTTCAAGCATTATAAAAAATAAAGAACACAAAAAGGACATAAATGAATCTCTTAAAGAAATAAAGGGGAACATGAAGAAATTAGAAACCCATATAATGGAAACACAAAAAACACTTAAAGAAATTCAGGAGAATAAGGCTCAAGAGATAGCAGCTAATAAAGAAGAAAGACAAAAACTTAAAGAAATGCAGGAGAAAGTGAGTCAAACAGGAGAACTCATGAAAGGGGAAACACAAAAATCTCTTAAAGAATTAAAGGAAAACACAAACAAGCAAGTGAATGAGCTAAGCCAAACAATCCAGGATCTAAAATCAGAAGTAGAAACAACTAAGAAATCACAAAGGGCGACAACTTTGGACATAGAAAACCTTGAGAAGAAATCAGGGGACATAGATGCAAATATCAACAACAGAATACAAGAGATGGAAGAAAGAATCTCAAATGCCGAAGGTAGCATAGAAACTATTGACTCAACAGTCAAAGAAAATGCAAAACACAAAAAGCTTGTATCCCAGAACATCCAGGAAATCAAGGACACAATGAGAAGACCAAACCTAAGGATTATAGGTGTAGATGAGAGTGAAGATTTACAACATCAAGGGCCAGCAAATATCTTCAACAAAATTATAGGAGAAAACTTTCCCAACTTAAAGAGAGAGATGCCCATGAATATACAAGAAGCCTACAGAACTCCAAACAGACTGGACCTGAGCCGAAATACCTCTCATCACATAATAATCAAACCCCCAAATGTACTAAACAAAGAAAGAATATTAAAGGCAGCAAGAGAAAAAAGGCCAAGTAACATATGAAGGAAGACCTATCAGAATCACACCAGACTTCTCACCAGAGACCATGAAAGCTAGAAGATCCTGGGCAGATCTCATGCAGACTCTAAGAGAACACAAATGTCAGCCAAGACTACTATACCCAGCAAAACTCTCAATCACAATAGATGGAGAAACCAAGATATTCCATGACAAAACCAAATTTACACAATATCTTTCTACAAACCCAGCTCTACAAAGAATCATAGGAGGAAAACTCCAATACAAGGAGGGAAACAACACCCTGGAAAAAGCAAGATAGTTACCTTCTTTGATCAAACCCAAAAGAAGATAAACACTCAAATATAAAAATAACATAAAAAATGACAGGAAGTAATAATCACTATTCCTTAATATCTCTTAACATCAATGAACTCAACTCTCCAATAAAAAGACATAGACTAACAGACTGGAAAAGGAAACAGGTCCCTACATTTTGCTGCATACAGGAAACATACCTAAATGTCAAAGATAAAAACTACCTTAGAGTAAAAGGCTGGAAGACAATTTTACAAGTCTCAGGAAATGAGCTGGAGTAGCCATTCTAATATCAGATAAAATTGACTTTCAACATAAAGTCATCAAAAGAGAAACAGGACACTTCTTGCTGGTCAAAGGAAAAATCCCACCAAGAAGAACTCTCAATCCTGAACATCTATGCTCCAAATGCAAAGGCACCCTCATTCATAAAAGAAACTTTACTTAAGCTCAAAGCACACATTGCACCTAACACAATAATTGTGGGTGACTTCAACACTCCACTCTCCTCAATGGACCGATCAGGAAAACAGAAACTAAACAGGGACACAATAAAACAAATTGAAGCTTTGGACCAATTGGACTTGACTGATATTTATAGAACATTTCACCCTAAAACAAAAGAATATATCTTTTTCTCAGCACCTCATGGTATCTTCTCCAAAATCGACCATATAATTAATTGGTCATAAGAAAGACCTCAACAAATATAAAAAGATCGAAATAATCTCATGTCTCCTATCAGATCACTATGGAGTAAGAGTGGTCTTCAATGGCAACAAAAACAACAGAAAGCCCACATACACATGGAGGCTGAACAATACTCTACTCAATGACACCTTGGCCAAAGAAGAAATAAAGAAATCAGAGACATTTTAGAATTTAATGAAAATGAAGGCACAACATACCGAAATCTTTGAGACACAATGAAAGCAGTGCTAAGAGGAAAAGTCATAGCCCTGAGTGCCTCCAAAAAGAAAATGGAGAGTGCATACACTACCAGCTTAACGACACACCTGACAGCCCTGGAACAAAAAGAAACCAATTCACCCAGGAGGAGTAGAAGACAGGAAATCATCAAACTCAGGGCTGAAATCAGTCAAGTGGAAACAAAGAGAACCATACAAAGAATCAACGAATCCAGGAGCTGGTTTTTTGAGAAAATCAACAAGATCAATAAACACTTAGCCAGACTGACCAAAGGGCAGAGAAAAAGTATCCAAATTAACAAAATTAGAGATGAAAAGGGGGATATAACAACAGAAACTGAGGAAATTCAAAAAATCATCAGATCCTACTACAAAAGCCTATACTCAACACAACTGGAGAATCTGGAGGAAATGGACAATTTCCTAGACAGATACCAAATACCAAAATTAAATCAGGACGAAATAGATCATCTAAACAGTCCCATAACCCCTAAAGAAATAGAAGGGTCATAGAAAGCCTTCCAACCAAAAAAAACACAGAACCAGATGGCTTCAGTGCAGTATTCTGTCAGGGCTTCAAAGAAGACCTAACACCAATACTCTTTAAACTATTCCACAAAATAGAAACAGAAGGAATGTTGGGTTCCATAGCTGCCTGCAGCTATAACAAAGTGGGTTTCTGGAACAGAAGCTGAGGGATGGATAGGGAAGGGGCGAAAAGAAAAATGGCCAAGACAATATTCACTGATCAAAGCCGGAAATTTTAATGGCGCCAGACTTTTTAACAGTTTGGGCAAACCCTTGCCCCCAGACTCCAGACTGAGTTCAGGTGGAAGTTATCTAGCTTCTCTTGGAGGTCCTCATCTTGACTGCTCTGGCAGCTGGGTGGGTCACCTGCTTAATTTAAGAATTCCTAGACCTGGAGGAACAATGAACTTAACCTTTACTTCGAGCATTTCACCCTAGATGGTGCAGGATCCTGGCTATCTGGGAGAAGTTAACCTTGACCATAGTCAAGTACACCCTTAGCACTCCAGCCAAGGATAAAAATTCCTGCTTTAACCTACTTCCCGATTATGTCCTAATAGGCAGATTCCTGCCCGAAGCCAGGGATTGTCCTTGACCAAAGTCAAACTCCAACCAAGTGCATGACTGCCCCAATATGGCTCTGGAAAAAGGAACACTACCCAGTTCCTTCTATGAGGCCACAATTACACTGATACCAAAACCACACAAATATCCAACAAAGAAAGAGAACTTCAGACTAATTTTCCTTCTGAACATCGATGCAAAAATACTCAATAAAATTCTTGCCAACCAAATACAAGAACACATAAAAACGATCTTCCTCCATGATCAAGTAGACTTTATTCCAGGGATGCAAAGTTGGTTCAATATACGGAAATCCATCAATGTTATCCACTACATAAAAAAACTCAAAGACAAAAACCACATGGTCTTTCACTGGATGCTGAAAAAGCATTTGACAAAATTCAGCATCCTTTCATGCTTAAAATCTTGGAAAGAACAGGAGGAATTCAAAACCCATAACTAAACATAGTAAAAGCAATATACAGCAAACTGGTAGCCAGCATCAAACTAAATGGAGAGAAACTTGAAGCAATCACACTAAAATCAGGGACTAGACAGGGCTGCCCCCTTTCTCCTTATCTTTTCAATATTGTACTTGAGGTACTAGCTCGGGCAATTAGACAACATAAGGAGGTCAAAGGGATACAAATTGGACAGGAAGAAGTCAAACTATCATTATTTGTATATGATATGATAGTCTACTTATGTGACCCAAAAAACTCCACTAGAGAACTCCTACAGCTGATAAACACCTTCAGCAAAGTGGCTGGTTATAAAATCAACTCAAGCAAATCAGTAGCCTTCTTATACTCAAAGAATAAGCAGGCTGAGAAAGAAATTAGGGAAATGACACACTTCACAATAGCCACAAACAGTATAAAGTACCTTGGGGTGACTCTTACCAAACATGTGAAAGATCTGTATGACAAGAACTTCAAGACTCTGAAGAAGGAAATGGAAGAAGACATCAAAATTGGAAAAATCTCCCATGCTCATGGATATGCAGGATCAATATAGTTAAAATGGCCATTTTGCCAAAAGCAATATACAAATTCAACACAATACCCATCAAAATCCCAACTCAATTCTTCATAGAGTTAGAAAGAGCAATTGTCAAATTCATCTGGAATAACAAAAATCCAGGATAGCTAAAACTATTCTCAACAGCAAAAGAAATTCTGGAGGAATCAGTATCCCTGACCTCAAAGCAATACTACGAGCAATAGTGTTAAAAACTGTATGGTATTGGTATAGTGACAAGCAGGTGGATCAATGGAACAGGATTGAAGATCTAGAAATGAACCCACACACCTATGGCCACTTGATCCTCGACAAAGGGGCTGAAAACATCCAATGGAAAAAAGATAGCCTTTTCAACAAATAGTGCTGGTTCAACTGGAGGTCAGCATGCAGAAGAATGCGAATTGATCTATCCTTGTCTCCTTGTACTTAGCTCAACTCCAAATGGATCAAGAACCTCCACATAAAGCCAGATACTCTGAAGCTAATAGAAAAGAAACTGGGGAAAACCATTGAGGACATGATCACAGGGGAAAAGTACCTGAACAGAACATCAATAGTTTATGCTCTAAGATCAAGAATTGACAAATGGGACCTCATAAAATTACAAAGCTTCTGTAAAGCAAAGGACACCATCAAAAGGACAAATCGGCAACCAACAAATTGGGAAAAGATCTTCACCAACCCTACATCAGATAGAGGGCTAATATCCAATATATACAAAGAACTCAAGAAGTTAGACCCCAGAAAACCAAATAACCCTATTAAAAAATGGGGTACAGAGTTAAACACAGAATTCTCACCTGAAGAACATCAGTTGGTAGAGAAACATCTTAAAAAATGCTCAACTTCATTAGTCATCAGGGAAATGCAAATCAAAACAACCCTGAGATTTTACCTTACACCAGGCAGAATGGCTAAGATTAAAAACTCAGGAGACAGCAGGTGTTGGCGAGAATGTGGAGAAAGAGGAGCACTCCTCCACTGCTGGTGGGGTTGCAAATTGGTACAACGACTCTGGAAATCAGTCAGGCGGTTCCTCAGAAAACTGGGCACGTCACTTCTGAAAGATCCTGCTATACCACTCCTGGGCATATACCCAGAGGATTCCCCACCATGTAATAAGGACACATGCTCCACTATGTTCATAGCAGCCCTATTTATAATAGCCAGATGCTGGAAAGAACCCAGGTATCCTTCAACAAAAGAATGGATGCAAAAAAATGTGGTATATATACACAATGGAGTACTATTCAGCCATTAGAAACAATGAATTCATGAAATTCTTAGGCAAATGGATGGAGCTGGAGAACATCATACTAAGTGAGGTAACCTTGTCTCAAAAGATCAATCATGGTATGCACTCACTAATAAGTGGATATTAGCCTGGCAAACTGGAATAACCGAAGCATAATCCACACATTAAATGAGGTACAAGAAGAATGGAGGCGTGGCCCCTCGTTCTGGAAAGACTCAGTATAGCAGTATAAGGCAAAACCAGAACAGGGAAATGGGAAGGGGTGGGTGAGAGAACAGGGGGAGGGAAGGGAAGTGATGGGACTTTCGAGGAGTGGGGTCCAGAAAAGGGGAAATCATTTGAAATGTAAATAAAAAATATATCGAATAAAATAAAAATACATCGGAAAAAATACTGAAATAAAATCTATATTACATACACAGAAGACCTGGTATAGGCCAGTGTAGGCTCTGTACATGCTGTCTGAATCTCTGTAAGTTCATATGAGCTGTGCTCAGTTGATTCAGAGGCTCTTGTTCTCTGGCTGTGCTCCATTCTCTCAGGCTCTTACAGTCTCTAACTCCTCTCCTGCAGGATTGCAAACTCTGAGGGGAGGGATTTAATGGAAACATCCTGTTTACCCCAATTTGGGCTGTTTCTTCCCACAAACAGTAGCTTAAGATGTATTTAGCATTTAGTATTCAGATGTATTCAGTGTATTTAGAGAATTCCCATAAAAATTCTGAAGATTAAAAATTAAAGCCTGCCTTGGATATTTAAAAAAAATATTGGCTATAATAGATAAGGCAGCATCTAAACATCACTGTGACAATGTATATAAACAACAGTACAGCAGAAGCCAGAGGCCTTGAACCAGTCCACTGACTCACTGCAACGAACATTTGCAAGAAAAAGTGTGGATAAAATCCTATATATACTGTGAGATACACTGTCACTCACTACAGCTTACACAAAAAAAATTAATTTAATATAAATTTATTTTTGCAGGGGACATTGCAAGGGTGAAAGTCAAATGTATGAGTGGATGTAGAGATTAGTGTGATTGGGGTGCATGAAGTGAAATTTACAATTATTAAATAAAATGTTAAAAAGAAATGAAACCAGGGAGGAGGGGGACGAATAGGAAAGGAATACAATATACTGATGCATATGTATAAATGTATCATAATGAAACCAGTTGTTTTGTGTGCTAATTTAAAAATATAAAAAATAGAACATAATGATGAAGAAAGCTATAATTTTTCATTAGTATTATATGTTAAATTTTAAGTAAACTTTCTAGAGACAAATGAAATGATTACATAATTTTACAATGACAATTTCCAGGAATATGACCATTCTGTAAATACATGTTGGATATCTGTTCAACATGGTGCAAAATCCTAATGAAAAATAGAAAGCACAAATAGAAAGTTCCATAATTATGAGTGGAAAACTCAGCACATATCTTCTAAAACATGAAAAAACAGATATTTGGAAATTACAGTGAAGAATTCAACAAAAGATAAAAACTAGCCAATGGAAGCTTGTTTACTATGAACAATAGTTTAACTATTAAAAATTTGAATCTGTAGTTCAAAATTTTCACATATCCAATACCATAGCACTGATTATTTCACTATTCAATTTTATAAAACACTTGAAATCATGGCAATTTTATACAGTATCTTCCAGAAAGAGAAACATTTCAAGATTTCGAAATGTAGCATTTCTTTCATCACATATGAGAAAAAACTACACTAGTAGAAATGAGAAAATAATATATATCCTGAAAATGGGCACAAAGATTCAACAAACCATCAGCATGTTTAATCCACAAACAGAAAAAAAGTGTAGCAAAAGTAAAGAATTTTTGTTGGAAGGCATTACTGAAACAATATCTAAAGATCAATTTTTTGTTTTTTTTTTTTTTTCAAGACAAGGTTTCTCTGTATAGCCCTGGCTGTCCTGGAACTCACTGTGTAGACCAGGCTGGCCTCAAACTCAGAAATCTGTCTGCCTCTGCCTCCCAGAGTGCTGGGATTGCAGGCATGTGCCACCACCGCTTGGCTCAAAAATCAATTTCTTAAGCCTATAGCATTGTAGGAGCATAGTACTACAGTAAATTCAATGACATAGTAAAATTATTTGAGAAATTTGTAGGCATTCATGATTAGGGATACAAGGTATCTTTCTCAACCTCCCAAAGATTTGTTAAAAGAGTAATAGGCAAATCATTACTGCACATCTAAGAAAGCATATAAATAAGAAACAAAGACATAATAATATGATCAATGTCTTTAATCATTATAAAATAAATACTGTAACCACAATGATAAAAGTGTCAATAAATGTGCCTTTTATACATATTAAAATAATCAAAAAGGAAAAACATACTAAAAGTGAGAAATGGTACAGTTTCTTAAGAAAAAAAAAGTTCGGTCATAATTTATAAATTGAAATAGGCACCTTTTGTATAGGTAAACCATAATTTTCCTGGCTGGGCAGTGGTGGCGCACACCTGTAATCCCAGCACTCTGGGAGGCAGAGGCAGGCAGATTTCTGAGTTTGAGGCCAGCCTGGTCTACAGAGTGAGCTCCAGGCCAGCCAGGGCTATACAGAGAAACCCTGTCTCAAAAAAAAAAAAAAAAAAAAAAAAAACAAATCCAAAAAACAAAACAAAAAAAATTTTCCTGGTCATTTACTCTTTATTTTTGGCACTTTAAGATAAGTTTCCTGCATCTAATCAATACTGGCCTCAAACTCATAGTTATCTCGCATCACTCTTAATTTCCCACATTTCTTTTCTTGATTATTTTCTTTTATATTGTTATTTATTAATAGTTTACAGAGCATTATTTCATTATGACAATTTTCAGGCAAAATTTGTCTTTCTCTCCCATTCTTCCCCATTGCTCCTCCTCCTTACAGTTAGTACCCTCCTTTCTGCTTTCATGTCTTATTTGACCTTTTACTTACTTCTATTCCCCTTCTCAGCACATTCTATTTAGCATCCCCCCATATCTATAACCACTCTCAGAACCCCTTATTTACATACATACAGGGGAAAAACCAAAAAAAAAAAAAAGAAAAGAAAAGAAAAGAAAAGAAAAGAAAAGAAAAGAAAAGAAAAGAAAAGAAAGGAAGGAAGGAAGGAAGGAAGAAAGAAACACAGGAGAACATGGGTCAACAGGTCGAAGTTCTTAAAGAGGAAACACAAAGATCCCTTAAAGATTTTCAGGAAAACAGGATCAAGGAAGTGAAGGAACTGAATAAAACTATACAGGATCAAAAATGGAAATAGAAACAATGAAGAAATCACAAAGTGAGACATCTCTGGAGTTAGAAAACTTTGGAAAGAATTCAGCAGTCACAGATGCAAGCATCAACAACAGATTACAGGAGATAGAATAAAGAACCTCACATGCTTAAGATACAATAGATAGTATTGACTCAACAGTCAAAGAAAATGTGAAATGCAAAAAGCTTGTAACCCAAAACCCCAGGGAATCCAGGACACAATGAGAAGACAAAATCTAAGCATTATAAGCATAGAAGAGTGCTAGGATTTATACCTTAAAGGGCCAGTAAATATCTTCAACAAAGTTATAGAAGAAAACTTCCCTAACCTAACGAAAGAGAAGCCGATGAACATACACGAAGACTACAGAACTCCAAACAGACTGGACCAGAACAGAAATTCCTCTGGTTACATAATAATCAAAACACCACATGCACTAAACAAAGAAAGAATATTAAAAGCAGTAAAGGGAAAAGGTCAAGTAACATACAAAAGCAGACCTATCAGAATTACACCAGACGTCTCACCAGAAACAATGAAAGCTAGAAGTTCCTGGGCAGATGTCATACAGATCCTAAGAGAACATATATGTCAGCCAGACTACTATACCCAGGAAAACTCTCAATTATGATAGACGGAGAAAACAAGACATTCCATGACAAAACCAACTTTACACAATATCTTTCCACAAATCCAGCTCTACAAAGGATAATGGGTGGAAAATATTAACATAAGGCAGGAAAATACACCCTAGAAAAAGCAATAAAGTAATCTTCGTTCAACAAACCCAAAAGAAGATAGCCACACGATCATAATTCTACCTTTAACAATAAAAATTGCAGTAAGCAACAATCACTTTTCCTTAATATCTCTTAACATCATTGGTCTCAATTCCCCAATAAAAAGACATAGACTAATAGACTGGATACATAAACAGGACCCAATATTTTGCTGCATACAAGAAACCCACCTCAGTGGCAAAAACAGTCACTACTTCAGAGTCAAAAGTCCTAAGAAACAAGCTAGAGTGGATATTCTTATAACATGTAAAATCGAGCTTCAACCAAAAGTTGTCAAAAAAGATTAGAAGGGACACTTCATACTGGGCAATGGAAAAGTCTACCAAGACGAACTTTCATTTCTGAACATCTATGCTCCAAATGCAAGGGCAAACATATTCATAAAAGAAAATTTACTAAAATTCAAAGCACATATTCATTACACACCACACAATAATAGTGGGAGACTTCAACACCCCACTCTCAACGTTGGACTAATCATAGAAACAGAAACTAAACAGAGACACATTGAAACTAACTGAAGTTATGGACCAAATGGTTCTCACAGATATTTATAGAACAGTCCATCCTAAATCAAAAGAATATACCTTCTTCTCAGCACCTCATGGTACCTTCTCCAAAAGTGACCATATAATTGGTCACAAAACAGGCCTCAACAGATACAGAAATATTGAAATAATTCCATGCACCTTATGAGATCATCACGGCCTAAGGCTGCTCTTAAGTTCAAACAAAAATAACGGAAAATACACATACACATGGACATTGAACAATGTTCTTCTCAATGATAGCTTGGTCAAGGAAGAAATAAAGAAAGAAATTAAAGATTTTTTAGAATTTAATGAAAATGAAGACACATCATACCAAAATGTATGAGACACAATGAAAGCAGTACTAAGATGAAATATGATAGTTCTAAGTGCCTCCAAAGAGAAAATGGAGAGAGCTTACACTGTCAGCTTGACAGTGCACCTGAAAACTCTAGAGCAAAAAGAACCAAATACACCCAAGAGGAGTAGACATCAAGAAATAATCAAACTCAGGGCCAGAATCAACCAAATAGAAACAAAAAGAACTATACAAGGAATCAACAAAACCAGGAGCTGGTTCTTTGATAAAATCAACAAGATAGATAAACCCTTTGCCAGACTAACCAGAGGGCACAGAGGCACTACCCAAATTAATAAAATCAGAAATGAAAAGGGATACATAATAACAGAAACTATGGAAATTCAAAAAATCATCAGATCCTACTACAAGAGCTTATACTCAACAAAATTTGAAAATATGGATGAAATGGACAATTTTCTAGATATGTACCAGGTGCCAAGGTTAAAACAGGATCAGATAAGCCATCTAAATAGTTCCATAAGTCCTGAGTAAATATAAGCTGTTAATAATAGACTCCTATCAAGAAAATGCCCAGGACCAGATTTGTTTAGTGGAAAATTCTATCAGATCTTCCAAGAATAGCTAATACAAATACTATTCTAACTATTCCACAAAATGGAAACCCAAGGAAGCCTACCCAACTCATTCTATGAAACCACAATAACACTTATACCTAAACCAAACAAAGACCAAACAAGGAAAGAGAACATCAGACCAATCTCCCTTATGAACATTGATGCAAAAGTGCTCAACAAAATTCTGGTCAACTGAATCCAAGAACACATCAATGGATAATTAACTATGATCCAGGAGGTTTCTTCCCAGGATGGTTTAATGTATGGAAATGACCATTTGGTTTTTTTCTTTTTTTTTTTCTTTTTTTTTATTCGATATATTTTTTATTTACATTTCAAATGATTTCCCCTTTTCTGGTTCCCCACTCCCTGAAAGACCCATAAGCCCCTTCTCTCCCCCTGTTCTCCCACCCACCCCTTCCCACTTCCCTGTTCTTGTTTTGCCTTATACTGTTACACTGATTCTTTCCAGAACAAGAGGCTACTCCTCTGTTCTTCTTGTACCTCATTTGATGTGTGGATTTTGTTTTGGGTATTCCAGTTTTCTAAGCTAATATCCACTTATCAGTGAGTGCATATATTTTTATTTTCTATATTCTTTGTTTATAATCCAAAAGTTTTCCTCTTTCCCAGTTCCCCCCTCCCCATTTGTCCCATGAGTCCTCTTCTCTCCATCCATTCTCCTATCTTTCCCCCTCCTTTTTCTCTGTCCTGGTCCTCCCCTACAATGCTGGATCAAGGCTTTCCAGGATTAGGGCCCTCTTCTTCCTTCTTCATGGGAATCATTTGATATGCTAACTGTATCTTCCATATTCAAAGCTTCAGGGCTAATTAATATCCACTTATCAATGATTGCATTCCATGTGTATTCTTTTGTGATTGTGTTACCTCACTTAGGATGATATTTTCCAGTTTCACCCATTTGCCTAAATAATTCATGAATTCATTGTTTTTAATTGCTGAATAGTACTCCATTGTGTATATATACCACATTTTCTGTATCCATTCCTCCACTGAGGGATATCTGGGTTCTTTCCAGCTTCTGACTAATAAAAATAAGGCTGCTATGAACATAGTGGAGCATGTGTCCTTATTGCATGCTCGGGAATCATCTGGGTATATGCCCAGCAGAGGTATAGCAGGGTCCTCCAGAAGTGTAATGTCCAGTTTTCTTAGGAACCGCCAGATTGATTTCAATAGTGGTTGTACCATCTTACAATCCCACCAGCAGTGAAGGAGTGTTCCTCTTTTTCCACATCCTTGCCAATACCTGCTGTCTCCTGAGTTTTTAACCTTAGCCATTCTGACTGGTATGAGGTGAAATCTCAGGGTTGTTTTGATTTACATTTGCCTAATGACTAATGATGTTGAGCATTTCTTAAGGTGCTTCTGGCCATCCAAATTTCTTTAGGTGAAAATTCTTTGTTTAGGTCTGTACCCCATTTTTAATACGGTTATTTGTTTCCCTGGGGTCTAACTTCTTGAGTTCTTTGTATATATTGGATATTAGCCCTCTATCGGGTATAGGATTGATGAAGAACTCTTCCCAATTTGTTGGTTGCCTTTTTGTCTTTTTGACTGTGTCCTATGCCTTACAGAAACTTTGTGATTTTATGAGATCCCATTTGTCAATTCTTGATCTTAGAGCATAAACTATCGGTGTTCTGTTCAGGAACTTTTCCCCTGTGCCTATGTCCTCAAGGGTTTTCCCCAGTTTCTTTTCTATTAGCTTCAGTGTGACTGGTTTTATGTGGAGGTCCTTGATCCACTTAGAATTGAGCTTAGTACACGGAGATAAGTATGGATCAATTCGCATTCTCCTGCATGCTGACCTCCAGTTGAACCAGCACCATTTGTTGAAAAGGCTATCTTTTTACCACTGGATGTTTTCAGCTGCTTTGTTGAAGATCAAGTGACCATAGGTGTGTGGATTCATTTCTGGGTCTTCGATTCTATTCCATTGGTCCACTTGCTTGTCACTGTACCAATACCATGCAGTTTTTAACACTATTGCTTTGTAGTATTGCTTGAGGTCTGGGATACTAATTCCCCCAGAAGTTCTTTTACTGTGGAGAATAATTTTAGCTATCCTGGGTTTTGTGTTATTCCAGATAAATTTGACAATTGCTTTTTCTAACTCTGAAGAACTGAGTTGGGATTTTGATGGGGATTGCAATGAAGCTATATATTGCTTTTGGTAAGATGGCCATTTTAACTATATTAATCCTGCCAATCCATGAGCATGGAAATTTTTTTCCATTTTCTGAGGTCTTCTTCAATTTCCTTCTTCAGCAACCTGAAGTTCTTGTCATATAGATCTTTCACTTGTTTGATTAGAGTCATACCACGATACTTCATATTGTTTGCGGCTATTGTGAAGGGTGTCATTTCCCTAACTTCTTTCTCAGCCTGCTTATCCTTTGACTATAGGAAGGCAACTGATTTGCTTGAGTTGATTTTATAACCTGCCACTTTGCTGAAGTTGTTTATCAGCTGTAGGAGTTCTCTGGTGGAGCTTTTTCAGTCACTTAAATATACTATCATGTCATCTACAAATAGTGATAATTTTACTTCTTCCTTTCCAAATTGTATCCCTTTGACCTCCTTATGTTTTCTAATTGCTCTAGCTAGAACTTCAAGTAGTATATAGAAAAGATATGGAGAGAGAGGGCAGCCTTGTCTAGTCCCTGATTTTAGTGGGATTGCTTCAAGTTTCTCTCCATTTAGTTTGATGTTGGCTACTGGTTTGCTGTATATTGCTTTAACTATGTTTAGGTATGGGACTTGAATTCCTGTTCTTTCCAAGACTTTGAGCATGAAAGGATGCTGAATTTTGTCAAATGCTTTTTCAGCCTTTAATGAAATGATCATATGTTTTTTTTCTTTGAGTTTGTTTATGTAGTGGATTGCATTGATGGATTTCCTTATATTGAACCATCCCTGTATCCCTGAGATGAAGCCCACTTGATCATGGTGGATGATCATTTTGATGTGTTCTTGGATTCGGTTGGCAAGAATTTTTTTTAAGTTTATTATTTTAATTTTTTAATTTTTTTTATTCGATATATTTTTTATTTACGTTTCAAATGAGTATTGGTGTTAGGTCTTCTTTGAAGTTCTGATAGAATTCTGCACTGAAGCCATCTGGTCCTGTGCTTTTTTTGGTTGGTAGACTTTCTATGACCCCTTTTATTTCTTTAGTGGTTATGGGACTGTTTAGATGGTCTATTTGATCCTGATTTAATTTTGGTGTTTGGTATCTGTCTAGGAAATTGTCTATTTCCTCCAGATTCTCCAGTTGTGTTGAGTATAGGCTTTGGTAGTAAGATCTGATGACTTTTTGAATTTCCTCAGTTGCTGTTGTTATATCTCCCTTTTCATTTCTAATTTTGTTAATCCCAGTACTGTCTCTGTGCCCTTTGGTTAGTCTGGCTAAGGGTTTATCTATCTTGTTGATTTTCTCAAAGAACCAGCTCCTGGTTTTGTTGATTCTTTGTATGGTTCTCTTAGTTTCTACTTAATTGATTTCAGCCCTGAGTTTGAGGATTTCCTGCCTTCTACTCCTCCTGGGTGAATTCACTTCTTTTTGCTGCTGGGCTTTCAGGTGTGTCATTAAGCTGCTAGTGTATGCTCTCTCCATTTTCTTTTTGGAGGCACTCAGGCCTATGAGTTTTCCTTTTAGCACTGCTTTCATTGTGTCCCATAGATTTGGGTATGTTGTGTCTTCATTTTCATTAAATTCTAAAAAGTCTTTGATTTCTTTCTTTATTTCTTCCTTGACCAAGGTATCCTTGAGTAGAGTATTGTTCAGTTTCCATGTGTATGTGGGCTTTCTGTTGTGATATGATAGAAGGCATGGAATTATTTTGATCTTCTTATATTTGTTGAGGTCTGTCTTGTGACCAATTATATGGTTGATTTTGTAGAAGGTACCATGAGGTGCTGAGAAAAAGGTATATGCTTTTGCTTTAGGGTGAAATATTCTTTATATATCTGTTATATCTAATTGGTCCAAAGCTTCAATTAGTTTCACTGTGTCCCTGTTTAGTTTCTGTTTTCCTGATTGGTCCATTGAGCAAGTGCAGTGTTGAAGTCACCCACAATTATTGTGTTAGGTGCAATGTGTGCTTTGAGCTTTAGGAAAGTTTCTTTTATGAATGAGGGTGCCTTTGCATTTGGAGCATACATGTTCAGGATTGAGAGTCCTTCTTGGTCTGTTTTTCCTTTGACCAGCAAGAAGTGTCCATTAGTGTCTCTTTTGATAACTTTACATTGAAAGTCAATTTTATCAGATATTAGAATGGTTACTCCGGCTTGTTTCCTGAGACCATTTGCTTGTAAAATTGTATTGCAGCCTTTTACTCGAAGGTCGTGTTTGTCTTTGATACTGAAGTGTGTTTCCTGTATTCAGCAAAATGTAGGATCCTCTTTATGTATCCATTCTGTTAATCTATGTCTTTTTATTGGGGAATTGAGTCCATTGATGTTATGAGATATTAAGGAATAGTGATTATTACTTCCTGTCATTTTTGATGTTATCTTTTATATTTGATTGGTTATCTTCTTTTAAGATTGATGAAAGAAGGTTACTATCTTGTTTTTTCCAAGGTGAAATTTCCCTCCTTTTATTGGGGTTTTCCTCCTACTATCTATTGTAGGGCTGGGTTTGTGGAAAGGTATGGTTAGGGTTAGGGAATATCTTGGTTTCTCCATCTATGGTGATTGAGAGTTTTGCTGGGTATAGTATCTCTCTCTTTAAGTTGGGAAAGTATTCTCCTATAATTTTGTTGAAGATATTTGCTGGCCCTTTAAGTTGTAAGTCTTCACTCTCATCTATACCTATAATCCTTAGGCTTGGTCTTCTCATTGTGTCCTGGATTTCCTGGATGTTCTGGGATACAAGCTTTTTGCATTTTGCATTTTCTTTGACTGTTGAGTCAATGGTTTCTATGGTATCTTCGGCATCTGAGATTCTTTCTTCCATCTCTTGAATTCTGTGGTTGATATTTGCATCTATGTCCCCTTTTTTCTTCAGGATATAATTTGGGTTTTGATTATTATGTGATGGGAGGTATTTCTGTTCTGGTCAAGTCTGTTTGGTGTTCTGTAGGCTTCTTGTATATTCATGGGCATCTCTCTATTTAGGTTAGGGAAGTTTTCTTCCATAATTTTATTGAAGATATTTGCTGGCACTTTAAGTTGTAAATCTTCACTCTCTTCTATGCCTATAATTCCCTGCATCCCTGGGATGGAGCCTACTTGATCATTGTGAATGACCCTTTTGATGTGTTCTTGGATTCAGTTGGCAAGAATTTTATTGAGGATTTTTGAATTGCTATTCATAAGGGAAATTAATCTAAGGTTCTCTTTTTTGTTGGATCTTTGTGTGGTTCTGGTATCAGCAAAATTGTGGCATCATAGAACGAGTTGTGTAATGTTCCTTCTGTTTCTATTTTGTGGAATTGTTTGAAAAGTATTGGTATTAGGCCTCCTTAGAATGTTTGATAGAATTCTGCACTAAAACCATGTGGTCCTGTGATTTTTTTGGGGGGGGGGTGGGGAGACTGTCAATGACCACTTCTCTTTCTTTAGGTGTTATGGGACCATTTAGATGGTGTTGCTGATCCTGATTAAACTTTGGTAGTGGTTGTCTGTCTAAGAAATTGTCCATTTCATCCAAATTTTCCAGTTTTGTTGAGTATAGGTTTGTGTAGTAGGACATGATGATTTTTTAAAATTTTCTCAGTTTCTGTTGTTATTTCACCCTTTTCATTTCTGATTTTGTTAATTTGGATAGAGTTTCAATGCCCTCTGGTTAGTCTGGCTAAAGGTTTGTCTATCTTTTTGCTTTCTCAAAGAACCAGCTCCTGGTTTCGTTCTTCTTTGTATAGTTCTTTTTGTTTCAACTTGGTTGATTTCAGCCCTAAATTTGATGGTTTTCTGCCTTCTACTCCTCTTGGGTGTATTAGCTTCTTTTTGTTCTAAAGCTTTCAGGTATGCTATTAAGCTACTAGTGTATGCTCTCTCCAGGTTCTTTTTGTAGGCACTCAGGGCTATGAGTTTTCTTCTTAGCACTGCTTTCATTGTGTCCCCTAAATTTGGGTATGTTGTACCTTCATTTTCATTAGATTCTAAAAAGGGTTTGATTTCTTTCCTTATTATTACTTGACCGAGGTGTCATTCAGTAAAGCATTGTTCAGCTTCCATGTGTATGTGGGTTCCCTGCTGTTTTTGTTGCTATTGAAGACCACCCTTATTCCATAGTGATCTGATAGGAGGCATGGGATTATTTCGATCATCTTATTTCTGCTGAGGTCTGTTTTGTGACCAATTGTATGGTCAGGATTGGAGAAGGTACTATGAAGTGCTAAGAAGGAGATATATTCTTTTGATTTAGGGTGAAATGTTCTATAGATATCTATTAAATCCATTTGTTCCAAAACTTTTGTGTCTCTGTTTAGTTTGTGTTTTCCTGATCTGTCTATTGAAGAGAGTGGGGTGTTTCTTCACCCACAATTATTGTGTGGGGTGTAATGTGTGCTTTAAGCATTAGTAAGGTTTCCTTTATGAATGCCGGTGCCCTTGTATTTGGTGCATAGATGTTCAAAATTGAGAGTTCTTCCTGATAGATTTTTTTCGTTAATGAGTATAAAGTTTCCTTCTGTGTCTTTTTTCATGACTTTTGGTTGAAAGTATATTTTATCAGATATTAGAATTGCTACTACAGTTTTTTTCCTGGGACCAATTGCCTGGAGACCTCTTTTCCAGCCTTTTACTCTGAGGTAGTATATGTCTTTGACACTGAGATGGGATTCCTGTATGCAGCAAAATGTTGGGTCTTGTTTCTGAATCCAGTCTGTTAGTCTATGTCTTTTTATTGGGGAATTTAGTCCATTGATTTTAACAGATATTAAGGAAAAATCATTTGACAAAATTCAGCATCC